>NC_079189.1:423350543-423658543 GCF_029499605.1 Hyla sarda
CTTCAGTATAATGGAGCTGTGTTGCAGTTACCTGTGCAGCTGGTGGCCAAGACATTTATGTGCACAAAAAGATAACAAAAAATTTATAAAAACAGCACTGAACCAGAACCACCGCCTCAGCAATATAACTGGTTGATGATTCTAATATAAGGTAAAAGCAACACCAAGTTGAATCTTACCTTATTATTATTTTTTTTTATGGATACATGTAATGCGCCCCATGACTTTCTAACGCCCTGCCCATATGACAATAATTATTGATTAGCTTATAATACATAGGTAAATAAGTAGATTGGTGGATAGATAGGTAGACAATTAAACTTCTTATAGACCAGTCAAATGGTTTTTCCCAAAAAAAATTATTTATGCATAATGCATGGTAGATTTAAAATCAGTCACATAATATCTGTACTGATAAGAAGGTGTTCTTCCTAAAAAGGTGGTCTTTTGGAGCGGTATATACACAAATTACACACATTACTTTTGTAAACCCTACTTGTTTTGTCGCGTAGTGCACCAGAATTTGACACGTCTTGCGCCAAAAAATTTAAAAACCTGACCAACTCTCCATTTTACTCAGAAAACCCAAAAGGGGCATGGCTAACTGGCAAAGGGGGTGTGGTCGCTTAAAAGGGGCGTCTCCCTGACATTTAAAAAAATTCCCAACATATTTGCAAAGGTTTCCACCAAAAATTAGGTGGATTTGAGTTTTGAAAAATGCCACAGCTCAGAGCAGGTATAAAAGAAAAAAAAAAAAAGAAAAATGTAGAGAAAAGTGCAAAACGTAGGGAAACATTAGTAAATACCGTAGAAAAATACTTGTAGGGAATTAAAACCCACAAATAAAACTCCACTCTTAGTAAATCAGGACCATTTCCTATCTATCTATCTATCTATCTCCTATCTATCTATTTATCTATCAAACCCCCTTATGGGAATGGAATGACGTGTAGCAAATAAAACAGCTTCTGACTGCTTTCCCATAATTATACCACCATTACAATTGGTACAATCCCAATAATTTTAATTGGAAAGCCAAAATGCATCATAAATTTTATGAATATGAAACAGTATAGAAAAAAACAGTAATGTTGTTTGATAGAATTATAGTACAGGGGATTATAAAACTTAAACCAACATCTGTTGAAGCATCACATCAAATTTAAAGGAGCTTTGCGTAGTCAACGTTACTCCTATGTAGAAAATACTATCGCCAGTTAGACAAATATTCAGCCTTTACCCACATATTGAAAGACCTGATTACAGTTTAATAGATTCATACACATTACTTAGCGACCACATTTTAATGGTATCCTTTATTGCTATACTACCAGAATGTTCTATACAGCTTACACCCAAGGAATACAGGAGGCATATCAAAACTCAAACAAATAAGCAAATGTTGACCCAGCTCATTGGAGCAAATGATCTGAAGGAGATGAGACTGGTGGCAGATTTGTTCGAGGTGATTGTTTTTTTTACAATGGACAGGCCATATTCGAGTACAGTGGGGATGTATAAATAATGGTGTATGAGGCATTCACTCAGCCATCATCTGTGCAAGCATAGATATAAAGAGCACTAAGGGAAAAGCAATGTGGTAAATATACAGAACAAGAAAATAAGATATTATCGCTTCTAGAAGTGGATGTGCTAGAAAACAGGTAGACGAAGCGTAGGAAGGCTTGTGGTGCCATGTATTGCAGTTTGGAAAATAATGCATAATGTGATATTGATGTGAGTTTTCACTCAGAGAAATTCATACAATTGTGTTTACATTGTATGGTACAGCAGATTAGGTTCGGGTTTACGTTTTATTTTCATTTCATGACTGCTTCATTCTCCTATTTAAAACGTTAAAGGAATGAATCATTATGTGTGTAAATGTCAGCATTATATGGTATTTTGTCAACATGTAAAATAATAACACATAGTGGTGTCTTTCAGTTACTGTACATTAAAGGAGAGAATTACTATTGATACAATTATACCATTAGGTTAAAGGGGTTATCCCCATAAGGTGATTTTAGTACGTACCTGGCAGGCAGTAATAGACATGCTTAGGAAGGATCTGCGCTTGTCTTGGGGATAAATGGCTATGTTGTGAGATTACCATAACGCTGTGGCTAACTTTTTGTGAACTTGTATTTCCTGTTTGACTTTTCTTTTTTTTACTACAAATCCCACAATTCCATCTTCCTCCCTCCCACACATCAGCCACCCCACCCATTGAAATATAAATGAGCTGCATCCATTTAAATCAGTGTGGTTTTCAATCAGGGTGCCTACAGCTGTTGTATTAGTTGCAGATTGATCTCTCTCCCACCAAGCGATTGCTCCACCCATTGAAGCAGACAGGCTTGCTGTCATCAGCTGACTAGTGAGTCAGGTCTCGGCCGCATTGCAACCTGGGAAAAATCTGAGACAACAGTCATTTTGTATGCTGATAAAAATAAATATTGGAGGGAAAATCACAGAAGAATTGGGAGAAAACCGTCACACACAGGTACAGATACAATATTATGAACTACACTAACTGTACAGCCCCTGTAGCATAGTCGAATAAAAAAAATTCCTGGAATACCCCTTTAAGGAGCACTTTGTTGCATACATGTCTGATATTTTTAAGTATAGTGGCAGGCAGTGTTATGGGAGAGTAGAAGGCAGGTGAGTGGTGTTAACCTGACCCTCCCCTAAGTACAGGTTAGGTTGCATTGATGCTTTTTGTTAATAGCACTGCACCCATTAGATCATTTAGATAATTTTAGACAATCTGCAAAGTGCATCTGAGTTTCAGGGTTGGGTGGGCCATAATGTATAATCTTGTAGGTAAATTTCACTTTGGGGCTATCCCCTATTGTTAAAGGGGTTCTCCGGTGCTTAGACATTTTATCCCCTATCCAAAGGATAGGGGATAAGATGCCTCATCGCGGGAGTTTCGTCGCTGGGGACCCCCGATCTTGCACGTGGCACCCCGTTTGTAATCAGTCTCCGGAGCGTGTTCGTGCTGGGTCTGATTACTGTCGATCACGGGGCCGGCGGCGTGTGACAGCTATCACGCCCGCTCCCGTAGGCTTGCATTGAGGGGCGGAGCATGACGTCACACGGGGGCAGAGGCGTGACATCACACGCCGTCGGCCCTGTGGTCGCCGGTAATCAGACCCGGAGCGAACACGCTCCGGGGACTGATTACAAATAGGGTGCCGCGTGCAAGATCCCGGGGGGCCCCAGTGGCGGGACTCCCGCGATCAGGCATCTTATCCCCTATCCTTTGGATAGGGGATAAGATGTCTAAGCACCGGAGAACCCCTTTAAAACTCTGCCCTTTTTTGATATGTCTTGTAAGTTTATGTAATTGGTATTTTAAGATCCTATGAACAGTTGGTAACAAATAAAAACTAAACTCAAATGTGCCTTTGTATATGTTTATTCCTACAGTGTACAAATATACAGATCAAGTAAATACAATGAGTTTGGTCAAATAATTTTAAGTAGTTGAAAAGCCACACTACATTGTTAAAATTGGAGCATGTGCATAGCTCAGTATGACTAACACATTTCTGGCATCTAACCTGCCCTTAGTCATGGTCACTGATAGTGTTGAGCGGCATAGGCCATATTCGAATTCGCGAATATTCGCGAATATATGTACGAATATTCGTCATATATTCGCGAATATTCGCATATTCTCGTTTTATTTTCGCGTATGCGAATATTGCGCGTATGCGAAAATTACCATATGTGAATATTGACATATACAAAATTAACACGCGCGTAAATTCGCATATGCGAAAAATAGCATATGCTAATTTTCACATATGCGAATTTTTGTATATGCGAATTTTCGCACGTCAGTCTCACACAGTAGTATCACAGCCTTCTTTACACCACACAAGCTGGAAGCAGAGAGGGATGATCACTGTGATGTGTACTGTGAAGAAAAAAAAAAAAAAATGAATATTCGTAATTACGAATATATAGCGCTATATTCGCGAAATTCGCGAATTCGCGAATATGCGATATTCGCGAATAATATTCGAATTGCGAATATTCGCGAGCAACACTAGTCACTGACTACGATAAAACATGCCCATGTTTGCATTACACAATATAATTAAAACTACCAGACCTAATAAATAAATAAAGCTATAACATATCAATGAATAGGGCTAAGGAAGTAATTAATATGTAGACATGTTTAACTAATTTAAAATCCTAAAAATGATCAGAGAAGTGGAAAATTACATTTTATTTAAATCTATTCATACCAATTGTTATTGTGCGACCTATTTTACTATGCAATACATATATTCCTATAGCCCACAACAGTGAAGAGATGCCCTTATATTGTAAAATATCCCAAACTTGGTTTCAATTTTTAAAAGTTCAATAGTCCAAAGACCAAGCAGTTAATCCGAAGACCAGCCATTAAAAAAAAAAAAAAAAATTTGAAGAAAATACTTTTGACAGGACAATTTAGGTTAGAAGCAGGAATAAAGGGGGTGAGTTTGTAACTGCATTTTGGAGGTTTAATGGGTTATTCCGGAGGAAAAAAAACTTTTTAAATCAACTGTTGTCAGAAAGTTATAGAGATTTGTAAATTACCACTATTTAAAAATATGTACAATTCCAGTACCTATCAGCTGCTGTATACTACAGAGGAAGTTGCGTAGTTCTTTCCAGTCTATCAACAGTGATCTATGCTGCCACCTTTGTCTATGTTTGGAACTGTCCAGAGCAAGAGCAAATCCCCATAGCAAACCTATCCTACTCCAAACAGTTTCTGGCACGGACAGAGGTGGCATCAGAGAGCACTGTGGTCAGACTGGAAAGAACTGCACAGCTTCCTCCGGAGCATACAGCAGCTGATAAGTACTGGAAGGCTTAAGATTTTTTATTAGAAGTAATTTACAAATCTGTTAAACTTTTTGGCACCAGTTTATTTGAAAAATGTTTTTTTATTTTTATTTTGCTCTGGAGTACCCCCTTAAGATGGCCTGTTGCAAATTTAATGAGGGTTTGCAACCCAGGGTATCACATTTTCGGGTTGTGAACCTGGTGACTTTTTGGCCCAGAATATGTTTTAACTTTTTTAACTTTTGTTGGCACCAAAAACAGAATTGAATGGCTAAAAAGAGAAATGGCTTTAAAAATTCATATTTGTTTCTCCAGGACCAACTTCAGTTTTGGGTAGTAAAATGCTACATCCACAATTCTATTATGTAATAAACTAAAGTTCACATATGAGATGACTGATTGTGTGTTGACCAAATATTCTAATCACCATTATACTGATTTCCTACCGTAACTCTGAGGTTTTCTTTTGCTTATGCCAGGCGCACAAAATGTTGCATGTGCGCCTAAAAAATTTTTTTGCAACTTTTGTGGGTACACAGCTTTACCAAAGCAGCTTTCAGTTTTTGCAGTGGTCACGAATGTATGAACTAATAATGTTGCACATAGGCGGAAAAAAAAAGTCACCAACTTAAGCCAAGTCTGACCTGTCTTAGGCTGGGTTCACATATGTCAGGCATCTGGCATAGGTGAACTCAGCCTAAAATTTGATGCAACTGATGCCACAACTGATGACAAGTTGTCATCAGTTGTATGGTATCCGGCGTCCATTGTTTCTACATGGCAGCAAGCTGCATTCCCCTGACCGTTGCCCCCTTTCTGTCCAACCATCCAATGTCAAAATAGAGGTGCTGGATGATTTAGAACTGTTCCATTCAAATGAATGGGATCAGTTCTAGCATCAGTTTCCCTCCGGTGCACGCCAAAGGGAAACTATGCTGGCCGCCTGATAAATGTGAACCCAGCCTTACAAAACTGCCTTTGGAGAGCACTTTTAAAAAGTTTCACAAAAAGTTCCCAACTGTGACTTCTTGTGCAGAAAAGTCACAGAGAAGATGAGACATATAAATTGGTGCGCCGAAGTGATTTATTGTTTTTTTTTTTGCTTCCGTGAGCCAAATTGAGAATATGATATAATCAAAACCAAAGCAAAAAAAATAAATAAAAATGACTTCAAAACTCACTTTCTGAAGACAAATGATAAATGTCCGCCTTTATCTTTGAAGGTCCCCATAGTCTGACTGTCCAAAGTGTATGGTGGTCTCCTGATATTGTAGAGAAGGTTTGGGCATGCAGGATGTTCATTTGCATTGGAACAGATAGTTTGGTCATACAGCTATTGAAGGTGTATGGCCACATATAGACATTATGATATCACAAAGCTTTTCTTCCATACAAGGTATTTTACCTTTAATTTAAAGAGAGATATGACAACATGTTATAGAGCAGTGTACTATACAACACTTAACTTTATTCCGTAGCTTTTTGTAATGAAAATTCAACAAGCCCATTTTACAGAATATAAACCATTTACTTTCTGTCAGTGTGAAACAATGTAAAATGTAATTGCTTAATTCAATTGTCTATTGGTGACATCTTGTCTTAGTTCATGCCTATTCCACCTAACTAAGCTGGTTTACTTTGGGACACTCCTTAAAGTGTTTTGTCTTTTGTTTGGAAAAAGAAAACAAATCTTACTGTCAGTCTTGACCTAGTACAACTTTGGATTGGTTTGTTTCAGTGTATGCACTAGGAGACTTTATTGGGCATATATGCCTGAAACTTCTTCATACACACACACACACACACATATATATATATATATATATATATATATATATATATATATATATATATATATCCATTCGGACAAAAGCAGCAGCACGCCGGTCTAGATGAATATGTGTCAGGCTTTATTCATCAGATACAGCTACATTTCGACTGTCTCACACAGTCCTCGTCAAGCCTTTGAGACAGTCGAAATGTCACTGCATCTGATGAATAAAGCCTGACACGTGCTGCTGCTTTTGTCCGACTGGTTATCTGTGGGAGCCCTTGACCCAGGCTTGGCCAGCTTGCACCCACATCAACCATTGGGAGTGCGGTTCTCTTTTGGAATATATAGATTTATCTATTTTTTTTTTTTTTAACGTTACCCACATTAACATATAGCTTATTATGCTACATAATGCTAATATGATGAACACAGGTTTTATTTTGATACATTTAAAGACCCAAACATCCTCATTGTTCTACTGCTGGAGCTGTGTTAGGCTTTTTTGGTAGCAATGAAGAACTGTAGTCTTCATTGGTACCACTTTGGAGTACATTTTGCTTTTAAATTACTTCTGCTATTCGGGGGACAGGATAAACAAGAACAGAAACCTGGCATTGTTATTCCCTTTCTTCATGGAGTTTACCATGCATTCTAAGTAACATAATATCAGATCATTTTGGATGTAGGGACACCAGTTTTGTGCATTCTTTTTTATTGTTTATATATTTTTTACATAGTACATCTTTAATTCCCCCAAACTTCTTAGATAGGCAATCCCTATTGACCTAAGCATCTAATGAGTTAGGTGGTTGAGATAGATGTTATGTCCAATTCTGCCCATTATAGGTGAGTGTCAGTTGTATAACACAGCAGGTGGTGGCATGGGTACAGCTCCTGAACTTACACCATCACAGCACTGTAATAGGGCTACGATCAACTGCCATTTTTACAATATACTATTACAGCAGAAGGAGGAAAGTCGTAATATTCTTTGGTGATGTTTTCAATTTCTAGATGAGTTCTTGTTGCATTATTGCTTCTAAATAATGTTATGGTTTGATGGAATTCCAAAGCCCTAAATCAGGCAGCAATTATTACTGTGTAAAAAAAATATTACAACGGGACTGAGCTGTAATACCACATTCTATAGACAAGTATGGAAAAAAACATTTTTGTTATTCTTGTACAACTCTATTTATCTATGAATCTAAATTTTAGCTATCTATCTGTCTATCTATCTATATTCTATCTTTCTATCTGTCTATCTATTTCAGTAGAATGGATATGAGAAATATTTGTTCTTATTTTATCTTTCAGACTGTAGAATAAGCCTTTGACCTTTTGTATTTCTCTTTTTAGTGAAGAAGCTGTAGTGCAATTCAGAAAGCATCCTTTCAAATTACATGACTGTCTAAAATGTCTTCAGGTGGTCTGATCTGTGATTTAGTCTATTACTGTCAGATTGGAAAGCTTAAGAAGCTAAAACACAAGCCAGTCAACAATTTAATGGGAGAAGGGACTACAGCTCTGTAGAAAGCTTCTATGATATAAATGTTTTTGTCGGATATTCTTCAAATCGTTTTAAAATCATATGACAAATCCTGACATATTTTATGCTTGGTAAAGATAATTACCTTGCACTTACATTTCAATCCTTTTGAATGTCAGTATTTTCTTTTATTAGAGGGGTGACATAAAATGTATATTAGGGTTCCATCCTTGCCCAACCCCAGCCTTTATTATTTGACTGTTTTAACATTATGCTGGCAGGTGACTGGTCCATTTGTATTATGCAGTTGCAGTGTATGAGAATAGTGGTAACTAAATATGATTCAATTGACTTGAAATAATTCTGATTTGCTCCAAATGTGAAAAAAAAAAATCAGATGAGTCCGAATATGATTTGTATGTAATTTGTTCTGGGTGAATCGATGCAGGAGCAGGGACTCCTGTCAAGGGAAGGAGTTTGTGTCCCTGTACTTACTGAGCAGTGAAACATATATTGTATGCCTGCTACTCAATTCACATTAACTTACACTTATAACACTGCTTAATATGTAGTTTTAATTGCACCCTATCACAGAGCACCATGGAAACTATGTAGAAGATCAGGGGCTTCTGTCATTTTAACAGGAGTCCTCTTTGTTGTACACTAAATAGTTATATGATTTGCATTGCTGCTTCCTGTCTTACCCATGAAGGTAAGTGGCAATGCCATGTGGCCACTAAACTCTTAAGGCCCCCTTCAGTTGTCTGGCATAGTTTCTAGAACTGATTCCATTCCCATAGATGCTAGAACTGATCCCATTCATTTAAATATGACGGTTTACAATCATCCAGTGTCTTAATTTGGATGCCGGATGGTTGGACACGCCGGATGGCACCGGACAAAGGGACGCAGCCAGATGCTACACAACTGATGACAACTGATGAATGTTGAAATCAGTTATGGCATCAGTTGCATCAAGATTTATGCTGAGTTCACCTATGCCGAATGCCGGATATATGTGAACTCAGACTAACACATGCTGGGCCTGACACTATCACCAGGCCAGCCAAGTGACTGTAAGGCCAAATTCAAAACAAATTTGATGGCTGATTTAAGTGAATCCCCCAGTAACAAATTTCAGGAGGTACATTCATCTCTAGTGCAAACTGTCGAGGGACTTTTTGGGTTTTAGCATCTCTTTTTTGGTCTCTAATTTGTTTGATGTGTCATACATTCTATTGGTAACCACTTGAAGCTTTATGTTTGCCTGCATACTGACATTTGGGTTTGTTGCACTTTATATTACATGTAGCAATTATAAACAAGATGAACATAAAAAAGTATCATTGCATTAAATCATACAAGCCCATATTTATCTAAATGTTTGAGAGAAAACTGGAAAGATGTTGCCTATAACAACCAATCACAGCTTAGCTTGTATATTTTAAGGAGCTAAGGAGGGAAAGTGAAAGCTGTGCTGTGATTGGATGCTTTGGGCACAATCTCTCCAGTTTTTCTTTCACACATTTTGATATAAAAGAGCCATAAAGCTAAAGGACATAGCTGTCGAGAGACTGCAGGGACTTTCAGAAAGACCTTTTTTTTTTATAAGTAAAAATTTGTCAGCAAAAAAGACCACCTGGTCCACCTAATCTGCCCTTATTTTCTTTTTATTTTTATCTTATGATAGACATGTGCTTATCCTTACCATGCTTATAATTCACTGACTGTAGATTTACCCACCACATCTGTTAGATGGTATTTTGCTATTCAGCAGCACTATGAGGGCTCTTTTTTGTGTAGCGGTCTAGACTACACCCACAGCCATTGATAAGTACAGTGTGAAGGACCAGTAGAGACAAACTTATTAAAAGATTCTCTACCCAAAAATGAGGGTAGAGGGTAAAATACGACACTTAGTACAGTAATCCAGTATTCATATAAATGTGTCCTTCCTTTTCTTTCCTTGTGGCTCAATATATCCTAAAATGTGTGTCACAAGATAACTAGCTTAGCAAAAATGAAGTATTGTTCTATGATACTCTGAGATATATATGATGTAGGTGTATGTGTGGGTGGGGCCTCAGAAAAGGGATGTGGCTTCGGTAAAACGGGTTGTGGGCAAAAATTTGGGGCATAATTCTGGTAAATAGTTTGGATTAGAATCCATAATTAAATTCAATGACATGCAAGATGAACATATCTGTTTCTGATGTCATATACATAAATCAGATTCCCTATACGTATACAATTTGTTTCATATTTAGTAACAATCTGTGCCAAATTTTGTGGCATATTTAATTGGTCGTAATTTAAAAAAAAGTCACATTTTTTAAAACTTTTTTTTCTTTAAATGGCTGAAAAATTAATATATATATATATATATATATATATATATATATATATATATATATATGTGTGTTGGTAACTTTTATGTGCAGTGTTAACCAGGCATAAGAACAACAACTGTGGCCCTCATTTACTAATCTAATCTCTAACCAGTGGTGATATGAAAGAAAACCCTTAGGTTAGAAATGCATGTGAATCCATGTTCAAGCAAGACAGAAAATATCAAAGCAGTTAAGGTTGCCCCTATTATGTCTTAGCGTACCAATATTTCGGCAGAAACCTACTGGAGACTTGAATCAATACTGGGACTAGCCGTGAATGTTCCTGCATCACACTATCCTGCTGCCTCATCTCAACAATACAGTAGTGGCAAACATTCATGGGTACCTGAGCTAGTGGTCCTCCAGAGGACCGTGTTTTGTACTCTGTATCCACATTCTATTTATTTATATCAAGAAATGTTGGGACATGGTTATCCCTTATTACTGATACACCCCTGATGCACCCTGTATATTGTGGGGGGATACTTGTTGGGTTGTTATTTAATTATTAAGAGGATTGTGTTTTCTGCCCTTGTCATTTAGCTACTGGTATCTACCTTATGACCGACTTCCATAGTAGGTTTCTGCCAAAATATTGGTACGCTAAGACACAATAGGGGCAGCCTGAAAGGGGTTACTATTGCCCTAATACATCTTATCCCCTATCCAAAGGATAGGGGATAAGATGTCTGATTGCAGAGGTCCTGCCGCTGGGGACCCCCGCAAACTGTCATTCAGCACCCACCTTTGCGAGCTCTCCGCAGCGCTGGAGGCTCCGAGTGTGCAGCATGATGACCATGGGGCCGGAGTATTGTGATGTCACAACTCCGCCCCCCTGTGATGTCACATCCCGCCCTCTCAATGCAAGTCTATGGGAGGGGGGGGCGTGACGGCCGCAGTAAATAATATATGGTGAGGGCTCCTTACCCAACCCTTGTCAGCTTTATTTAGCAGCAGGCAGCCGCCACTTCTAGCTCTCCATTGCCAGCTATTAACTACTTAGATGTTGCTGTCGTAGCTGACAGCAGCATTTAAACAGCATTAGGAGTGCATTATTGGTAGTGCAGTAGCTAGATTGTCTTCCCAAGATGTGATCAAATGAAGCTGATACTTTGTCATGGCAGCCCAAAACCTGTATAAAGCCATTGTGCTTGCTGTGAGCCTATGGCAGGATGCAGCAATAGAGTACCAATCTAACAGATTAATGTTATGCAACAGCATAGCAATAATTAGTATAAGGCTGGGTTCACACAGTATCAGCTCACAATGTATTTAATTTTATGCATGCTTTTTTTGTAAATTATTGAAAAAGGCAGCATTTTTAACAGTGTTTTTTTTTTTTTTTATCCCATTCAAGGCTATAAAAGCACTCACTAAATTAAATGGGGAGTGAACTTTTCCGCAGTATGAACCCGGCCTAAGCAAATCAATGATTGATTTTTGATAGTTGCCTATAAAATATAGCACAAATGTGGCAAAGAAACTGGTACAACTTTCCCTTTTACTTTTACAGTGGCATTTATATGTTAAAACATTACATAATACACACGTCACAAGCTGACAATAATAAAAACATGCTACAATGTTTGATTAACCATTTAAATGTGTTCCTTTTAATATAGTAGTTGATAGGCTACAGGAGAGTACAGATAAGTCTGGTCTTGAGTGAGACAGAAAAGGTGGGAAAGCTCATGTAAAAAAAAAAAACAATTCAATTGAATAGTGTTAAAACAGTTTGTAACATTTAGGATGTATTCACACATACAGTATTCTGCACATATTTGATGCACAGGATTTGAAGCTGCTGATTTTAATGTAAATTAACTGACTGAACAAACCTTCAAATCTGCAGCTTCAAAGGATACTGTACATGTGAATTGTGCCACTTTGTGTGGAAATAATTGTTAGGCTGGGTTCACACACAATATTTTGGTTAGTCTTTTTAGCCAAAACTAGTAGTGGGTCCAAAATACAGAAAAAGCTAAATCTTTTCATTTAAGCTTCTTTATCAGTTCCGCTAAAATACAGACCAAAATACTATGTGTAAATCCAGCCTTAACCCCTTAAGGACTCAGCCCATTTTGGCCTTAAGGACTCAGACAATTTAATTTTTACGTTTTCATTTTTTCCTCCTCGCCTTCTAAAAATCATAACTCTTTTATATTTTCATCCACAGACTAGTATGAGGGCTTGTTTTTTGCGCGACCAGTTGTCCTTTGTAATGACATCACTCATTATATCATAAAATGTATGGCGCAACCAAAAAACTGTATTTTTGTGGGGAAATTAAAACGAAAAACGCAATTTTGCTAATTTTGGAAGGTTTTGTTTTCACGCCGTACAATTTATGGTAAAAATGACATGTGTTCTTTATTCTGAGGGTCAATACTATTAAAATGATACCCATTATTATATACTTTTATATTATTGTTGCGCTTAAAAAAAAATCACAAACTTTTTAACCAAATTAGTACATTTATAATCCCTTTATTTTGAGGACCTCTAACTTTTTTATTTTTCCGTATAAGTGGCGGTATGGGGGCTCATTTTTTGCGCCATGATCTGCACTCTTTTTTGATACCACATTTGCATATAAAAAACTTTTAATACATTTTTTATAATTTTTTTTTAATAAAATGTATTAAAAAAGTAGGAATTTTGGACTTTTTTTTATTTTTTTTCGTTCACGCCGTTCACCGTATGGGATCATTAACATTTTATTTTAATAGTTCGGACATTTACGCACGCGGTGATACCAAATATGTCTATAAAAATGTTTTTTTACGCTTTTTGGGTGTAAAATAGGAAAAAACGGACGTTTTACTTTTTTATTGGGGGAGGGGATTTTTCACTTTTTTTTTACTTTTACTTTTACATTTTTTTACATTTTTTTTTACACTTGAATAGTCCACATAGGGGACTATTCATAGCAATATCATGATTGCTAATACTGATCTGTTCTATGTATATGACATAGAACAGATCAGTATTATCGGTCATCTCCTGCTCTGGTCTGCTCGATCACAGACCAGAGCAGGAGACGCCGGGAGCCGCACGTAGGAAGGAGAGGGGACCTCCGTGCAGCGTTATGAATGATCGGATCCCCGCAGCAGCGCTGTGGGCGATCCGATCGTTCATTTAAATCGCGAACTGCCGCAGATGCTGGGATCTGTATTGATCCCGGCACCTGAGGGGTTAATGGCGGACGCCCGCGAGATCGCGGGCGTCGGACATTGCCGGCGGGTCCCTGGCTGCGATCAGCAGCCGGGATCAGCCGCGCATGACACGGGCATCGCTCCGATGCCCGCGGTTATGCTTAGGACGTAAATGTACGTCCTGGTGCGTTAAGTACCACCTCACCAGGACGTACATTTACGTCCTGCGTCCTTAAGGGGTTAAAGGGGACATTAAAGGGGTACTCCGGTGGAAAACTTTTTTTTTTTATCAACTGGTGCCAGAAAGTTAAACAAATTTGTAAATTACTTCTATTAAAAAAATCTTTCTCCTTCCAGTATTTATTAGCAGCTGTATATTATAGAAAAAGTTCTTTTCTTTTCTTTTTTTTTCTGTCCACAGTGCTCTCTGTCTGTACCAGGAACTGTCCAGAGCAGCATAGATGTGCTATGGGGATTTGCTCCTGTTCTGGACAGTTCCTGATAAAGACAGAGGTGTCAGCAGAGAGCACCATGGACAGAAAAAAAAAAGAAATCCAAAAAGAAAATGACTTCCTCTGTAGTAAATAGCAGATAATAAGTACTGGAAGGAGAAAGATATTTTTTTATAGAAGTCATTTACAAATCTGTTTAACTTTCTGGCACCAGTTGATAAAAAAAAATGTTTTCCACTGGAGTACCCCTTTAAGCTTTTAAATACATATCCCCATTAAATGGACAGGGTCTTCCCAGTGAACCCTCTGCCTCCCCCTTTCCAATTTTTTATGTAATACACTCCAAGTCAGTACAAACAGAGAAATAACACAAGATACAATTAAAAAAATGCTGTCCAATTTGAAGGAGGAACTAAGCAGTTAAATCCATTGTTTTGTCAAAAAGAAAAATTCTCCACAGCTCTAACTACATGTACACTTATACACAGATCGCTATCACCGCCCACTTGACTACTTTGCCAAGAATGAGCAGAGATTTATTGAAATAAATGACAAGTTATCCTAGAACTTGTCCACCAAAACTTGATATCAGTCTGCTCAGTTCCTCCTGTCTATAACATGCTGCCTGCAGATTGGATTGTATTTTCACTGTGACAAGTTCCCTTTAAAACGTTGTGGATATATATACACTATATATATATATATATATATATATATATATATATATATATATATATATTGTTTTTTGTTTTTAAGGGTAGGGCTACTGGTCAGATCTTTTGGGTCTAACAAAACAGCCTTTAATGTAAAAATACAAAAGTATTAGAATGCATTAATACTATAATGCAATCAAAGGAATTTCTGTGATTTTTACAAAGCACAGAAAGGTCAAAATGCTCTTTATCCCAAGTAAAATGACTTTTATAATAACCACTCTGTGACCTTGACAATGTCATGATTTTCTAATGTCATAGGGAACATAGATTTCAAGCTATTTTCGATTAAATTACCATAGTCAAAGCTCATTATTTTGTGACAGCCGAAGAACACATTACTGATGTACAGATGCTCACGCTTTCAATGTTTTCCCTTTACTTCTCATTCCACTGGAATGCTTGATGTTTGAGTCAGCATTCTGCTTTAATTAAAACTAACTGTTTGGAACCTGGACCTCTATATACCCCCATGCATAATGTGCGCACCATATATACAGTAAAAGGAGATGCATAAGCCTGTAGTGTTTCTTACAGTGATTTATATTGACAACTGAAATAGTTTGTTAAATGGCTCATTATTTAATGTAATGTGTTATGTGTACATGGGGAAATATACTTAGATTATTATCTTAGTACTAATACCAAGAACATGGAAAGACAATTGTTGAAATAAATTATACTTCGCAAATTTAATGAAACTGTTAACATGACATAGTCCAGCTATTTAAAAAAATACTGATATGACATTTCAAAAATATTTTCTTTCCAAAAACATTTTTATATGCAGTATTACATACAGCATCTAGCCTATTTGATTCAACCATAACCTATTGTGCTTGTTTAACCCCTTAACGACCACGGATGTAAATGTAGGTCCTGGTGCGAAGGTACATTTACGTCCTGTACATGACCGCAAGCTTCGGAGCGATGCTCGCATCATGCAGTGCAGGTCCCGGCTGCTATCAGCAGCCGGGGACCCGCCGGTAATGGCGGACATCAGTGATCATGCTGATGTTCCCCATTAGCCCCTCAGATGCCGTGATCTATACAGATCATGGCATCTGCGCCAATGCACATGTCTAAATGAATGATCGGATCGCCCGCGGTGCTGCTGTGGGGATCCGATTATCTAAAATGGTGGATGGAGGTCCCCTCACATGCCTCAATCTGTTTCCTTAGGTCTTGGTGTGAGACCAAGCAGACAAGAGCAGAAGATAGCCAATAACAATGATCAGTGCTATGCCCTATGCATAGCACTGAACAGTATTAGCAATTTAACAGATTATATTAAGATGAAACTTTACAGTAGATAAAACAGATTTTTCCAGAACATATTGCCATTGCTAGATTGCTGGAAAAAAATGCTATCAAAGCTAATGCCAAGGAAGATTTAAAAAAAATGTCATCCATTCAGACCCTATGTCATCCATTCGGCTGATTCATTAAGAGACTTTGGCATCTTCTCAATGAATCAGGTGCTGCTGTGCCAGTTCCACCTGTCTAAGGATATACCAGGCCCCACGCAAAAGGTAAACATTTTGCCACCTCCACCAATGCCCATGACTGCAGATCTATGCTGCAGACTGAGTCCCTGTTTGTACTATGTGCACAAGACTTTACCAAATAGAATAATAATTCAGTGATCAAAATCTTCCATTAAAAAGAGATGTACTCATCATAAGCATTACACAACACACATCTTTCACCATCTCTACAGTTGTCGTTCTTGTGGGTGTGTACGTGGCCACAGGGCATGATGGGTTTGCAGTTTCAGCAGCTATTATACTTTTACAGTAATGAGAGAGCAGGATTCATCCTATACATGATATGCTGCTCTATAGGAGTGGCTATTTTCTTTTGTGATTTAGCCCCTGAGCAAGAGGCTGAAATGCAAGCAGGTGAAAAAGGGGGCCCATTCAATATGTCTGAACACCATCAAACATATTGAATGGACCCCCTTTTGCACCTGCTTGCATTTAAACCTCTTGCACAGGGGCTAAATCACAAAAGAAAATAGGAATGAATAGTGGTAAGATTCTTTAAGATAAACTGGTACATGACAAAGTAATGTCATTGCGATACATTGTTACTGTTTGTTTAGGTGGGTACTTGCATTGTATTATGTTGTTGTATTGGGCTGAAATGCTACATGATAAACAATATTGCCCTCTACAGGCCATACCATATTAACAGACCCAGTGAGTTGACAATGTTTTTTTAACTACATTTTCTTTGGAATTTTTCTTTTATTTGTTATTTTCTCCTAAATACAGAAATACAATTGCAAAAATGTGTCAATATTTTTTGTAAGTATATAAGAGGAACAATCTTTTAGGCTTTATTATTTTGATTTATTTATTGATTAACTGGAAGTTTCTAGAATATAATGAAAGTGTTTGTTATTTAAATATGTTATTTATCTAAGACAGAAACTTCATGAAGTCAGCACTCTTGGAAATCTTGTTTATTGCAACCAGGCAAAAATACAAACACATTAAACCATGAAGCAGGGATGACACGTTTCAGATGAGCTGATCCTTTTTTGTAATCCAAGGGACACATTTTTATCCCCTTATTACCTGTTCATATAACATCCACAACTATGAAACAATGAAGTTAAAGACTAAAGAATTAAATTAATTATATTTAATAATGGAAAATAAGGTATATTTTGCAGTTAAGACCGTTTGGCTAAGAGCAATAGGTAGATTCAAAAGACCTATGTGTTTCTGAATACACTCAGCCAATCACCAACTCTATCATCAGGCTTCTTCACATTCTCCATGCCGAATAAGTACAAGGTGGAGATGTTTCCCATGTATGGGCATCCCTATAGTGTTTGGATATGTAGGAAACAGTCACATTCTGTGTATTGGATACTCCTCTAATGTGTTCCTGTTTTATCAGACATCTTTTAGTGCTACCGATCTATGTTAAGTTACAAGTAGTACAATAAACTTTGTAGACAACATACATAGAATCACATTTAACAAACTGTTTGACGGAGGGCAGCCTGTGGCCCTAAAAAGATCCAGTATTTTTAGCCAATACTCTAGATCTCGCTCTATGTAAGGTCCATTTGGGGGTAAACTCTAGCTTTAATATGTTGTAGTCTCGTTCACGTAGACCTCCTCTGAGCAGTTTCTTTTTGCACTTAATTACCTACTAAGATCCCCAGGATTGTGTGTTGTGGGGGACTTGAGTTGGCCCTCAAAATTGTGTTCCCCACCTAGGTTTTCTTTACCTGAAAGTATCCACCTTGGCAGTGATCAGATTGTTGGCCAACATCACATCAAGAAGAGGGACCTGGGACTTGTTTCAACCAATATGTTTGAGGTAATCTCCCATACAATCTCCCATACCATTTCATGCATTCCAAAAAAGGATTGCTATTACTAAAAATATATTGATATTGAAACCAAAAAAACAAACAGGTTTGCTACTGTGGGAAAAATACTTGACCCCCATAGAAGAATCTGTTCATTGGAGATAAAAGATGTCATGGGACATAAGAAATTATGAGAAAGGATGTAGGACAGGACTTCTAGAACAAAGTATTTAAATTCATGGCTGTACAAAGAGAACTGCTGCATAATATCATAGATGGCTTAAATTGACATGCTGTGGGGTTTAGAGCAGTACAGGAACTCTATGTCGCATGTGAGCCATGACAACTTGTTCGGACTGCATATGTTTGTGTCCTTGATGTGGCTGGAACATAATGTCACTAACGGCTGCAGCATGGAATAGAGCCATTCACAGAAATGCTCATTTAAAGATCCAATGCCCACCATCATGGGATGCATTGGCAGCGTGAATGGTCTTTGTCGACTTTAGGTAGTGCATGATAAATGGGGAAGACTGGGTTTTGTACAAAGATATAATCAAACTCTTTCTGTGTAATAACCCCTCTAGTCAAACCTTCTAGCAATAGAGACCTCAAATATTCTAGACATTTGGCAGTAGGACTAGAGCATAGCTTGCGGAATATTCATAGGTCACCTAAAAGCTTGATGTTTAATGCTTTCTATTAGGCAGTGTTCAGACACACCACCGAACTCCCTTTATCCACAGCTCTTACTACTAAGTCATAGTTATGCCTCAATTCAGACAATGCAGTTCTCTCCTTTCTAATTAACTTGTCCTTCAACTGCTTTTGTATGCTTTCTGACAACATTAGCGTCTCCATAACAAGATCCCGAAACTAGTCCATTGGTAAGAAACAGGACTAGACAGGATAAAAAAATGAGTGATTCTTAATTCTTTAGTCTCTATTTTCCTTTTTTTTTTTTATAGTTGTAGATGTTATGTGAATGGGTTCCCTCAGAGGAACCCTGTCTAAAATTTAGCTTGTACCACTACTATGTTAGTTTACAATAATTGGCTGATCCAAAAAAGTGCCAACCATTTGCATTTCTAAGGCTGGGTTCACACTACGTTTTGTCCCATACGGGAGCGCATACGGCAGGAGGGAGCTAAAACCTCGCGCTCCCGTATGTGACCGTATGCGCTCCCGTATGTCATTCATTTCAATGAGCCGACCGGAGTGAAACGTTCGGTCCGGTCGGCTCATTTTTGCGCCGTATGCGCTTTTACAACCGGACCTAAAACCGTGGTTGACCACGGTTTTAGGTCCGGTTGTAAAAGCGCATACGGCGCAAAAATGAGCCGACCGGACCGAACGTTTCACTCCGGTCGGCTCATTGAAGTGAATGACATACGGGAGCGCATACGGTCACATACGGGAGCGCGAGCTTTTAGCTCCCCCCTGCCGTATGCGCTCCCGTATGGGACAAAACGTAGTGTGGACCCAGCCTAACACTGCTTCATGATTGTATGTGCCTGCGACACAGCTGAATTTTTATCTGGTTGTAACAAACAAGAAGATTTCCAAGAGTGCTGACTTCATGAAGTTCCTTGACGCTCCTGTGTTGCAGTGAGAGGTTAGCCGTACACCACACCCAGCGAGAGCTGACTGCCCCTGTGGTTTTGGAGTTATTTAATTTCTGTAAACTTAATACAGCAGACAATGTACTTTATGGTACTGAAAATGAATGGTTAATTGACATTGAAATGTCATAGATTATTACAGTGTCCCCAAAATGATTATGCACATCCCTTCACCCGGAGAACAGAAATTGACAGGGTGGATGCATAAAAAATCTGTACTGTATAGTGTAGCTATCCTGCCATATCTACTGTAGACTAGTGATGACCACGAATAGTCGAAATGTAAATTTTTACCTCGAATATTGGCACACCGCTCATCACTACTGTAGACTTTGTAGAAGTACAACAGAGCTGTCATAAATCTCCTGCCCTCTAATAATATTGTGATGACATGGCTTTCTCTGTCCCACTTTGTACAGCTTAGTTAACAAAACATAGAATATTTGCCTATTGTGTCTGCTCTAGTGGCCAGTGTTTAAATTTACAATCATATTTTTAAATCCCTATGGATGAAAACGAATCACCAGCTTTTTTCATAATGGGGGAGATTTATCAAGACCTGTGCAAAGGAAAAGTTGCCCAGTTGCCCATAGCAACCAATACGATTGCTTCTTTCATTTTGCAGAGGCCTTGTTAAAAAAGAAAGAAGTGAACTGATTGGTTGCTATGGGTAACTGGGCAACTTTTCCTCTGGACAGGTTTTGATAAATCTCCCCCAATATGTTTAAAAATAAAACCTAATTTAAAAATTATATATTAAATATCATATCTTTTACATATGACATTTTATTGTTTAAAGCATATTGGTTAAAGGGGTACTCAGGTGAAAAACTTTTTTTTTTTAAATCAACTGGTGCCAGAAAGTTAAACAGATTTGTAAATTAAATCTTGCCCGACCTCAAGGAAAGTGTAGAAGATTTTGATAGATAAGAATAATTATTGAAAACCTTGCTTCAATTATAATATATATTCTTTACTTTATTAAAATGAACAGTATCTAATAAGCAATCTTCACACAGGGCCCTTGTGTGAAAAATAGAATGGACAATTTACAATTATTAATAAAACATTAAACATAAAATAGACATAAAAATTATAGCCACTAGTGAATAACTGTTCAATTGATCCTGTTGGAAATATTCAAGTAATGTTGTAACAGCCAGCATCCATAAATGTCACTAAATGGTTAACACAGGTTATAGCCTGGTTGTTTGATCTTTTTAAATGTTCAGATATTGCAAAGTGTTTCTGAATGGTATAGGAGTATAGGTGTATGCCCATCAGATCTCGGTCAGTGTAAAAATTGTGAGCTGCACCATTCCTTTTTCTCATTTAGATTTGTAAATTACTTCTATTAAAAAATCTTAATTCTTCCTGTACTTATTAGCTGATGAATACTACAGTGGAAATTATTTTCCGTTTGAAACACAGAGCTGTCTGCTGACATCACAAGCACAGTGCTCTCTGCTGACACACATAAGTTTTTCACCGGAGTACCCCTTTAAGTATTTGTAGAGTAAAACCTTATGTATTTTAAGGTCATAAAACAGCCTTAGTAGCAAAAGGGTATCCTATATATTCCTCTTTGTCTTGCTTAAAAAACATTGTCTTAAGTTCAAATGTATGTATTAAAGACGGTTTTTATATTTAGGTAAATAATGCTTATTCTTTCCATAAAAGACAAATGGGAAAGCATGATTAAATGGGAAAACACTGGATACAACTGACAAGGAAAAAGTTTAAGTTGACAGTAAGTTTAACTGTAGGGAGCAGTGTCAGGCAGTGGCTACAAAGGCAAACACAGTTCTACCACTGTACAAGTCACTAGTCAGACTACACATGGAATACTATGTGTACAGTACTGGGCAATAGAGATATGAGTAAATAGAATCTGATGAATCCGAATTCGTTACCAATTTCTAGAATATTTTTGATTTGCAATGAATGTGAATATCGCCGTGATTCGATCACTCGAATCACTTCATTAAACTCCATTTAGTGCGGTCCAGGCTCAAGGGCATCTAAAATGGCAGATCCACATGTCAGGACATGGGGCAATGAATCGCGGGAACAAGGGTAGGCGGGATGAGCCTGAATCACATGCAGCATGCAGCCTATCAGCAGCCAGTCACCCCTTTGATGTCACAGTCCTATATATAATCGGCAGCCATCTTGCAGACAGTCACATCAGTATTCTATTACAGAGAGAGAGGGACAGACAGCAGTGTGTGTTGCACTGAAAAGCATGTTTACATCAGACATTCACCTCCCAGTCACATCAGCGTTCTATTGCATAGAGAGAGGGACAGAGAGCAGTGTGTTTTGCACAGAAAAACTGTTTACAGAAGCGATTCACCTCAAGCCCAAATCTAGCCTAGAAGCACTGAGCACTGGTGAGTGAGATTGAGAGAGAAAGTGCAATCTTGGGTGTAGTACACAGCGACTGTGTGTTGCAGCACGGGTGTGTACAATAACTGAAAAACTAATAGTAGCCAGCCAATTAAGGTGAGCAGAGCATAAACAGCATATTGTCCTCTATTACGTGTAACCTGTGCGTACATCTAAGTGGTGTACCATTCTGTTCCTGTTAAAGTCTTAAGTGCCTAGATACTGTGAAAGGCCAAGCAAAAGTACACACCTGCTGGTGTTGTAGACAAATACTGTTTTAAGCATACTGGAGCAAATTTTCCTCCCCTCATAAGTGCACACCACATACGTAGATCTAAGTGGTGTACCATTTGCTTGCTGTTAAAGTCTTAAGGGCCTAGATACTGTGAAAGACCAGCCAAAAGTACACACCTCCTGGTGTTGTAGGCAAATACTGTTTTAAGCGTAGTGGTGCGCATTGTACTCCCCTCATATACGCACTGAGTATGTCAGGCAGAGAAGTTTCAGGACATGCACAGAGGAGTGGCAGAGGTCTAAATTCATCAGGAAGGGCTCCTGAAGCAGACACTGTTGAGGAACCTGAGGAGGACATCAGTGATGTGCAGAAACAACTCGATGATGATGAAGCCGATTGCACTTGGGAGCAGGGTGTAGAAGGGGCTTCATCATCATAAGGAAAAGAGGGTTGCAGGTTGTCTGTGAGGCAGCAGCTGAGCCAACAGGATGGTAGCATGTTTGGCAGTCAGCATGGTGGCAGAAGTGGAAAGGTAGTGGAATTGGGGTTTCTGGAGTCGGCGGCAGTAGCATTCAATTAGTGCGAACTGTTGGTGGGAAAATCAGCTACTTGGCGGTGTGGCAGTTTTTCATCAAGCATCCGGAGGATGTTAACCTGGTCCCATGCAAGATGTGTCGGCAGAAGGTGAAGCAAGGCCAGGGTCCCAATGTTGGCACCACTGCCCTGCGTCAACATATGCAGCATTACCATAAAGCAGCCTTGGAGAACCGTGGCTCCGATGTGGTGGTCCAGCCTGCTGCATCACCCAGTGGCACGCTGATCCCTGTTTTAGCCAGCCAAAGCTTCACCAACTCAGCCGTAGGGAGCTGTGTGTCATACCCATCTTCTGTCACTGCAGATGCTCCTACTCCTCTTACTTCGAGTCAGTCATTAAACCAGCAATCCATCGGCGAAGCCATGTCCAAGAGACAACAGTTTGCACCCACTCATCCAATGGCGCAGTGGTGGACTTTGCACCTTTCAGAGAACTGATGCCTTGTGCTTAGCCGAGGTGGAGAGTCCCAAGCCGTCATTTCTTTGCGACAAAGGCAGTACCAGCACAATTTTGTGGAACAGAAGGTGGGCCAGTCTTTGAGCCTGTCCATGTGTACCAAAGTGCATGGCAGCGCGTGTGGAAGTGTAACTACGGTCAGGGAAAATACTTGTCCTCTACGGCCCACAGGGTAAATGTGGTTCCTGCACAATCAAAACAGCAACTTGGACAGGTCACGCCTCTTCCGCCTCCATGCTCTCAGGCCTTTGGTCTTGTGACAGTGTGCCACTCCACCTCCCTATCCTCCACCGTGTCCTCAGCCTCCACTGCACAGACAAGTTTCAGTGCCACCCCAGCATACCATGTGTGCAGGGCACAGCGGTGTCACGCTGCACTTCACATGGCTTGCCTTGGCGGACGGAGTCACGATGCATGCTCACTTTCTTGTGTAGCGACCGCCGAATTGTCACCATTCAGCAGAGGGATGACTTCTGACTCTCCACCTTATTGGACCCTCGCTATCGACACAAAATGGGGGCCTTTCTTACACCCATTGAGAGGGAGGACAAACTGACCTACTACAGAGACATCCTACCCAGTCTGCACCATCGTCCATCCTCTCGCAGGTCTGACTCGGGGAGATCTCTGCGTTCACCTTCCACTGCCATGGCTACTGAAGAGGGTGGGGTGGCAGGAGCAGTACCAGCTCCATCATCAGCAGCCTGAGTCTACAGTGGCTGATCAGAACCTTTCTTCATCCGCATAGTGAAGCAACTCAACAGCAGCAGGTAGACCTGGAGCAGGACCTTAACCAGTAGGTGATGGCATACCTTGAAATGCCCATGCCAACACACCTTGAAGATCAGCTGGGCTTCTGGGCAGTTAATCTTGATTTGTGGTCGCAACTAGCAGAGTTTGCCCTGAAAAAGTTGTTCTTCCCGGCCAGTAGTGTGCAATCAGAGCTGGTGTTTAGTGCAGCGGGGGCCATAGTAACCCCAAGGAGAACTGGTCTGTCCACAAAAAATGTGGAGGGACTGACCTTTGGGAAGATGAATCAGGCATGGATCAGCCAGGATTTCCACCCACCAATGCCTGATGCGTAGATTGTAGAGTAGATTGACCATGGTGCCACACCAACACTTTACAAATATGGATAATGCAAAACATATTTAACCCCTTAAGGACCAAGGACGTATGAGTACGTACTTGGTCCCGCTCCCATGATATAACGCGGGGTCACCGTGGGACCCCGCGTTATATCACGGGAGCGAGACCAAGGACGTACTCATACGTCCTTGGTCCTTATCATATCACAGCGGGCCCGGCGTCATAGTGAAGCCGGGACATGCCGCTAATAGCGCACGGCACTGATCGCGGTGCCGCGTGCTCAAAGCTGAGCCACGCGGCTAAAAGTGAAAGTAAAAACTGCTGGTTAGCTCAGTGGGCTGTTCGGGATAGCCGCGGCGAAATCGCGGCATCCCGAACAGCTTACAGGACAGCCGGAGGGTCCCTACCTACCTCCTTGGTGTCCGATCGCCAAATGACTGCTCAGTGCCTGAGATCCAGGCATGAGCAGTCAAGCAGCAGAATCATCGATCACTGGTTTCCTATGAGAAACCAGTGATCAATGTAAAAGATCAGTGTGTGCAGTGTTATAGGTCCCTATGGGAGCTATAACACTGCAAAAAAAAAAGTGGGAAAAAAAAGTGAATAAAGATCATTTAACCCCTCCCCTATTAAAAGTTTGAATCACACCCCATTTCCCATAAAAAAAAACCACAGTGTAAATAAAAATAAACATATATGGTATCGCCGTATGCGGAAATGCCCGAATTATAAAAACATATTGTTAATTAAACCGCACGGTCAATGGCGTACGCGCAAAAAAATTCCAAAGTCCAAAATAGTGCATTTTTAGTAACTTTTTATATCATGAAAAAATGAATAAAAGTCCTATCAATGCAAAAATGGTACCGTTAAAACTTCAGATCAAGGCGCAAAAAATTAGCCCTCATACCGCCCCATACGTGGAAAAATAAAAAAATTATAGGGGTCAGAAGATGACAATTTTAAACGCATTCATTTTCCTGCATGAAGTTATGATCTTTTCCAGAAGTACGACAAAATCAAACCTATATAAGTAGGGTATCATTTTAATCGTATGAACCTACAGAATAAATATAAGGTGTCATTTTTACCGAAAAATGTACTACGTAGAAACGGAAGCCCCCAAAATTTACAAAACGGCACTTTTCTTTCAATTTTGTCTCACAATGATTTTTTTATTCCGTTTCACCGTAGATTTTTGGACAAAGTGACTGACGTAATTACAAAGTAGAATTGGTGGCACAAAAAATAAGCAATCATATGGATTTTTAGGTGCAAAATTGAAAGAGTTAAGAGTTTAAGGACCCCCGGTCCTTAAGGGGTTAAAGGTGTACTCTGCTGCTACTCTGGTGTACTCTGCTGCTGGGTGTGGGCGGCAAGAGGTTGTGACGTCATGGCCAGGCCACTTGTGATGTCATGCCACGCCTCCTCAATGCAAGTCTATGGGAGGGGGTGTGGCAAGCACATTTTAAAAAATATCTTTAATCTTTTCAATTGTGAGGCCCTATGGTCTCGTCAGGCTGTTGCCACCTCCAGGCTGGGTCATTCAGCCATTATATGGTTGAATTGAATAGGAAGACAATTGTACCATTGTACAGGAAAACATCATGGTTCATCAGGGTTCAAAGATAGGTAGGAAGAGTGGGGAGGACTACATTACCCGGAATGAGAGGACTACATTAACCAGAAAGATTATCAAAATTAATGTCATTTAGTTTAGAAAAAAGACAGCTAAGTGGCAACCAAATAACTATGTATAAATAAATCAGGAGGCAGTACAGAGTTCTCTCCCATGATCTATTTATACTCAAGACTGTATCTTTAACAAGGGGGCATCCTCTAAGTCTAAAGCAAAGAAGGTTTCTACACCAACACAGACAGGGTTTTCTTTGCCGTAAGAGCAATGGTGAGTCTTTTTTTTCAACCTTACAAACCATTTAACTATATGGCTTTCTAATACTCAATTATATAAATCCATAATGGTTCTCTATGATAACATAACTGGTCAGAACATTTATACAATGTATACAAAAGGTTTTCAGCCTAAAGATTTAAACAAAAGCACAGATATTTTGAAATATTTATATAAAAACTACATTAGTAAAATTGCATAAATGCCATAATACAATGTATGAGCATTATTTTCATAATGTTATAATATCACTTTGAATATAGGTGTGAACTATTTTTGCATCCTGCAACTCTTAACCCCTTAAGGACCAAGGACGTACCGGTACGTCCTTGGTCCTGCTCCCGTGATATAATGCGGGGTTACACGGTAACCCCGCATCATATCACGGCAGGCCCGGCATCATAGTGAAGCCGGGACCCGCCACTAATAGTGCGCAGCACCGATCGTGGCGCCGCGCGCTATCAACCCTTTAGCCGTGCGCTCACAGCTGAGCCATGCAGCTAAAAGTGAAAGTAAAAACTGCCGGAACAGCTTACAGGACAGCTGGAGGGTCCCTACCTGCCTCCTCACTGTCCGATCGCCGAATGACTGCTCAATGCCTGAGATCCAGGCATGAGCAGTCAAGCGGCAGAATCATCGATCACTGGTTTCCTATGAGAAACCAGTGATCAATGATAAAGATCAGTGTGTGCAGTGTTATAGGTCCCTATGGGAGCTATAACACTGCAAAAAAAAAAGTGAAAAAAAATAGTGAATAAAGATCATTTAACCCCTCCCCTATTAAAAGTTTGAATCACCCCCCCCTTTTCCCATTAAAAAAACACAGTGTAAATAAAAATAAACATATATGGTATCACCGCGTGCGGAAATGTCCGAATTATAAAAATATATTGTTAATTAAACCGCTCGGTCAATGGCGTACGCGCAAAAAAATTCGAAAGTCCAAAATAGTGCATTTTTGGTCACTTTTTATATCATTTAAAAATGAATAAAAAGCGATCAGTAAGTCCTATCAATGCAAAAATGGTACCGTTAAAAACTTCAGATCACGGCGCAAAAAATGAGCCCTCATACTGCCCCATACACAGAAAAATAAAAAAGTTATAGGGGTCAGAAGATGACATTTTTAAACGTATAAATTTTCCTGCATATAGTTATGATTTTTTCCAGAAGTACGACAAAATCAAACCTATATAAGTAGGGTATCATTTTAATCGTATGGACCTACAGAATAAAGATAAGGTGTCATTTTTACCGAAAAATGTACTACGTAGAAACGGAAGCCCCCAAAATTTACAAAACAGCGGGTTTTTTTTTCAATTTTATTTCACAATGGTTTTTTTTTTTCATTTTGCCGTAGATTTTTGGGCAAAATGACTGATGTCATTACAAAGTAGAATTGGTGGCGCAAAAAATAAGCAATCATATGTTTTGTTAGGTGCAAATTTGAAAGAGTTATCATTTTTTAAAGTCAAGGAGCAAAAAATGAAAATGCTAAAACGGAAACCCCCCCGGTCCTTAAGGGGTTAAAAAGTACCTATCACCAAATTAACTGTTCTCAACTAGCTCAGGCTATGTTCCCTAACTACTCTGTTTCTTACCTGTGTTCTTTCTTGCACAGTGCAAATTCCCAGAAGGAAAAAGTGGGCGTTTCCAAGCAGGCATGGCATCACTGAACCCTGCTGGGGGACCACTTCCGCCCTCAGTTTGCCATATTTCAGTGAGGCTCTCCTTCAGTGGTCAGTCTGTGCAGCTTTCTGTGAGAATCTGTGTAGCTTTCACTTTCTGTGCAGCTGACAATCAAGCTTCGTGCAGAGAAACACTTCCTGGGTTTGGAAAGTCTCCTGTGTTTGGTCAGAAAGGAGACCGAACTCACTGTATTAATTGTGGCAGGGAACAGAGCAGAGCCACCTAGTGGCCAATTACATTTTAAACATATTTATGTTGATAATTTTAAAAGAAAGTGAATGGGAAAGTATCTGCTATTTACACAAGGAACACTATATTATAAGTTTTATTTGGTGACAAATACTCTTTAACACATGACCCCTGAGATATATATATATATATATATATATATATATATATATATGCAAAAACTGGATTCTGAACCCAACTCATTTCACAAGATCCCACTGTTATTAATAAGCTTTTTTTTTCCAAACCTAGAACTAAAGGTTCTGTTGCTTCAGCGTTATCCTCTGGAGCTTCACAGTCAGTACTTTTTAACAGAATGGGTAGAATACATCTATTCCATACAAACAATGCCGCAAATGTGCTGTTTTTTGATGACACGGCAGCAAAAAAAAAAAAATCTGCAGAATCCCTTAATTCTTTGCTCACATGCTATTCGGTTATCTGCCAGCCAAAATCTCCTTGTTAGTTTGATTTCCAGAGGCCTCTTTGATATCTTCTGAACAACATGAACCCTTGGCAGTGATGTTAAAGGGATCTAATGAGTTACCGAGTATCTGAGAAGCTCCAGCAGAAATTAAAATCATTTAGAAAACGTGTTTACAAATATGGAAACAATGGGTTTTCTGTTATGTCTGTTAAATTGAAGTGGTGAAGAACCATGGCAAGAGTATGAAAATGTTTTTTGTTTCCATGCACCTGAGCATATTAAGGATATGGATTTATTTTTAATAGAAAAGGCCCTGAATGTGCAATTTCACAGTCAAAATAATAATAATAATAATGATAATAACAATAATAATAATAATAATAATAATAAACATTAGATGTCATGTGCTGGTCAAAATACAAAAAATCATACTGAACAAAACCATTGCAGTAAGCCATATACAGGTCATGCTATATATTTTCTTATTGTGGTAGAACCTCAAATTGGTACCTATTTACAGTTGTGTGCATGAGACCTTACAGACTCAAAACATGTGAAATTGGGGCCTTGGATAATCCTATAGATGGGTAAAAAGAAGTGGTAGTAGTGAACATTTTCTTGATATGTTTTTTGATTTAAAGAAATGCCATAGTAAAAAAATATATATATATAAAAATAAAAAAAGGCCAAGTAAAATTATATAGTCATTTGTTAGACTTTTATCTGGCTAACAGATATTTACATTGTACTTACAATATGAACTGGTGTTATCTCTATTACCAGAGCTGCAGGTAAAATATCCAGACTTTAGCTATTATAGTTTCTACTTCCATAGCCTTAGCCGATAAAATATTTTTTTTTGTAAAGTTGATCAGTAATCGTGCCAATCAGATACTAAACCCTACAGAGATGCACGTGGCAATAGTCAGATATACAGCCATCATCCATGCAATCAAAACCATCTGCATAAAATTGGGTATTATACAGTCAAAACAGCTCTGATCTGTTGAGTCATGGGCTTCAACATGGGCTTTTGTCAAAACTGGACCTTCGGCAACAAAGCTCCTGTGTGTATAAAAATAATTCCAGTTTGGCATATCTTCTTATTTTTCTTACTGTAGTTTCATAACAATCAAGAGACAAAAAAGCTATGATACAATGAGGCACAGACTCAAAATCTCTGCAGATGCTGTGTAATATCTCCACCAGGATATCAACAGCAGATCCTTGAAGGTCTGTGATGTTGGGCCTCCAGAGATTTGTCTTTTTTCCACCACATCCCACATATGTTCTATACGATTAAGATCTGTGGAATTTGGAGGCCAAGTCAAGACCTTGAACTCTGCACCATGTTCCTTAAACCATAACTTTTTTGCAGGGTGGACACATTTTTCTGTTGAAAGAGGCCATTTTGAATTATAATTTTTTTTTTATATATATACCTAAATACAACCTGAATTGGATAGTGATTGCAAGAAGGTTATAAGGTTAAAGTAAAACTTGGCAAGTACGGTACATTTTATGTCAGTGTTTGCTTACAGTAGATTAGATCATTTAACCATTATATAGAATCTTACTTCTTAGAACTGTAGTGTCACTATTCATATAATTGGATACAGGATTTCTCAATACTTAGTAGATTATATATCTATCTGTCTAAATGAATTGGCTTCATTCAGGAGCTTAAAGTTCTTTAATAGTAGAGAAAAGTAAGATCTTAACACTTAAGACCTTGGGTCAGTAAAGTCTTGCTGGTAGAGAGACAATACTTAAAGGAGTACTCTGGTGCAGAGTATTCCTGCTCCGTCCTGCCCGGGCTGCAAAAATAATGAAAATAAACCATCTCTCACCTTCCTGGGTTCCCGCGGAGCGCCACTACAGCTGATCGGTCCTCCGGTCCATCTTCTTCATACTTCCGTGTGAATGAAGCGTCACGTGGTGCTTAGCCTATTATGGGCCGAGGCAGAATATCGCCGTGGCCGGCGATAGGCTGAACGCCATGTGAGGCTTAGTTACACACGGAAGTATGAAGAAGATGGACCGGAGGACCGATCAGCTGTAGTGGCACTCCGCGGGAACCCAGGAAGGTGAAAGATGGTTTATTTTCATTTTCTTTGCAGCCCAGGCAGGATGGAACAGTAATACTCTGCACCAGAGTACTCCTTTAAAGGGACATTGGATAGGTGATAAGATGCCTGATCGCGGGGGTCCCCCCACTGGGGACCCCCGTGATCTTGCACACAGCACCCCGTAACAATCAGTACCTGGAGCATGTTCGCACAGGGTCTGATTACTGGCAATCATGGGGGCCGGAGCATTGTGACGTCACGGCCCTGCCCCCATGTTACATCACGCTCCGCCCCCTCCCATAGGCTTGCATTGAGGGTGCGGAGCGTGACGTCACACGGGGGCGGGGCTGTGACGTCACAATGCTCCGGCTCCCGTGATCGCTGGTAATCAGACCAATTTTCGGGTTTTATTGGAGATGTTTATTAAAGCTGACATATATAGCATGATGTTTTATTTTTGTTTTTTTTTAACAACATATATTTTCTGTTCTTTGCTTTTTCAGACATAAAGGGAGACATAACTAAATCACATATTCCTAAACTCTACTGCTCTTCCTGTCACTACGAAAAAATCTACTTGTTAATTTTCCCAGTTCTGAAAGTTTCTGAAGGATAATAAGAAGGTGAGTCATAGAACGATCTGTGATGAAAAGTATGTCATAAGTTACAGGTTCATGAAAGCCCATTATAATCCTGATGTAGAACAAAGTAAAGGTTTCACAATGACCTTTTAAAGTGTGACACATGCATTTCCCCCTGTCAGTTTGCACTAGTGTCAAATGTCCAATGCATTTTATATGAGGCCGCTGCTCATCTCTTATACATACTTGTAACACTGTAACCAGGTCACCACCAAGGACAAAACTGAAAAGGAGAATCCACGCACTTTATATGCTGCCGGCACTGTGATAAAATTCATCATACAGAAGTCAGTTGACTCCAGATGACATCTTTTTGGATGTCAGTTATTTTTGGAAACACCTTACATTTCAATAGGAATAGTCCACGCATCCAGTTACCGAACTCAAGTCATTTAGAACTGCTACACAGATGCAGGGTTAAGATAGCTAAACAATGACATTGCTAAAACTTTGAGATATACTTCTCTTGAAACTTAGTCCTGGGAACAGCTGCTTTATTTACAGTATAAGTTTGCAAGTGTTTGGCCATAAATACAAAAAATGGTGTTCAGACCCATAGACACAGAAGGGGAGATTTATCAAAACCGGTGGAGAGCCAAAGCTGACCAGTTGCCCGTAGGAACCAATCAGATCGCTTCTTTCATTTTTCACAGGCCTTGTTAAGAATGTAAGGAGCGATCTGATTGGTTGCTCGATTGGGCAACTGGGCACAGGTTTTGATAAATCTCCCCTATAGTCTCAATGGCAGCTCAAACTTTTTCAACACTTTTCTACTTAGGAACTAGAAAAATGCCAACTCCAGCTTGGCATTTTTCCCTTTTGGCAGATTCATTAACATGGCATGCTTGTGCAATATAAGCCATGCACATTAGATATATGTCAGCCAAATCTGCTGATTTTAATGGGATTGCCTGACTATGAGGATGTCCTGACCCTCTCCCAACAGCAGATGGTAGGAGTAAGAAGGATCATTTGTTCCCGCTGGAAAGAAGCACTGCCTGAGGTGTCTGGCAGTGCCTTACTCCCTTCTCCCATGAAAACACATGCACACTCGGCAGAACCATGAATGTTTATGTAAAAAGGAATAGCTATCGGGTCACATTACTGACAATTCACTAGAAGTCTTCTACATTTGCATTACTTACAGTAGCAGCAAGCTCCGTTCAGTAAAATTAAACAAATGTCAACAGGCTTGCTATCAATTTAGGATATTCAAGGGTCATAATAAACATTTATATAACTTAAAGCTGAAAAAGAAATGGGCTTGTCAAACGTTTAGTGATTAACTTTTTCATTACTAACAAAGAATTTTATATCTGTATCTATCTATCTATTTATCTATATATATATATATATATATACACTTTTTATTGATACATACATGTTTAATATATATATATATATATATATATATAGTTTATAAATAGTAACTTTTCATCTTACAGCATTTCTTCACATTCAGTGCGTCCCAGCATGCATCAGCGATCTGTTTACCTGCTTTGTCAACATTTTAGGTAAAATGTGAGAAGTTTGTGCTACATAATGTACTATTTTTGCCCATATAGTGAAAAAGTAATTGACATTATATATCCCTGTAGAAATTTCCTAACATAGCCTGAACCATATTGCAATTAGCCGCGACTGTCACATAGAAGGCACATTGCTATCACTTCCTAATTATCTTTTCACACTAAATCTGCTGATACCGCACAGTTGAGAACAACACTGCATTATAAAAAGGTCTCATGGCTTGAGGATGAATCACTGTATGTTTGCATAAACCTTAACTACCTATACTTTGAAGCTAAAACTTCTGTTTTACACAATTGCAATAATGCTGTTGCCTATGTTCTAAAGAGAGAGAAATTTATTTTTTTATTTGCGCCAGTTTTTTGGAGTTTAAAAACTGGACGTCATATTTGTGCTACATTGCACAATTTTATGTAAAGTCTTAAAGTAACAGGGGGTTTAGTAAAAAGTCATGGTCAGCAATAGCAAAAACGATGCATTAAGTTCACATCCAAAAACTGGTGTAAAGAGGTGTGAAAATCAACACCTGCTCATAGCAGGCATATAACCATTTTTCTGGCAATTTGCACTATATTTTTTTCAGAGTATTCTTTTCAATCTGATAAGCTTCAATTTGAGACTGATAAGTAAAACACTAATTTCAGTAAAGCTCCCTTATAGCTTGTGGTAGAATTAATATATTCCGTTTACTCACTCAGGTAATTTACTATCACACAATGACCTATTATTTTTAGTTATATTTTATGTTAAAGAGAACCATTCAGTTATGTGATGCTGCCCATGTTTCATGTTTCATGTCCTTTGTATCGATAAATGATGTAGATTTGGAGAATGTACACTCACTAGCTTGCAGCAAGCAGCCTGAGAAGAGTCCCTGCTGCCGCTGACTGACAGGTTTCTCCTTATCACTTTGTATGGAGAGAAATCTGGAAATCATTAAAGGGCAGGCAGGGTAGGGGCAGCAGTGACTCTTTTCAGGTCGCAGTTACTCATTTCAGGGGTAAATTGCAATAAAGGGCAGGCCAACAGCATAGCAAAGTTGACCGATAAATGTTGCAGTTGTCTCTAAGCCCCATAATAGGATAACATAACTGGTGTTGCTCGCGAATATTTGAAATGCAGATTTTATTCGCGAATATCGCATATTCGGGAATTCGCAAATATACGCGAAGATAGCACTATATATTCGCAATTACGAATATTTATTTTGTTTTGTTTTTCACAGTACACATTACAGTGATCATCCCTCTCTGCTTGCAGCTTGTGTGGTGTAAAGAAGGCTCTAATACTACTGTGTGAGACTGGCGTGCGAATTTTCGTACATGCAAAAATTAGCATATGCGAATTTTCGCATGTGCGAATTTTTGCATATGCTAATTTTTGTCTAAGCAAATTTTCGCATATGCAACTTTTTGCATATGCGAAAATAAAACGCGAATATTACGAATATGCGAATGTAGCGAATATATGACGAATATTTGTCTATATATTCGCGAAATATCGCAAATTCGAATATGGCCTATGCTGCTCAACACTAAACATAACCTGTTCTGAGATTTTCAGCAGTTATCTTTTTTTCATCACAGTCAAGATTACAATGAAAGGTAACACCTCTACATGGGATATAACACAGGATGCACCACTGATAATACACTGATAATAGGTAATAGTCATGGCTCAACTCCTCCCCCTCCATGTTTAGTGACTTCTGTACAGGGTCAGCCCAAACCATTGTGCTACCTAGGTCAAAAAATTCAATGTTGACACTCCCGCTTTCTGCCCTGGGACAAAATTACAACAACCAAAATGCCTCCATATCCATTATTTTACTATCACTAAGTGGACCAACTACACTCAGGGCCCTAGGACCAAATATAGCTAGGGCCCCTTGCAATACTCTTCTCCATTTTACCAATGTTACCAGTATATATGGAATACATTATACAACCACACAAAGACTGCATAATACCACAATACTGAGTAGAAAACACTATACACAGACTAACAATACTTATAATATCAAAATACAAACAATACCAGAGCCAGAAATACTAGTTCAACAGGAACACACTATATATCACTCTAGTGATTATCTAATCTCGCTTATCTGCATGTAGCTGCTACATGCTGAGAGATCCCAGGTCTGTGCTGTGATAGTCCATGACAACCATGCTGGAGACCTGAGTGCGCATGTGCAGGATCTCACAGCATGTTGGGACTAAGGCGGCATTTACTAAGATATGTGTGATGTAGTTCATTTTTACGTTTTTTTTTTGCGTGTTAGTGGATTCAGGTCCTTTTGAAAAAAAAAAAAGTCCAAATGAACACAGTGATGACAAAGTAATGACAAAGACAGTATGGGAATTTACATGCGCTGCATGTAAAAAATATATAATATCTCCAAGTTATATATAGTTTATGCAAGTTATTGGTGAGAACCATAGTAAATCTGTTGGGCTGTGGAAGCTTCCACTTTTAGTTAATCTTTACCCTCTATTTTTATTTTTCAAATATTTTTTTTTTCAAATAAAAACATTTATTCCTGAAGTGTATTCTTCAGGCTATGATTTCTCAGAATTGTCTGGATGTCCGACCTCATTACATGTTTTCAAAAAGTTTATCTTCTAGAATAGAGACACAGCTTCTTTCTATGCTACACATATTTGTTTTAGGTTTCTCCCACTCTCACCACTCACGGTCTGGCATGTGAGTCTTGAGATTACAAAAAATTTGTATAGCACTGTTATACAATATTATACTTCATGCATAGAGTTGCTCTTTTCGGTCTCTGTATGTTTGTTTTATTTGGGGTTTTTACAGGATTTTTGTATAGAACTGCTTTTTAGATACTGCACAGTTTATTATTTTAACACAGCACACTGGTGCCGACACTGTATAACACTGTAATTCTGGCAACTTTATGATAGTATTTTTTTGACAATATATGGCACTGTTATTTGGGCAACACCAGAGGTCTTGGTCCCATGAGGAGCCGCTAAAAAAAAAAACAGGCTTCCGGACCTGCATTTTCTCGATTTAGTGAAGGAACCGCGGACCCCAATAAAATTAAAGGAGATTGCGGTATTAATGGCTAGCATGTTTAGAGATACCAAATTCTTTCTTTGTCAGGAAGGACCTGAAAAACAGAGAGAGACTTTTGGTCTCTCTAAACGCGTTGTATGTTAATAAAGCAATATTCTTTTATTATTTTATCAATGTACACCAAGACATTCTGCCTTGTGGTATCGAAACCGCTGGTGTGACTACGACCCTTACTTTGCATTGCTCTGGGTTGGTGGCAGCTGCCACAGATTGTAATCTGCAGCTATATATGACAAAAGGTGTTGAGCTCTTAGCTGAACACCAAAAGGTGCACCCATGTTTTTTTTCCCAATTTTTTCATCTGTATATAGTGTTGTTTGGGCATCACCCTATTAGCGATGAGCAGCAGGGGCCATATTCGAATTAGCGATATTTCGCAAATATATGGACGAATATTTGTCCTATGTTTGCAAATATTCGTTCACTTTTTTCCTATGCAAAAATTGTAATGACATTCGTATAGTGTGCATGCACGATTACATCTTTCAACTAACTAACACTATACCCTACACTAGAACCTATCTGCTAAACTAACCTACCCTATCGAATACTATCGCTTTTTTTACACAGTACACATCATTGTTGTGATGTGCACTGTGGAAAAAAAAATATTTCTCATTATGTATATACTGTAGCACTATATTCTAAACATTCGTAAAATCGCAAAGTGCCTATATTCGCAGTAAAAATTTGCATTTTGAATATTCATGCTCAACACTACACCCTATATGGTGCTTATAATAAGGCACTTCATAGTTAATTTATTACACTCTGTGACTGCACACCATGGGGCACAAAAAGAGTGGTCTGCAGAGGTTTTAGTCTATTGTAAGAACTACAGAAAGAAAAGGATGAGACAACAAAAAAAATATTTCAGTAGTAAAATGAGGGCTGAAAAAAGAGATTTATGTCTCAAACAGAGGTAATCTTTAAATCCATATGAAAAACTATGAGACTTAAAATACATCTTATGTATCCAACTGAAGAAAACAGATTGTGATTACAACTTGTAAATGTCATTGTCATATTTCTTGTATTTGTTGTTTATCATTTTGAGCAATTTGGCTTTTTTTTCTCCCCCCATAGAATCAAAATGTATGGAACCACAAGATCAGGTAGAAGAAAACAGATGGAAACCTGCTCCTTTCCAGTAAGACACTTTAAGATGTACGTGGCATATAATATATGTATTTATTTATTTATACTATGATTCTGATAATCATACACACAATGAAATTATGGTTTTATTAGGAACCCAGGAATCACCATTGGTGAAGCCAGTCTACGCTCATCCTTCAAGTTACCATGTATGTACATAGTGTTTACATTAGGAAATTAACACTTTTTTAAGGTCAGTGTTCTTTCTTTTGAATACAGTGTAATGTCTCAATGAAAAGTATATCCATTAGTCACATATCTATACAACATGAACACAATTGGATATCTCTGGATCACAAATTTATCTTAATAGTAACTTGCACCTATGTGTGCCTTATGATACCATAAATGCCTATCGGGGTCACCCATGCAACTTACTAGACGATCTATTGCTTAATCACACAGAATGTTTTTTTCTCTATGCTGCGTTGGTTGCTTGTCTCTCTTTTTCTTCTAGGACTTGTTGACTGGTGACCTGTCTTTATGCCATTTTGTCTTGTTACACATGCAAGGGTGTATGTCAAAGATTGGTGTCCTCACCGCAGCCTCCTATTATTGCAAGGTTAGCAATTTAGGTTTTTAATTCTGCATAAGCATTAACATCACAACTGTTTACAGAAAATTTTAGCTTCTATGAACAGATGGCGCTAGTTTTGCAGCCAAAATAGAATGCTCAAAGAAATGAATAACATGTTCTGCATTGTGCCCTATGTCTCCCAGTATTTTAACTGTGAAGAAGAATATATTGCATTGGTGATGACTCACGATTGTAGATTTCTCTAGGACCAGTTGTAAGCATATTTTTTTTTTAAATAAAACGATGGGAAACAATGGGAGCCTCCACTCTAGTGTCCCTTTACAGCAATGACACTGGCAGGCAGCCGGGACTTCTGTGATCTCTTCAAATGTAGAATAAATCTCTATTGTTTCAGGTCTACAAAATAAATCTTTAATTATATTAAATAGTGAATTGCAGGTGCACCAATTCGATATAAAATTTCCAAAGGTCACTAAAAATGTACTACTTTCCTAGATACTATTATCCTTATAAAAGGGTTGAGATGTAGCTACACTAATACGGTTACTTCAAACTAATTATGGCAAGTCCTTCTATTGGGGGCTACAGTATGTCAAGAGCTGTCTGTCCCGGCTACCACTTTATGTTGTGGCTACTACTGCATGTTGTACTGGTAAAGCCTCTGTTAGCAACATGCTTATCACCCTCTGCAGGATAAGCTTCTGACTATATGGCTGTGTATGTGCATAGTTCTGTAGTAGTTTATAAATAAGAGGAATACAAGGGAATTTTTTGTCTTACAATTTTGCTGCATTGCAGATGTATATTCCAGATATCCTGTGTCACACTGAGCTTTGTCTGCAGTGCTGTCAACTTTAATGGAAATAATAATACTGGCTATTCTTTCAATCAAAATGACAAAAACCATGAAGGAACCTATTGACTCATAATGGGTCCAAAAGTTTCTATCAGTTACCAGTAGTCTGCATAATACAACTGAATTGCCAAAATCACACTTTCAAATGTCAGACATTTATGATATATCTGATATATCTTGCAAAAGAGGTATTCGGAAACCCCCTTGTTATGTTCTCAATGCTATTTTGAACAATATCTTGGATATCTATTTTTACTTTGCAAGGCATTGCAATTTGTTTCACACTTCTTTTATATCACTAAGGTGATACATTCTAAGCGACATCTCTACAATAGTATATGAATAAGTCCTGATATAGAAGTTACATATTGGTTGAGAGACCAACAATACATACATTTTTTTTATATATTCTTAATGGACTGTGTCAACTGGAAAGACCGCTTCTTATGCCGTCTACCAAAATGACCTTCTAGAGTACAAATCATTGGGCTGAAAAATAGCCTGCCCTATATTAATCTAGTTTATGGACCCTTTCATCCGCTTAGCAGAGCTGTTGGGGATACAGGACATATTTCCTCACCTTGAATTGCAATTTGAAGGGGTATATATAGTATATAGACTGAACAGTCCTAACATTAAAATCAATGACTAGAAAAATAGATAACATTGGTTATCTTGTTACAATGACACATGTTAAGTTATGGAATATAATAGACAGCAAAAAGTCAGTTTTTGAAGTTGATGTTTGAATTAGGACATTAGACTGAGTTCAGACAAATGCCAAGTTATTAAGGTTAGACGACTGGGTCACAGGCAAGTCAAAGGCAGGTCGCATAGGATGTTCCTTTCGGCAGTGTTTTTTTGTTATCATATGTGTTCCAAAGGAAGACAAATGAGGAATCAGTTAGAGGGTCATGGGCCCAAAAATGCTGTGAAAAATGTGCTGTGAAGCTGCAGACGGGTCAGAGGTTCCATGATGACATCTGTCCACTGCTGAAATCACCTACAATGGACACCTACATAGTCTAGAACTGGACTATGGAGCAATGTAAGAAGGTGGTCTAGTCTGATGAATCGTGTATTCTTTTACATAATGTTGGCAGGTGCATGTGCTACGAAGATATGGCATTATGATGTATTATGGAAACAAGGTAGGTAGAAGGAAGCAGTGTAATGTTCTGTGCAATGTCCTGGTGGGCAACCTTAAGTCCTAACTTTCATGTGGATGCTACTGTTGTAATGGCGTGTGATGCAGGGCAGATGGCATTAACCCCTTGTGTTCGTGACGCCAGGGAGTGGTCTATCCTCGATACCACCCGAAGGTATACCGCTGAATCCTGGTCTAGGCACGGGGCAATAACAACGCCAAGTTACGGACAATGGTAGCTTTACTTAGGGTAGACAGATGGTAAAGTCTATACAGTTGAGCCAGTGTCCACGGAGGTGACCAGTGACTCAGAGACCATAAAGAGTAGCTCCCACCATCCTTTTTTTTCTGTCCCTGCCTATTGCCCATCTATCCCTAACCCCCTTTAATTTTTTTTTTACTATCTGAGAAATGCCTTTTTGTCTACCTGGTAGTGTGCTCACTTACCAGGTAGACAGGCAGACTTCCCCAAGCAGATGCAATGTCACTGATGCCTGCTGGGGGGGCTGACTTCCGCCCTTAGCTCATATATACAGGGTGCCTCCAGCTGTTTCACCACTACAACTCCCAGCTTGCCCTGACATCTATTGGCTGTCAGGGTATGCTAGGAGTTGTAGTGGTGAAGCAACATGAGACAGCATGTGTTAAAAACAAAAACTTTTTGGCCATGGCAGTGGCGCTACCCTGAACCCCGCTCTCAGTCTACGCCCCCCCCCCCCCCGAACCCCGTTCTCAGTCAAAAGTCAATTTATGCCACAATTTTGGAAAATGCTGTAAAAATGTGTGACAAATGCTGTAAAATTTCATAAAATCACGCCTGGCAATAAAATCACATCTGGCAATATTTCTCCAAAAAATGCACTTTGAGTAAGAAAATGGTTAAAAATGAAAAGTGTGAACTGACACCAACCCACTTATGAGTCTAATGTGTTCACCTGGGCAATCCCCAGCAGTTGCAGCCTGATGAGATGACCAGCTACAATAATCTAACACTTAAACCAAAGCTCAAAGGCTGCATTATACAACCCACATTACTGTGTACTTGCAAGCCAAAAACCAGTCTCGTGCATGCCCCATCAGCCAAAAGAAGTAACCACAAGGTATTTACAAGAACCTTTACATTTTTATCTAATTATAGCTTATAATGCATTATTTAAGAAGAAGAAAAATTGTACTGCTTCTTTAATGGGAACCAGTCATCTATATTTAACGTATGGCAATGCGTTATATGTGGTAAAATCTTATTCATGCTCAGTTGATGTTCCTACTGGCAGCGATGGTGATGATATGAAATTTGAAAGGTGTCCTTTGCCGGCCCATAAGTAGTCACCAGGATGAGAGTTATCCTCTTCTAGTCTTATCTGTTTGGGCCGTATTTATGCTCCCTCAGCACCATCGTTCTGCTTCGCCTACTTACGGAGAAGAGTGGTAACACAGGCTGTCAATCATGCTGAGGGGGAGGGGGCATAATTACAGCCTGAGTTGACAGTACTAGAAGATGATGGCTCTTGCCCAGGAGAGTGCTTACAGGCTGGCTGGGGACACCTATCAAACTTTATATCTTCCCCATTGCTGCTTCTTGGCAAGGTTTCCAGGTTGCCAAGAGTTATATATAAAAAAAATTAATGACAGGTTCCCTTTAAATGATCTTCTAGTAATGTCTTAGAGCCAGATACCATAGGACACACTCAGAGGCTTTGTAAAGTCCATGCCATGATGGGTTAAGCTGTGGTACTTACACAAGGCAGGTTGTTTTAAAGAAATGCATCAACTGGCTGTTCATACTGTATATTATACAAGATCTTGCATTCATTTCTTAGCTGTGCCCAGTTTTCCTAGTCAAGCTTCTGCAAAGGGTAACATGAAATGAGTATTCAGAAGCTTCTACAGTGGTTATATCTCATAAATATGTAGGCAAAATATTTCTCCATCCTATTGGCTAGAAATGGGACTGGAGCTTTAACTAAGTGCCTTCATTTTACTAATCAGCTAAAGATCATTCGCTTGTCAGCTTTAAATTGCACCAGATAGCAGATTTAAAGGTAATTCATAAAGTGTCAGTTCATCATGAAGAAAAGCTAAATTTAGGCCTGCAGTCATAAGTCCCACCTTCTTTGTGTCAAGGAAATAAACCAAAGGTAGGATAATCTGCAGAAGCAATTATTTTTTGCTTCTGTCTGAATGTCAACAAGCACTAATCAATATCATCCTTTAAGCCTTGAAGACCCAAGTGTATACAATTTGTGACAATGATCTGCCACCTACTTTGCCAATCAGCATGAATTTAAGATGCCAGTTGAGGCCAGATGTAATTAGGAGGCAGCAGAATTGAATTACTGGTACACAACATTGCAGGCACAACTGAACGGCATTTGATGGTGTATTTATTTCAATTCTTTTCAGATAAGTGCTTTGTCTGTGGAGTGCTGCTTCCAGAAATCAATGTGTTGCTGCATGCAGAGAAGAAGCCCTGATCCGTTACTCTGCACGTACAGGACCCCTCAACAATGCGATCACATCACCAGAGTGATATTTTATTTTAAGGACCTACACAGATGGTTTCTTGTACATGATTGAAAACTGGAATGCCAATTTCAGCTCAGCCAAAAGAAAATGAAGAATACGGAATTAAATTGTTGCATTATGCAGGCTACCAAATATGTTTGATGTATGCTGGGGAAAATAATGGAAAATGGTGCAGTCAAGATAATGTAGTGGAAATGGAAGTTTAGTCCTCGAGTGTTGTTCTGCAGTAGAAAGGTTGTGTGTGTGTTTACTTCATTTTCATATAGCAACCTGCATGGAAATTATAGTTACATAGGTAACTTAAAACCCTTGGCCTAATGCTAAATGTATGTCAGCCTCTTATCAATTCCCTAAATAATCATATATAGCCAGGGAAGTAACTATAGGGGTGTGCAGAGGTAGCAGTAACACCCGGACCTGGTGCCTAAGGGGGTTCTGAGGCCACATATTAGAACAGCAGTATAAATGGAACATGGTAGACCGGGGTTCGAGTTATGCTTCTGTAGACAGCACTGCCATTTTCTTTTGTGACATAGGGATCCCAGAATGGAGCTTGTAGCTTCTTCTGCCTTATTGTAAGGCCTAAAGAGTAACATTCATTCTGTATCATTGCAAGGCCATCCTCTATTAACATTTCTCAAAAGGCAAAGCATTTAGTCTGTAACCTTCTCTTCTTAACCTTGAAATAGTGTATTAGTTGACGAAAAAAATGGTTTATTTTCTATCATGCGTATAGTCCTTTTTACTTTACAAGGTGCTTTGTGGCTTATAGAACCTTTGTGTGCTTTCTCATGATCTGCAGATGTTTTGTTTGAATAGATTATCTTGGAAAATGCAGTTTTCTTTATGGGAATAATTAGCAGCTAGAAGTCGGAATGCATATTCCTTTCCGAAATAAGCTTTCACACTTCTTTGATGCTTAAAGACAATTACGCTAATTACCTCTCCAATGTCATCTGCTCCTATTTGATTGTTTATTTTTTATTATGCTTGAATTAGTAGATTACTCATCTGCTGTGTACAATAAAGTAGTTAGCTGTACTTAATTTCCTGTGAGGTTGATGGAGATGCTTTCTCCATAGTGATTATTAAAGGAAGGTCCTTGGCCATTGTATGCTAATGCCAAAGCACTTTAAAAGATATCAAAGAACATCTAATGGAGGATTCAGGCGAGGCATAATTACAGTGACTGGATGTAGCTTATTAGTATCTGACTTTAATGTTACTTTTATAGCAAAAGCTTTAATATTGTATGAGGAGATGAGAGTTCACTGGAAATAAGATACATAATATGCACTATTGTTTGTATTCCCTGTTTGCTGGAAGGAAAATTGCTGCTTTCTAATCTGGTATCACAACAGTGTAGGATAAGTGTTTAAGTCGGAGATAGACAAGCAATCGTCTCTATCCATTGCTTCTGTTTATTGTCTCCTAGTTTATGGATGGAAATGGAGTTTTAACATTTGTGTCAGAAGAGCATTCAATAGTAAGGAATTGTGTTTTTGTACTGGGAGAATAGAAGGAATTGTGTTCTTGTACTAGGCGAATTGAAGGGATTGTGTTCTTGTACTGGGAGAATAGCAATTAATTATGTTCTTGTACTGGGAGAATAGCAACGTATTGTGTTATTGCACTAGGAGAATAGCAAAGGATTGTGTTATAGTGATAGGAGAAAAATATAATGTATAAGGGATGATGATAGGCACTATAAATATAAAACCAGCCTATTACATACTGTGTAATTTTGGCTTGCTCCCAACAGCATGGTGTATGTGGAATATTGACGTATGGAAATATGTTATATTACTATATTAGTTACAGGAGGTCAATCCCTTGAGGTGACTATAATAAGCAATATATTTACCACAGGCCATAGTTCCAATGACATATCTCTTCACAGCTGATGTTAATTATCCTCTAGTACCTGGAGGTTATAAAAAAAATGCCAATGATTTTGCTAGGAACATGGCAATTATGGGTCAAAGCGTAATATGCTGTCTCTCAGGGCACTATTCTTTTGCACTTCCAACCCTCTATCTTGTGGGTGTATGTCATTTGTAGGAATATGATCAAAAATGAAATTTTCAAGGAAGTATTAAAGAAAAGAAGCCATTACCTCGGGGTTTTGCTCTTGAGCACTTTAGACTCTTCAATGTACAAGGAATGTCATTAGGAGATATACAAGTTCCTTACCACTATAGTCTCCGCAATGATAAGTATGGCAAATTACACATTTCAAAATAATTGCCACTTATGGCTCTACTCATCTATTCAGTAGTACGACTCATTACTTCGGGATATATTGTGTTTGAATTTCAAATTACAAGTTATTTTTAAACAGTTAGAAACGGATGAAGGCGTGAAACAGAGCAATTGGAATCAAGGTTGTGGAAATGTGAAAAGATGATACATACAGTATATGTGCAGCATATAGGTCACTTCCATCCTGGTTTTAAGATAATATGGTTAGTTAGTAGACTTTGATTTGATATGACATCATATTCATATACTTTGTTTATTGCTCCGGTTAATATTTGCCATTACATTTGCTACCACATGTATTAGAACTCAATGATTGTAGAGCCCCTTTGCGTGTTTTGACTTACATGTTCTTTCCTCCTTGTCCGAAACTCTTTTTACTTTAAGTAATATAAGTATCCTTTTGTCCTCATGAAAAAAAAACAACAGAAATGATTAAGGCCAAATCAATGATACACTTGTTCACACTGTAGTCATTGACTCCAGGAATGACACAGTGATATAAAAACAGATCAAATGTTAGTAAAAGGCAACCACATTGTTAAATATTACAATATACAAGAATATTCTTTTTCTATCACTGTGTTTATTCTAAAACTCTTCTAAAAACACATGTGATTGTGAACTCCTAACGTGTTCTTCATCTTTTTATGTTTAGAGCATTTATGATGTATAGGAAATGGCAGGCCAATAATATGTGAAGGATCATGGTATATAACATCTTATAAAACATGATGCAAGATTCCAAAGATTAAACATCTGTAAAATTTCATGTCAATCAAATGACTTTAATATTTGTTGTAACCAGTCTATGTGTGCATCCCAGTTGTATTATTGGTGAACAACTGCATGTGTATTAACATACTAACAACTGCAGACACACAGTAAACGCAATAACTGAGTCTACAGCTTTGGTTAAACTAACACCAGTTAATATTAACTAACAAAACTAACCAGGAACTAAAGCATGCTATACTAACCTCACTTTCTACTAACCATGCAGAGACACAGCAAACTGTTCCAGTTACTGACTCTGCCCGTTTTTCTCTTTTTACTACTAACTTGTAAATAGCAAACTCACTAACATCAACTGCCTGTCCTGTCTTCTCAATTGTCTGGTGATGTGATTCAACTGAGTGTGATAACTCAGAGGAAATGATCTGGAGTCTGCAATGCTCATTTACTAACGTTTTTACTACTAACAACACTAACAATATTAAACACACTAATGTACTGAAACAGTTCTGTGCTATTCACCCTAACAATAGACACGGTTTCGGTTTACTGAGAAACCAAAAGAAAAAGTTCAGTGTTAAAGAGAAACTGTAACCAGGAGAAGTTCCTTTTAGAGTAGGGCACCTGGAGAATGCCCTGTCATGGCTGAGCTAGTGCGTGCAATTGTACCAACTACATGGCCCAACATGTGCCAAATAAAAAGGGCTCCCCCTTACGTGACTCTTAAGATACTTGCTGTTTCTTAGGAATTATAACTGCTGGGAAATGTACCCAAATAATAAGCGGCATAATCATCTCCATTTTTGGAGACAGTTTAGCACGTACTATTGCACATTCTAGTTTAGCATCATTACGGCTTTTTATAGATTTAATAAATGTAAAGGGGCCTGTCCTGGTGACAGGTTCCCTTTAACAGACTCCTCCTAATAATATTCACCAGGGTTATGATACATTTTTTTGTGAGTGAGGCTATGTATGAAGTTTTTATTTGTCAGTTTTGGGGATCCTTAGTACCCCTTTGTACAACATATGCAGGTTCATTTAAATTTTTTGGGTGAACTATGCTTTTATTTATCAACCAACATGGCATATTATTAGTGATTTAATTGTGATGTACCTTAAATAAGTGAAAATTCCAGTAACATGATTACTGTACCACTCCAACATCAGACAGGGTTGTTCTGTACTGGACTTCATTGTATTATCTCTTGGTCTTGTTACCTTATGACAACATCTGAGGATCTTGAGTTGTCTTGTTGTCTACATTTATTCTTAAAGACATCTAAAGTATTCAGGCCCAAAAGTGGAAGTTCAGACTTGTGGATATAACCCTGTTTTTGTAACCTATACAGAATATACATACAAATCTTTATTATGTATCATGGGGGGGACTTTACCAAGATTGGCATGTTTCATGCTGGTCTTAAGGAAGCCCCCTGCCAGTGTACTCTCGCAGTGGCCCATGTGGCAGCCTCTGAAATGTACACCAGCTCAGAAGAGCTGGTGTAGGGGGGGGAGATCAAGAACCCTTTGTGAGAGCATCATAACCAGCCTCTCTGACCTATTGAGCACTGCAGAGATCTGCCAAAATTTTGCAACTTTTGGCCATTCTGCATCAGGTGCAGAGTTGAATAAATACCCCCTATATGTTTCATTTATATAAGATATAATTGTAGCTAATATTGCAGTACTATTTTTCTTACCAAGTGTTGAGTAGAACTTATACATTTAGGATTTTTTGCATTACTTAGCTTCATACATAGCCTCCCACATACCTACCTTAGGGTAATGGCAGGAAGGTCCTTTGCTGTGCCTTGTATTTATTGTGGCAGATATCTGTAGTTTCTACTTACCCATTATAAGAACTTAGATCATATTAGCTCTAGTTTCTAAAGCCTGACTTACATGACTGGCAAAGACCTTGTGAACCATTACCTCTAGGGGTCATTTCACCTATATGTTATTGCAACCATCAAGATTTGTTAAAGTAAATTCTGAACCCAATTTCCAGAAATCATGTCTTTCCTCTGACTGCAAACAAATGTTTAGTGACTAGAGTAGCTTGCCATGATGTTCAACTGTCTTGTGGAAAACAGTATTTTGCTTTAGTGCACCTTAGAAGCTAAATTTCAAATTGCGCTTTCTAATTCTTTGTGGAACAAATTATTTCTTTCCCATTCAAGTAGAGAATCTTGCATGTTTTCCTTTTTTTTTTTTTTTTTTTTTTGACAGATTTACCAGTAATGCATGCAAAAAAATAAAGAACTATGCAAAGTGTCTTACTAAGTAGTTCCAACTCTTTGTGACAATAATACTAATGCAAAATGCACGCATAACGCTTCATAACATAAAAGGCAATGCTTAAAATTCTCGTGCAAATAATAACTAATACCTACTAACTTCCAATGCATGCTGAAGGCTCGACTGAGAGCATCTGCAGTTAACCTATCAATTGATCTACTAATCTACAGCATGACACACTTGATATATTATCAGTGTATTACCCTGTCTGACTCTAACCATAAATTGCTTTGCTAATAATTGTTGTAAGATCTCATCTTGGAATGTGAGGTTGTCTTTATTCAATGTGATTGGCATAAATGTCCACTTCAAGCCCTTATGGAGATTTATGCCTGGTCATTACAGGTCTCTTTCTAATGAACATCTACTGTGAATTTCTTCTTTTTTAAGGGGTTGTATGCTTTCAGGTACTTTGCTTAAATATATATACTTTGGTGTATATCCTTGTAAATCCTTGGTACATCTTAACACTTCATCTGGGATATACAAAGGTTAACATAGTGCATGCTTGCATAAACACTAAAATTAGTTTCATGTACAATTCTTACCTTATGAGCAAAGAAAGTATCTATAGTATGATGCCATTCATTGGACCAACCTAGCATGTAAACCTAGTAATGACATATAATTTAGTTTGGATATATATATATATATATATATATATATATATATATATATGGACTGGACATTGAATCATAATATTTAAAAACATACATAAAATATATAATTTGCCTTTATAGTCAATAAAACATAGTCTTTATTTATCTTGTATGCCACATTTAATAGTAAGAGGGTAAACTGTTTGTTGCCTGCTACAATGACTGGCATTTTACTGGTTATATCAAAGATATTTGTTGACCCAAGAAGTTATCATACTATTCTGCTGTTGTCCTTTCTTTGTTATAAACATACTGACACTTTACAAATATATTAAGCCTTGTACATCAAACTGGGGGAGAGGAAAAAAAAAGTGTTCTTGTTGCCCATTGGTACCAACCAGAGTTCAGCTTCCTGGGCCCTTATTGGTCACCGCCAGCACTGCACACAGATTTTCTTTGCAACAGGCATACTAGGGGCCCAATATAGATTGGGGGCTTGCCTACAGGTGTTCTTCCTCAAGCTATAGAGCACAACATGCATTGATCTTAATACCAAAAAGATTCTGTTGGCCACATGGACAGTGGAGATATTTCCAATGTGGAGATTTGTATACAAATATAACGAACATTTTTCCTCCCAGTTTATGTAAAGTGTCTGTGATGACAAGAGACATGCAACATAATAGACTACTATGCTTTGTTAGATGAGATTAACTAGTGTTTCATTGTTCTCTGATCATATTTTAAGCAAATACTGTGGTAATTGAGGTTACGCAGCTCCTCCAGATGACTGCCTTTTCACTGCCGAGCCCCTTCTGATTATGGTGTTGAAAGCTTAAAGTTAACTCTTAATACAGATTATTAGAAATGTTGATGTCCTTTGTTCTAGTAAAGCTCACAATTGTGACAATGACATACTTCTATCATGGACATATATTTGTGTTCTCCTTTGAAAGGGCTATTAATCTGAATGAGCCTAAACATTCTTATTTTCCTTGTTTTTTTTTTGTTGTGACTCTCTTTGAAATAGTTCGTTTTGTGCATGTTTGTATACCCTACAAAGTAAACACGTATTCATGTTATACTGTCCCTCAGGATGATTCAAATTTTTCAAGATGCATGCATAAGACTTAGATAAACAGCAGCTGTAATCTTGTTATATTGTGCAGTACCTGGATGAAAGGCATTGTTGCTAAGCCTCAATGCATCTGCAAAGATTAATGGAAAACACATTAATAGCTTTTAAATAAACAGAAGTCTTTTCACTCAGATGATGAAGGATGAATAGAAACCTTTCAGAATTGGGATTATGGAAGCACTTTGAAAATATCTTTTACTTTTAGTCGGGTTTCATACAGTTCAGGTTAAAGGTACTGAAACAGCAGTGTATCTTTACATACCCTTTATTATTTACCTTTGTTTACTTTTATTAAGCTTCTCTGCCTTAATATATTTTTACAAAAATATATGAATATGGCAGCGCAAGTTAGGCTGGGTTTACATATGTCCAGCATCCAGCATAGGTGAACTCAGCCTAGATCTCGACATGACTGATGTCACAACTAATGACAAGTTTTCATCAGCATTCCTTGTTTCATACAGCATTCCTTGTTTCTGGAAAGTGGACAGGAGAACGCAGCAAGCTGCGTCTCCCTGTCCAGTGCTCTCCAGTGTGTCCAACCATATGGCATCAAAATTCAGACGCTGGATGATTGTGAACTGTGCCATTCAAATGAATGGGATCAGTTCTAGCATCAGTTTCCCTACGGTGTACGTCGGAGGGAAGCTATGCCGGACGCCTGCTATATGTGAACCCAGCCAAAGCAAATGCTGGGGTTTAGGCTTTTGTCCCTTCTATACTCTCAGGTTAGTAGTTCAGTGGCAGTTTTCTGTTAAAATGTGTGCCAGAATGGTTGTGATGGATCTGCTGTCCTGAAAACAAATGTTCAGCTCAGCGCTGAATTGACACGGTGCTCAGCTGACAGCAACAAGAGAAATGAAAGAAGCATTATTATTCAGATTTTTTTTAAACAAATTTAATAGGAAGACCTTTATGCAAATATCTTGTCTATAACAAATTAAACCCCAAAACAACATGTATACTGCACAAAAATCTCTATGGGGGAGATTTATCAAAACCTGTCCAGAAGAAAAGTTGCTGAGTTGCCCATAAAAACACATCAGATTGCTTCTTTCCTATTTAACAAGGCCTCTGCAAAATGAAAGAAGCGATCTGATTGGTTGCTATGGGCAACTCTTCCTCTGGACAGGTTTTGATAAATCTTCCACTATGAGTTTAGCTTGTGTAGTAAAAATTCTATTTATGTGCCAATTTTAACACCCTTACTCCTAAATATTCTTAAACAGTAAATTTCAGTATACACTTTTCATCCTCCCTTTTCATCTTTTTTCCTAACAAAAAGGGCAACTGATCCCCAAAGAAGGTATAAGGTGAATCCCATTCTCCTTTCTTCTGTTATCAATTTACTGATGAAAAAGATGAAGGTGAGGGCAAATCCCTTTAATGCTATAGTATCCTTAGCCCAATGGGACATGGGGGATTTATATTTGCTGCCATGAACAGGATCAAATTTTTCTCTTACGAAATTGTGGAAGGTTCTAAAAGAGTTTCTTTAAGAAAAACTTTGCTGACTTTCTTCTAGGATAAGACCAGATCCTAATTTTGGCACTAAATATATGGCTCATACACAAAGACATAACATAAAAATGTGAGTTGTTGATTCTGTAAGTAATATGAACATTCTAAAAACTAAAAATATCAGCCATATTTAAACAAATATTTTTTAGAATTTATTTGTCACTTACTATGAGATACTTACCAAAATGTTTATATCGTATTGTAAAATTACCTATTGAATTTTTTTCCATTGAATTATGAATGTTGCTTTATATTCTTTTACACAGAAATGTATGGAAACATTGTCTACTACATGTTGAGAAACAGGACTGTTACATTAAAGAATAAACACTATTTTAATCAATGGCTAAACCTAAAATACACAAAAAAAAATAAAAAAAAATAAAACTGCATTGGTAACATTCACTAGTACATTTAGGTAAGTTACCAGTGCAGGAGAATAGAATAATATAAACTATTAGTGACCACAATAAAATGAAAAAGCTTAAATTTTTTCTTAGATTAAAATGTCAGTACAGGTCTAAATTATAAGTAAGGCATTATAATATTTGAATATTTCAAGAAGTCTTTTTATTCTGTATTATAGGTTTAGTCACCTTGTGCTGGAACTTGAATATCCTTATTTTCTTATGTTCTTTTTAGGAACCATTTGGGCAAAGCTGATACACTGTACTTTGCCTAGCACAAGGCATAAAGAGTGGTGCATGCAATTCTGTGTTGTGCATCATATCCTCAGGTTGCATCAGGCCTGTCACAGAGTATAAGTTTTGCCTAGAGGATTCCTGGTAAAACTGAGTTAAGATCTGCTATGTTATTTTCATATACAATGTTGCAGTACATTACACAATAGAGACCAATGGTGCCCAAAGTACATTATTGACTTAAAATTGGCCTATTGGGTTTTATTGTGGACCAATGTTAATCTTTTCATTAAATAAGATGGTATTAGTGGCAAAGGCCACTAATGCCAATTTTAATATTGCATCATCAACATTGCTCTTTTACATTAATCTTCTTGACTCAAATCTGAGGTCTGAGGTTATACAAATTCCAGCTTTTCTGATTGTAATGCTCACACCCTCTTTCTGTCTCATCTCTTTTTCTCTATATATTGAGTTGGCCTTAATCAAGAAATATAAAGTAAAAAAAATATATATTTTCTATTGTCAAGTCAAGATATATATATATATATATATATATATATATATATATAGTATAATTTTAATGTCAGCATTTTGACCCATATCTTTTAAGAATGTAAAAAAAAAATTCTATTATTACCCATAATGTTTTTCCATTCCATGTCTTTTTTCCATTCTTTTGGAAGTCTTAGCTTACAGTCATGCTACGTTGCGACTTATTGTATCTGTATAGCTTGCACTAATAGTACAAATGATTACATTATTACTGAAGCAGATACATGTGCAAGTGTTTTAAAAAGAGAAACCAGGCTTACTGGTAATATATAGCACTTAACACAAAAACAACTGGGCATGAGGACTAAACTGTATTTAGAAAATGGTGAAAAGAGTTTAACAGAAGGAAAAACAGAAAACATGCACAGCGGCACACTACATATAATAACACTCAATGCCATTTTCACTTGCTAGAGTATGGTTGCCAGCAGGGGCAGATGGTGGCAGCTTTCTAGCTTACACGCTATTGTTTGTTTGCGTGCTGAGAAAAAGCAGGTTGAGGAAATCACATGACATTACTGTGCAGAAAGGATTTGGAGAAGACAGGAAGGCTAATATACTCTAACTAAAACAAATAGTCATTTCTTAGAATTGCATAATTCTTCCTAAACTTTACAAAATCATATATATTAGCATAAGCGAGAACTTCCCAATTGTCTTTACCCGTGGCAACTGTCTGGCCACATGTTCTGTGCAAGGAATACTCTGATAAACAAAAAGGTACATATGTCTATAAACGTTGACCTCTGTAACATCTGCTCAATAGAGTCTCTGGGCTGCGATTCCTTGCAGTGTGTAAATCTGTGTACTCCTGGCTGTCACTAATTCATGCATGCTTCTTACATCTGATAAGCTTTAGACATATGTTACTGCTCAGATTCCTTTTCTAGATTAACTTCTATGCAGAGTACTTGTTTCAACAACACGTAAGTATTTACCAAAAAATGTACATGTATATAATTGTGGATGGCTAGGTTTGTATTTTAGTTGGAGCTAAATCGAACCTATAGATTTATAGTCTTTTTTTAAACATATTTTATTACATTGAAACCAAATCCTGAATCAGATTATTAACTTATTGTTTGTTCGAACAATTGAAATGCTTCAAATACTAACAATCTTCTAACAATTTCTTGGTATCTATAGTGATTATAGTCCAATCTTAAAACATAGCATACTTCTGTCATGGCTTTATTTCATATATACAAAGTGGAAATAAAAACATAAGCAGATGTAATTATATTTTAAAAGAACTCATGCATTACAGAATTAGGCAATCCTTTTAAAGCAACTTTAAACTATTTTTGTGGGTTGCTACATGGAAAGGCTTAGAACTGAAATGGAACCAGTAAAGTCTTGCTACATTTTTTGGCTTATTTTTTTTCTAGATACCATGACAGAAGTGTGTCTGTAAGCATGACTAACAATTTTAACAATGTTTTGTCCTAAATTTGCTATGAATGTATCTGATTAATATTACTGACCAATAAAGAACTAATAATACAACATTCTAACAAATCTCTATTAACTTACTAAAGTTCTAATCTTGTAGTAACCTTTATACTAACAGTGTGATATTCTAACCTGATCTGTCCTGGGTGCAACCAATAAGGAAGATTTATTTTTATCCTTTTCCGTAATGTTTATGTTCAGAGACATTGACTATGAGCAACTTGTGTGTTCAATTGGTAGATGCCCAGCATGCTGTAAGGGGGATTTTCTTAGCTACCATCTAAGCATCCTAAAAGAGGTCCTGATGCTTAAGATAACTGCCCAGGGTGACCTTACCTACAATAGGGAGAGTCGAAGACACAATCTTGATTTCTCAAATGCATTTTCAAGAAAGCAATAGGACATTTATGTTGCATGGGTACCTATGTTAAGCTGTTTTGGTAAATTCTTTTTAGAATAAAATTTTTAGTATAGTATACCAATTGACCAATGATTAATATGGCTTTTATTGCTGTTTCAAGCCATATTAAATATGCCAAAAAATTGTTGATTTCCTTCTGGTTGCTCCAGTGACGTGATCACTGTCTGTTCCATGGGCTCTGAAGGGCCTGTCTCTATGTTAAAGCCCTCTAAACCTAAAATACAAGTTTATTTAATATAAAATGGGGAATTGCGAAATACATATGTAAACATAAAGTGTCACCACCAGCAATGTTAATGCACTGTTTTCTATTTTTAAAAATTCATGTTGATTATTGGATTATCCATGATTTAATATCATATGACAATAAGCCATGCTCTAACACAATTATAGTGTGAGCCCAAGCTACCTCAGTAAACATTTTTTCACTGTTAAAAGATTTACTCTGTAGTGCTGGGAACATATAAAAGGATTAGATGGAAGGGAATACACATGTGCCTTTATGGACAAGGCATGCTTAACAAGGTTATTACATCTTTATCCTGTTAACAGCCCTTATAAAGCACTAAGAACCTTACATTGGTTACTTTTCATTAAGATTTTTTTGTGTACATATGTATTTTTTTAAATATTTTATTATCTGTTTTATATTAAATAACTGATATTTAAGGTTTATTGCTATTTTAAGGATATTGCTGGGCCATCTAAGTGTCATTGATGGGGAAAGAAGACAATAGTTAATCATCAGGTGGCTCTTAGCTTTCCACTGTGAAAAAAGTACTAGGGAATTTACTGCTTTAATATAAAATAAAATCTACTATATAAAATACTTGGTAAAGTTCATAAAAGCACAAACTTCTAGTTGGCAATAGGGGAGCAGCTAATACTGAACAAATCAGACATGTTTAAGCAGACTATTTTTGCTTAAAAATAGAAATGTTACTAAATCCAATGTAATCTCTGGCTATCTAGAGAGCAAAAAAGGTCAGTAGTAAATGTGGTCATAGAAATGTTGAGTTCGATGGGGTCTAAGTTTGACCTGTAATAACCTTCATAGACTTCCAGAGAGAGAGATGAAAATGTTAGCTATCTCTGCACACTGCATGGGAGACCTTAACCCAAGAAAGTACTTCACATGTCACTGTATACAATGATGACATATTATGTATACAGATAATGTTAACTTATATTTATTTGCATAATCACATAGCTAGAGGTAACATAACCCCACCAGTTTAGTACCCTGCCTCTTTTAAAAAAGCTTAGTGAACTACTGCTCCTCAAGAAGTAGTGGCTCTTCCAATCACTGCATCTTCTATGGCTATGCTTCAGCTGTTGAATACATATTAATAAAGTTCCTTAATACTTACCCTTACAGCTTTTTTTTAAATAGAAATTAAGATGCCAGGGATGACTACTGTTTACAATGAAATAAGGAGTGCAGACATAAGTATATGCCCACTTTTTGTAGTTGAAGAATTTGAAAATAGATGATTTTTTTTTAATGCTATTTACCTGAGAAAGAGTATGTGTTAATTGTCTTCTTTTCCCCCCCAAAAAAAAAGATAAAAAAAAAGAAAATCCTTTGTCAGGGCTAAACAACCTTGTTTGAGAACTATTTTACTGCATGCCATTCCGAGCACAAGATCCTAGCCTTGGGCTGACTACAAGAGTACAGTATATTCAGAGTGTGCTCCATCAGTCAGCCAACTGTTAAACGTTATAGTTTCACAGCCTATAAAGGATCATATGTTGCTTACCTCTGGCCTAACATTTCCACTAACACATATGCTGCCTTTTTACCAGAACAAACACGTTGCATGTTTGTCCTTATTAATGTGGATTCATGTGATACTTGCCTTAACTACATCTGTCTCCTGGACTAAATGTTTTTTTTTTTTACATAATAAACAAGCAAGGACTCGTACAAAATCGATTGCCAGTACCAAGGACTTGACTACAAGCTTGTCTATGTTCATACTTAAAGGGGTACTCTGCTCCTAGACATCTTATCCCGCAATCTCAGCTGCGGCACCCCAGACATCCGAAGCACGGAGCGTACTTCGCTCCGTGTCGGATGACTGGTGATGCAGGGTGGAGGCTCGTGACGTCACGGTCATGCCCCGCTCGTGACGTCACAGCCACGCCCCCTCAATGCAAGTCTATAGGAGGGGGCTTGACGGCCACCACTCCCCCTCCCTTAGACTTGCATTGAGGGGGCGTGACCATGATGTCACGAGACTCCGGCGCTGCACCCGACCCTCTAAATGAATGCCGGGTGCAGCAGGGAGATTGCGATCAGGCATCTTATCCCCTATTCTTTGGATAGGGGATAAGATGTCTAGGGGCAGAGTAGCCCTTTAAGATGTTTTATGGTCTACAGCATGGAATTCACTAACCTACTAACAAGTGACCTGGGATGTGCATGCCTTGTACAGAAAAAGGATTTTGGACAAGATTCATCAAGACCTACAGTATGTAGAGGAAGAGTGGTGCAGTTGCCCATAGCAACCAATCAGATTGCTTCTTCTATTTTTCAGAGGAATTTTCAAAAATTAAAGAAGCAATCTGATTGGTTGCTATGGGCAACTGGTCAACTTTTACTCTTCCCAGGTTTGATGAATTTTCCTTTGTTCCTAAAAAAATGGCAACATTTTCAATCTTATGTTCTAGCAACTAACTGGGCAATAGAACCCTCTTGAAAAGACACTATGGATTTTCAGAGGACTGAGTACTTTAAAGCTTCCCTTTTCATCTATCCATCTATTTATCTAGCGATCTAGCGGTCATTACAGAAAGTAATAATAGATGTGCAGGTTTTGTATTGAAATAAAGCAATAACCATTCAGCAATAACAATAATTTCTAAATGACCTAAGTAAAAAAAAAAAAAAAAAGATTATAGCGGATACTACTACTAGTACTTCTACTCTTACTACTACAAATCATCATCATCCACAATGTTTACATTTAATGTCTAATCAGTGTTTAAGTGCAGTTACATAATTGTCAATATATATCTAAGATTGTTTTGTATAACTATTAAACGGATTGTAAACTATGTACAATGTAATCTCCTTATATCTTATGTTATACTTTTCATGCGGAAACGTCTGTTCAATAAAGTCTAGCTGCTTTTATAAAAACCTTCAATATGATACTAATTGATCATGTTTCTCTGTGGGAATGTATAGAGCTAATAAACTACACTGCAACTAAGACTACAAAATGGTGTTCATTTACTCATAATAAAGAAATAATGTGTTCACACATAAATCTCCAGGATCTTTCTTCGATGCACACACATGTAGCCAAAATGTGGTCTAGATACAGCAGCCAGTCACCACACAGGTTTGTTGACAAACTCATGTGGGGATTGGCTGCCACATTTTGGCTACATACAGCTGACTGATCGTTTGCTTTCACCCTTATTTTATTAAATAATATAACTAATGTGTGGCCAGAGTGTCGTTGTTAGATTGTGTTCACAGTGCGTTTTTGTTACGCATTTATTATGCATTTCCTGTATTGATTGGCGAATTCTAATTACTGTCAATGAGCCCATCATGTAAACAAAAATGTGAGGTAAAAGTTCTACAAAAATGCAGAGTGTAATAATAGCCTTAAAGAAGTTATTTGGTTCATCAGGTCATGGGGTGTAGCTTGCCAACCTTTCTTTAGCTTCATACATATTCCTTGCTGTGCAGAGCTGTAATACAACACCCATAGAATTTCAAGGAACACTACTGCACTACCTGCATTTTCCTTCGATTTTACAAGGAATTTGACAGATTAGTTTCTACAGAAGAAAATGTGTAATTCAATGTAATATGAAATTACCAAATGATGGGAAATAGTGTCTACAGCCCCATAGTATGGCACTGTAGGGACTCTATGTGCCACTATATGGGCCTCTAAATGTGAGTTTATTATGAAATTGTCCCAGTATTGCTCTATGCATGGTATAGTTCTCAGTACTAATTAGAAAGGAATAATTTGCTAAAACAATGGTGTCAAAATTCCTATTCTGTATTCTATTTTCTGTATCTATTTTATTGTATGGTATGTTTTGTAATGTTTTGTATACAATGTACATGCAATAAATATTTATTATGTTTAATAAATGACTTGTTTTTATTAAACACTGTATCCATGTATTCTTTACCACCAAATATGTAATACACTTAACGTTCCAATAACAATTAAATGTTTCCTGCATTGCTAATCATGTAATAATATAAAATATCTCTCTCTCTCTCTCTCTCTCTCTCTCTCTCTCTCTCTCTCTCTCTCTCTCTCTCTCTCTCTCTCTCTCTCTCTCTCTCTCTCTATATGTGTGTGTATATATTTATCTATGGAGATGAGGGGGAATAAGAGAAGCAGAGATACTTAAAGGGGTACTCCGGTCCGGTGGTCAACGTGTTTTTCCGTTTGTGACTTACCCTATTTGTTTTGTTTCATTTCTATTCATGTTGTTTAGGCGATTATATTTCCATTCTTTGTTGTCTTTTTATCCCCCACTTTGTTTTCCTATCTTTGCTTCTATTTCCTGTTTCTTGCTGTGCTGAAAACTACAAATCCCAGCATGCCACATGCCTTGCTGGTTTGGGGCAGCTCCTTTTTTTGTTTGTTTGTTCTGCCCTTTACCCACCCTACTATTTTCCTGGGTCAGCCCCCTTATACACAGCACACTAATATAATCAGCCCTGGTTGGGATACACTGGCATACACACCCAAAAGGGACTACAACTCCCAGCATGTGTCATTCAGGAGTCTTCAGTCTGTGGTATAACACCAGCCTGCTGCCTCTGTAGTCTCCTGGGGGTTGTAGTTCACCACACCTTTACAGGGCATACACCAGTGTTTTCCCAACCAGGGTGCCTCCGGGTGTTGCAAAACTACTACTCCCAGCATGCCCTGAGAGGCTTTGGGAATGCTAGGAGTTGTAGTTTTTCAACAGCTGGAGGCACACTGGTTGGGAAACACTGGTGTAACATGATGTGTATGCTGAATAGGCTCCCAGCATGCCCAAAGTCTGTCAGGGCATGCTGGGAGTTGTAGTTTGGCAACAGCTGGAGGCACACTGGTTTGTAAACACCAGCATACACACACACAACAGGGACTACAACTCCCAGCATGTGTCATTCAGGAGTCCCCCCTCCCCCTTCACATATAGAGATCATTCCCAGTATGAGATTTATTCCCCTGCAGTCCATACATCCCCAGCCCATGCACCTTCTCATCCTCCCCTTCAGATCACACACTTATCTTCTCTGTCTTCTTTCTCCTGTTCAGATCTGTGTCCTCAGAGCAGGGGGAGGGGAGGTGGGGAGCTGTGTACCCAGCTGGATGAGATGAGGGGGCGTGGCTTATTTATCTCATGCAGACAGAGAGAAAAAAAAAAAGAGCTATGGCATCTTGGCCACAACAGACTCAGAACTGTGGACAACAGTAAAAGAAAACACTGAACTACAGAACTTCCTGCCCAACAAACAGGTAAGCAAAACACACACATGCTGCCAAAACATATAACACATGTATACTGCAAAAAAACTAAACTTACAAAGATGCCATATAGTAAAATAAAAATTACCACCGGAGTACCACTTTAAGAGAGAGTATACTGCCTTATTGTGACTTTAGACCTCATTCCAGTGTTTGATTTACAGATTATATTACTCAGTACTGCTCTATAATGTCCCCCAATCTGCTACTTCCTTTTAGGGTGTGCTTATGGAAATGAACACACATATATATATATATATATATATATATATATATATATATATATATATATATATATATACATTTTTTTTTTTGCTATATACATATATATATATATATATATATATATATATATATATATATTTGTAGGGGAATGTTCTCATGTTTTGTGTGTAAGCAGTGTGGGGGAAACAACTGAAAATTAAAGATGAAGCACGCCGAGAAGAAATCTTATGGAATATGTGATATACAAGTTGTAGCCCCATTACAAAAAAATATATATATTTATATTTTTGGACGCATCCTGTTCTGCTAACTACTGACCCTTCTCTAATTCCTTCCATATGTTTCCACACTGTACACTCTATAGAAATTGTCCCTTTTAAAATCTCAAATGATCTCCTGATGGCTAAACACTATGGCAACTACTGCCTATTGATTTTCCTGGATTTCTCTCCAGTGACACTGTAGATCACCAACTATTACCCACCATGCTTATCTCTACTGATCTAAAAAAAACATCTTCAGGATTTGCCTATTTCTCACTGTGGAAACAGCCAAAACCCTTATTGTTGCATTGATCTATTCTCATCCTGGTTACTATGACGCGTTACCAATCAGTATTTCCTTTGCGTAACTCTCATCTCTCCAATCTATCCCAAATAAAGCAGGTTGGCTCATCTTTCTGTCTGACTGCCACAAAAATGCTTCTACCTCGTGCTTGTCACTGCAGTGGTTGGTAATTCACTTTAGAATGCAATTTATCTACAAGACTCTGCATAGTGTTATATCCTCCCTCATTTCTGTCTACCACTTCTGCCAACTATGACTAGCATCTGAACTTCCTGATGCTGGTTCTTCACAAGTTCTCTGGACTGTGCTACCCTTAGATGTGCATCATTATAAGAATGCATTAAAGGAACTTATATTCAAACAGGCCTTTCACATTCCTTAACCCCCTTGGGAACCAAGCCCATGTTGGCCTTAAGGACCAGGCCAATTTTTGTTTTTCACTTTCGGTTTTTCTACCTCCCCTTCTAAAAATCATAATGCTTTCAATTTTGCACCTACAGACCCATTTGAGGGCTTGCTTTTTGCGTCACCAATTGTACTTTGTAATGACATCACTTATTTTCTAACAAAATCTGTGTCAAAACAATAAAAAATGTATTTGTGGGGTGAAATAAAAAGAAAAACACTATTTTGTAGCTTTTGGGGGCTTCTGTTTCTTCACAGTGCACTTTTTGGTAAAAATCACGCCTTATATTTATTCTGTAGGTCCATACGGTCACAAGGATATGCAATTTATGTAGGTTTTATTTTACTTTATTTTACTACTTAAAAAAATTATAACTACATGCACCAAAATTAGTATGTTTAAAATTGTCATCTTTTGACCCCTATAACTTTTTTATTTTCCCGCATGTCGGACAATATGATTATTTTTATTTTTTATTTCACATATGATTATTAAAATTTTTTATTTCATTATTTAAAGAGGTTATCCAGAAAGTTAAACAGATTTGTAAATTCGCAAGAGCAAAGGAAGACAAAGGCCGCACTCACCAGTCAGGTCTTTTTATTCATATCCAGCCAGCATAGCGGTGTTACAGGCGGGGGAGCGGGGTGGGAGGCGGCTGTAGTATAGTAGGCCTCATTTATAAAAAAAATTTCAAGAACATCTTTATCATACTGTATATGCAACCAGTTCTTCATAAATTGATATAGAAAATGGACAGCTCATTGTTACTTGTGGACATATAGGCCAGTTTTTGTGCTGGACTATTTTTGATAACAAGGACCTTACATTACTGTTTGTACTTACTTTATAATGCAGGGAAAATGTTTGTTCTAATCTATATAATAATACAAGCGAACAGGGCGAAGCGAGTCAACGACAAATAAAAAAAGATCAACAGCAACCAGATGGTGGCTGTAAAAGCAAATAGCTGTATAAAGTAAGCTATCATAATGTTAACTAAGGTTATTTTCTATAGTACATCATAAAGACAATGACCTGCATGTACAGCATGCTTTGACTTTCCTGGCAAATTCAACATAAGGGATAAACGCCTGCTGAATTTTCATTATGCAAAATGGTGCTGAGTCCAGGTGTTCTTAAGTTAAAGTTGCCTTCAGGACTGATATAATGGCTATTGCTATGGTTTACGGGGTTATTTTCATGAGAATGACAGTGTGACTTTCATTAGCTGAGATTATAAAACTTTTCTTAGGTCTAGCAAAATAAAAAATTCAAGACCAGCTTTTCGTATAGAAATGCTCAGGATAAGGTTACATTTTGCATAGTTTTAAAGAATAGGACAATCTCTAGAATGTTTGTAAATAGATTGCTGGTTTATAAAGAACTTTATCTGCAGAATTTATGTAGAAAGTTGTAATGATTTGTTGTATTGTATATCTAGTGTATATCTAGTGTTGGTTAACTGCTTAGATTTACAATTATATACACATTATTCCAATATGGCACTAGCATTTTAACCAAGGCCGGTTATGCCATTAGGCAAACCAAGTGTCCGCTTGAGGGCACAAGGACTCCGCAGCCGATGGGGGGGGGGGGGGGGCAGAAAAAATCAAGACTTTTTCTTTTACTAAGACCCCACCTATGCGCCCTGCCGCCGCACAGCAGAGGTCACTGCCGCCGCTTGCTCCGCTGTCCGCTCACTCTGCTTTTATTGCTGCGGGCTGCCTTGATTCCTGGGCACCGCTTTCACTGTTAACCTATCTGCGGCCTGCGGCAGTGACGAGGTTCGTCCTCCTGCACCGGGGAGCCACGCAGGAGGATGTCACACATCAATGAAGTAGCCGCCTTCTCTAGAAGCCCATGCACCGGCAGCAACAGATTATTTGAAGTTTCCTGCAGGCTGCCTTGATGAGGTAAGGGCAGCTTTCTAAGGGGGGGGGGCACCTTCTGCTTGGGTGGAACCCTGATTTCGGTGAACATACCTGTCACACAATGTGCAGCTGCAGTCCGGCCTGGGGCAGTTGCACAGTACTGGAGGTGCCTTACTTCTATGCTGCACCTCCAGACATCTTCCTGTATCAGGTCAGAGGGGAGGGGGAGGGGCGGAAGGAGCACAGAGGCCTGAGAGGTCAAAGGCTATCAAGCCCGGAGGCCCCTGTGCAGTCAGTCCTGTGCCCTCCTCCTCTTCATCACCTCTGCTGATCTCCTCCCGGCTGCAGACCCCCCTTCATAGCGTCCCTGAATGGAGTGAAATGTAAGGAGACAGGCTGCATGAGGTAACTGTATTACAGTGGTCTCCAAACTATGTACCTCCTGCTGTTACAGACTACACTGCCCAGCATGCCCAGAAAGCCTTTGGCTCTCCAGGTATGCTGGGAGTTGTAGGTTTGCAACAGCAGGAGGTACATAGTTTGGAGGCCATGGGTGTATTGTATACAAATGTGAACAAGCCCCTTCCCCAATAAAGATAAAAATCCCTTTCCCGTACAAGTCGTACAATAATAGAAAAATATAGACTGCAGGTCACATCTACTACATAATCTGTACTCAGAGAGATATCACTGTGTTATCTGTGGTGTTACATAGGACTGCTGTTACGCTGAGCGCTCCGGGTCCCTGCTCCCCTCCGGAGTGCTCGCTGCGTTCTCCTGCGTGCAGCGCCCCGGTCAGACCCGCTGACCGGGAGCGCTGCTCTAGTATCACCGGCGGGGATGCGATCCGCGTGGCGGGAAGCGCCCGCGGGTCGCATCCCAATCCCCTCACCTGCCCCGTCCTCCTTCTGTCCCGGCGCGCGCGGCCCCGCTCTCTAGGGCGCATGCGCGGCGGCTCTCTGAAATTTAAAGGGCCAGCGCACCACTAATTGGTGCTTGGCCCAATTAAGTGTAATCACTCCCTACACATAAAAACCCTTCCTGTCCTTGCCGGATCTTATCCAAGGCTTAATATAATTAGGATTTATGCAGAGATCCATCCGGATTTAGGGGTCTGTTTAGGTCCGGTGATCTTGCGAAGTTAACAGGGATTGAGATAACTCACAGTTTTGTATGAATGGCCGTTGTCGCAAGGCTTGGGCCTAGTCACTGCGGAAAATAGCTGCGCAGATCCGTCCTCATCAGCAGCGCAGGAACAAGAGCACATGAAAGTGATTAATGGCCGCCACTCCCTTATATGGGCAGGGGCAGGGCCGTTTTGGTTTGGTCCGAGTCAGCTGTCACTCACCGTTACAAGGCATGGTGGGTGAACACGTCACTGGGACCTCCTAAAGTCCTAAAGCAAAACCATAGAGTTTTCCACCTGATCACATGACCCGCAGGTCCTGTTACGCTACAAACAGGTAGACAATTCAATATATTCACTTTTTATACTTATAACTGTATAAATATCAGATAGAACTACTATACATTTAGTGGCTAAGTGAGAGGTGACAAGGGGAAGACTAGAAAAGAGGGACCCCGACGTCCTAGGGACTCTGACTATGGGGACCTCTACATAGGTAACATATAAAATACTGTACCGGGACACCACAAACCCCCTTGCTTAAAATAAGTCGACCTCGACGCCTGTCCCCTAAGGCAGAGGAACTAGGACTAAAACAGGATTATATATATATATATATATATATATATATATATATATATATATACATATTTTTTTTTTTTATTATTATTATTTTTTCTATACATCCTGACAAAACCTAAGTAAACATTAAATACATTCTCTGGATACTCTTACTAGTATTTTGACTAGACAATGGGAATCTATTTAGACATTTTGGTGCTACCTAGACAGTGATGAAGCTATCTAACCTTTAGTTTCTAGCTCCTTAAACATTTATTATAGCTCTCTATAACATTTATGAGGCTAACTAGACATTAGTACAACTCTCTATACATTTAGCTTCAAGCTGACTATACATTTTGAAATCTCACACATTTTTTCTTTTTGCCAACAATAAGTTACCTGTTAGTACACGAGCAGTATACTAGTAGCCGGACGCTAGGTCACAGTAAGATGGCTGCTAGGGTCGATCGGCTACACGCTACTTATCCCTAGAGCACTTCCAAATAACCTACCTAGGTTACCTTTAGAAATACGTGTTCAATTCTACACTCGCAAGAGCACCTACTGGCCAGGTAGAGCATCTCACACACGTAATACAGAGAAAATACATATGAGTGTACCTAACAGTGGCAGGAATTGGTATATCAATAGGCTACAATTCCTAAGTGTTTGTTTGAATGTGAGACATATTTTATCTTTGTGTATGCACTGAAATAGATTGAGGGGGTACATTTAAGTGAGTAGTCTAGAGTACTATGTGTGCAAGTACTATCTTAAAGCTAAGTTACCCTACTGTTTTTTGTTGAGAAAGGTGCTAGCGATTGGCGACAGCAGCAATACTACCCTCGGAGGAGCCGGGGTGTCACCTATTAAGTAACTACTAAAACACCTTTGAGCATTTTTATTTCTTTGTATGTACATGTGTACAAGAGTTATTTACATTTTTTGTGTTTGGTGTACACGTGCATATAGCGGACAATTTTCTTTGTACAACCTTGATTTACTTTTATGTACACAGACATGAGGCTATTCTTCTTGTTTACAGGAACCCTATACATTTTTACTATACATTTATTAACACTCCAACAACTGTCAGGCGCATACACCTGATAAGTGCAACATTTTGGCGAGAAAGTCCTTTAAATATAGGGTTATGTACATAAAACGGTTGTGTAAGGCTCTGCAGTCCACCTACACTAGAAGTCTAAGGGAAACACGGCTTTACCACAATTAGCCGGGCACAAAACTTATGAATCCTACTTGCTAGGAGTCTCTTGACCTGATGGTCAGGCACAAAGCTTGATGGATACATTGCTGAACTTAAAACTGGAACAATCTTAGCACAGTCCTGCTAGGCACATGTCTTGAACTTTGTTACTGTAAAACAAAAGTGGTTAGTACAGAAAAGCAATAAACATTACTTTACAGTCCTTCAAAAGACATTTCTTCTGAATCTCCTTGTGCCTCTTGTAGATCCTCTATATCTGCTAACATCCGGAGCAGGCGAGGAGTTAATGTAACTCTTCCACACCACATTGGTGAGAGTAGAATGGTTAACAGTAGGATTTAGAGTGACCAAAGGCATACTGGCCGGGATGTAAGTGGGGAAATGGGGCTGGAGCACCATCTCCAAATTAGGAATGGGGCAAAACACTTTCGTCGGTACCCTGGAAGCAGGCAAACTCCCCATGTCAGAAGAGAGCCTTGGTACATAGATTGGTACCTGTGCAGGAGGCAAACTCTCATTGCTCCGAGAGGGCCTAGGTACGTACGTTGGTACCTCTGGAACAGACAAACTCTCATTGCTCCGAGAGGATCTAGGTACGGTCTTTGGTGCCCGTAATTTAGGCTTACTTTCTTGAACTTGAGCAGGACTTGGCACTTTACTGTACACAGAAGATAATTGATGTTGTAGAGGCTCCTCCTCCTTGAGTACGTTGGTGGAGGCATCAGGAGCAGACCATTTCAGCCTCAGGTTGAAGGGATCCGATTCCCAATCCGTAGACGGAAAGTATTTGAAGGGAAGCTGTGTTGGGGCTGATGGTCTTGTGACCGCTGCAGCCCATTCTCCACGTAGGCTCTGGACGGGGGTGTACTCCACAATTTCACCCACCTCCAAGGAGTAGAACTTATTATGAAGATATGGCCTCTATACCGCTCGCCGGTTTAGGAGGATGATTTGCCCAGTGTGGCAATCAAGAAGTGTCCCATAACCTCTGACCTTGTCGAACTTGGCCACAGTTGCTCTTCGTCGTTCTAAAGGCTCCTCCCCTTCTCGGGGATGGTCCCACTTGCGGATGAATAAAGCTTCCATTTATTTAGTATTCTCCTGGTAGCGGATTCTTTCTTTAGGAGGCAAATGCACATGCTTAGGGGCATACAGTTCTTTGTGTCGGGCCTTTAATCTTTCCATCAGTTTAGCCAGCTCGGCTTCTTGATGGGCCCTTTCCCTTTGTGTGGCTGGAATTGGTGGGAGTGGCTTCCCAAGTACAGGTTGTAGAACCGCGTGCATATACTCGATGAGTCCTGGCTCGTCCCCAAAGATCCACTGGGGTAAATCTGGTGAGCACGGTCGTGCACTTGGCAAATTTGATCGAGGTATAGCTTCAGGGCTGGAGGAGGAAGAAAAGTCCGCCTCTGGCGGGGTACTCACTGCAGACTCCTCCGATGGGATCTCGGCCCACGAGCCCAAAGTTATGTGGTGAGGGGACAGTCTCACCGGCGATGCACCTCCAGGTGTCCCTGCGCTCTCCGCTGGAGGTGTCTCTGGCCAATCGTCATCATCATCAGGCAGTGGGGGAAGATTGCAGGCCCCCCTCTTCGTCTAATGACAACCGCTGCAGACAGTCAGCAAGTTCTTGGAAAAGTCGGGCTGCGACTGCCACAACTTTCTGCTGTTCTGGCGCCATTTTGCCATCTTCACCATGTGGAATGCGGCTCTCCGCCATGTCTGTACTCTCTGGCTACCCTGTGCAGACTAAAGAGGTCGCTGTGCGTGGTGTCTTTTATAGTGGGCTTCCCCAAAATGGTGGCCGGCAGGAAGGACGTCGTCGGTGCAGCCCCGACTTCCGGTCCTTCCAGAGACGACTCCTCTATCTCCAAGTTCCCTTTCGGCTGTGATACAGCGACTTGGCAGCCACACCCAGGGGCGGGGCGTGGCGCAGCGCGGGCATTCTTCACGCGCTTTTCCGGCAGCAGTTCGGCTCCGCCTGTGCTGACCGGACCAGAGGATCGCAGCATAAATTCATTGCGTAGTTTACACATCCTAGTTGCAGATAAATTTTCGCCTTCCCCCTTACTTTTCTCGTGGCCCCCTTGTATGGCGCACCACGGATACCGCTCCTGTACACAACAACATGGTTCACAGCACATGAATAAAGTTCGTCACTTGGGGAGAGTACACTTTCACTAGTGGCAACTGTAGTAGGCACACACCCGAATCTTGTTCGTATGACACCAAAAAGGCTTTGTGGTAGCCCTTGGGGGGATATAATACAGTGGGGGTGCTGCTTCGGTATATGAGGGGTTAACCCCTATCACTCGTGACGCCAGGGTGTGGGTTAATACGCCTGGGTAAATCTTCGGCCTATCGCCACCCTTCCCAGAAACAATAGGTGCGTGCTTAAATGAATGAAGGTCCACAATAGGGATGAACTTGAACATGCATAAACTTTACTGAAGTACTTACGGTACATCCAATTAACCCCTTAAGGACGCAGCCCATTTGGGCCTTAAGGACGCAGAAAATTTTATTTTTACGTTTTCATTTTTTACCTTTTCATTTTTTTAACTCTTTAATATTTTCATCCACAGACTAGTATGAGGGCTTGTTTTTTGCGCGACCAGTTGTCTGTTGTAATGCCATCACTCACTTTACCATAAAATGTATGGTGCAACCAAAAAAAATACTATTTGTGTGGGGAAATTAAAAAGAAAACCACAATTTTGCAAATTTTGGAAGGTTTCGTTTTCGCGCCGTACAATTTATGGTAAAAGTGACGTGTTCTTTATTCTTTTGGTCAATACAATTAAAATGATGCCCATGATAACATACTTTTCTATTACTGTTGCACTTAAAAAAAAATCACAAACTTTTTAACCAAATTAGTTTGTTTAAGATCCCCCTATTTTGAAGACTTATAACTTTTTCATTTTTCCGTTTAAGCGGCAGTATGTGGGCTCATTTTTTGCGCCATGATCTGTACTTTTTATTGATACCATATTTGCTTATATAAAACTTTTAATAAATTTTTTATAATTTTTTTTTGGAATAAAATGTTATAAAAAAACAGCTATTTTGGACTTTTTTTTTTTTTTACGTTCACGCCCACTGAGGCAGGCTATACAAGTAGATTGCGGTACTGATCAGTGCTATGCCAAATCTGCTCTGCTTTGTCTGCTTATACAGCAGACTGATGACCCGGGCCGTCAATTACGCAGAGGGGGCGTCACTACAGCCGGAGAGAAGGGACCGAGTAGGTGTAGCTCCCCGCCCAGGGCACTACTTACAGTGCTGCGGGGCACACTTTATAAGTTCATAGTAACCCCTTAATTTTTTTGGGGGAATAAAATGTTATAAAAAAAAGCAGCTATTTTGGACTTTTCTTTTTTTTTTACGTTCACGCTGTTCACCGTCCGATATCATTAACATTTTATTTTAATAGTTCAGATATTTACGCACATGGCGATACCAAATATGTATATAAAATATTTTTTTACACTTTTTGGGGGTGAAATAGGGAAAATGGGTCAATTTACGTTTTAATTGGGGGAGGGGGTTTTTCAAATTTTTTTTACTTTTTTTTTTACTTTTTTTAGTCCCATAGGGGACTATTTAAAGCAATTACTCGATTGCTAATCCTGTTCAGTGCTATGTATAGGACATAGCACTGATCAAGGTTATCGGTCATCTTCTGCTCTGCGGGAAGGCAGATCAGTGCAGAAGACTCCCGGAAGACAGTGGAGGCAGGTGAGGGGACCTCCGGCTGCCGTGCTGGATGATCGGATCGCCGCGGCAGCGATGCGGGCGATCCGGTCATCCAATTATGTGGCCGCGATGCAGCAGATGCCGTGATCTGTATTGATCACGGCATCTGAGGGGCTAATGGTGGACATCCGCGGGATCACGCCATTACCGGCGGGTCCCTGGCTGCGATCAACAGCCGGGACCTGCCGCTCATGATCCGGGCATCGCTCCGATGCCCGCGGTTATGCTTAGGACGTAAATGTACGTCCTGGTGTGTTAAGTACCGCATCACCAGGACGTACATTTACGTCCTTCGTAGTTAAGTGGTTAACAGCAACAGTCTTAGTAATACAGTCTCTATACAGCTCAGCAATGATTGACAGATGCTGCGGACCATTGACTTATCTAAGGCTTAATAGAATTAGGATTTATGCAGAGATCCGTCCGGATTTAGGGGTCTGTTTACGTCCGGTGATCTTGTGAAGTTAACAGGGATTGAGATAACTCACAGTTTTGTATGAATGGCCGTTGCCGCAAGGCTTTGGCCTAGTCACTGCTGAAAATAGCTGCGCAGATCCGTCCTCATCAGCAGCGCAGGAACAAGAGCACAAGAGAGCGATTAATGGCCGCCGCTCCCTTATATGGGCTGGGCCGTTTTGGATTGGTCCGAGTCAGCTGTCACTCACCGTTACAAGGCATGGTGGGTGAACACGTCACTGGGACCTCCTAAGGTCCTAAAGCAAAACCATAGAGTTTTCCACCTGATCACGTGACCTGCAGGTCCTGTTACACTACAAACAGGTAGACAATTCAATATATACACTTTTTATACTTATAACTATATAAATATCAGATAGAACTACTATACATTTAGTGGCTAAGTTAGAGGTGACAAGGGGAAGACTAAAAAAGAGGGACCCCGATGTCCTAGGGACTCTGACTATGGGGACCTCTACATAGGTAACGTATAAAATACGGTACCGGGACACCACATATGCCTTGTGCCCTGGTACTTAGTGGTACGCAGGGGCTGCATTCGCTTCATAGAAGGCATGTTACGGCTGCGATCACGCTCATGTCTGCCATTAATAGCTGCCGGAGCTCTCCTTGTCTGATTTGTGCGGCTCTGGTGATCTCCTTGTATGGTCGGCCCACTGAGGAAGGCTATACAAGTAGATTGCGGTACTGATCAGTGCTATGCCAAATCTGCTCTGCTTTGTCTGCTTATACAGCAGACTGATGACCCGGGCCGTCAGTTACGCAGAGGGGGCGTCACTACAGCCGGAGAGAAGGGACCGAGTAGGTGTAGCTCCCCGCCCAGGGCACTACTTACAGTGCTGCGGGGCACACTTTATTAGTTCTTATTAACCACTTAAGGACCAAGGGCGTAAACTTACGCCCTTGGTCCCGCTCCCGTGATATAACGCGGGGTTACACGGTAACCCCGCATCATATCATGGCGGGCCTGGCATCATAGGGAAGCCGGGACTCGCCGCTAGTAGCGCGCGGCACCGATCGTGGCGCCGCATGCTATTAACCCTTTAGCCGCATGCTCAAAGCTGAGCCGCGCGGCTAAAAGTGAAAGTAAAATGTGTCGGTTAACTCAGGGAGCTGTTCAGGATCGCTGCGGTAAAATCGTGGCATCCCGAACAGCTATACTTCAGGAGGAAGGTCTCTTACCTTCCTTCCTGAAGTCCGATCGCCGATTGAATGATTCAAGCCTGAGAGCATTCAATCGCCAAAAACACTGATTGATGCATTCCTAAGGAGATGCATCAATCATTGTTAAAGATCAGTACATGCAATGTTATAGCCCCCCCCCTAGGGGCTATAATATGGCATAAGAAAAGTGTTAAAAAAAAATCACTAACCCTTTCAATGATCCCTTCCCCTAATAAAAGTTTGAATCACCTGGCATTTTCAAGAATAAAAAAAAAAAAAACAGTGTAAATAAAAATAAAAATAAACATATGTGGTATCGCCACGTGGGGAAATGTCCGAATCATAAAAATATACTGCTTTTTAAACCGCACGTTCAATAGCGTTCGCGCAAAAAAAATTCCAAAGTCCAAAATAGCGTATTTTTGGTCACTTTTTATATAATGAAAAGATTAATCAAAAAGTACGATCAATGCAAAAATGGTACCTACGAAAACTTCAGATCATGGCGCAAAAAATGAGCCCACATAGCCCCCTGAACATGTAAAAATTCAAAAGTTATAGGGCTCAGAAAATGACAATTTTAAACATATAAATTTTCCTGCATGTAGTTATGATTTTTTTTCAGTAGTAATACAAAATCAAACCTATACAAGTAGGGTATCATTTTAACTGTATGGACCTAGAGAATAAAGATAAGATGTCATTTTTGCCTAAAAATGTACTACGTAGAAACGGAAGCCCCTAAAATTACAAAATGGCATATTTTTTTTTCAATTTTGTCGCACAATGATTTTTTTTCACGTTTCGCCGTAGATTTTTGAGTAAGATGACTGATGTCATTACAAAGTAGAATTGGTGGTGCAAAAAATAAGCCATCATATAGAATTTTAGGTGAAAATTTTAAAGAGTTATGTTTTTTTAAAGTTAAGGAGGAAAAATTGAAAATGAAAAAACGGAAAAAGCCCCGGTCCTTAAGGGGTTAAAATTGCTGTATTCTTATCCCCCATAACTTATTTTTCCTTATATGGTACTGTATGAGGGCTTCTTTTTGCAAAATCTTTAGTTTTTATCATTTTCATTATAATTTTTTTTTTCAATAACTCACTTTTTCTTGAATAATAACAGCATGTGGTATATGGATATAGCAAGTTATCAGTAAATAATACAAACAAACAATACAAACAGTAATAGCACAATCATGTATGCCAAACAGAAGGCAGCACACTCGAACAGTTGCAGAGGTTAGCTTGAGAGGGCAGATCATGAAGGTATGCTATATACCACACCATAACGATGGGTGCTGGATACCGAAAAGGTGGAGAAAGAAACAATGTCATCTAGAATCTGAACAGCCACCATAACGACAGGTGGTAAACATAAACATAAGTATAACCAACACAACTAAATTCTGTCGCTCCAGACGATACACAGCCCAAGAAGTAATGTAAACCCAAAAATCTATTAAGAAAATACCTAAGATAAAAAAGCTACAAGAGAAAGACACATATGAAAATAAGCGCTCGTGCTAGTAAGTCATTATGTGTCTTTGAATTCTAGCCCAAGTTAAAGGAAACTCGGTTCAGAGCAAAGGCAATAGAACGTTCCATTAAATAATTAAGATGGGTAGCATTGATTAAGAGGTTAATATCAGCTGGCTGAGAGCTTTTCCTCTTGGCTGCAATATTCGTCTTCAATCAGAAAGTGCAGAAGTAGGGTTACATTGGAAGTAGGGAGGTCTTCTAGTTGTAAGTAGAGCAGAGCTACTTCTGTGCCCCACGGAATAGAAAACCCCAATACCTTACATAAGGTTGCATATACCTTTCGCCACAGAGGTTTAATGAGTATACAATCCCACCAAATGTGCATGAGGAAACCAACAGTTTTGATGTCTCCAGCAAACATCTGAGGCACTGGCATATATGTTAGATAAACAATATGGAATGAAATGCCATCTATATAAAAATATGCTGGAAGCTTCCAGGTGGGCCGCACTATGAGGGACCCTAGAGCTAAGGACAAAGGCATGGAGGTCTGCTTCTCATCTGCTACAGTATAATGATTTGTCAGGTACACAGTGCTTGGTACACCCTAGAGATGTCTGTACATGTGCTGCCAGGGTTCCAGAAAGAAATAACCATTTAAAAGAAGATACATAGTGCCTCAGCTGCAGGTATTTATAGAAGTCAGTAGGGTAGGTGGAATTTTGAAGTTTTTTGTTCAAAGGGCATTAATATCAAAACGTCTAAGATGTCCGCTAGCATACATATCCCATGCCCCACCCTCAAGGAGCAGTTAGAGTCTTGAATTGAGGTGTGAATATTTGACAACTGGAGGTTCCACAAATGTAATGGTAACAGGGAATCCCTAACTACTGTATCTGTAAATCCCAAGCCCATAGAACAGCAGCAATAGTGGGGTAGGGAGACAAAATCTTTTTCATGGAAACACGAGAGGAGTGTCTGATCGTGGGGGGGTCAGAACGCTGGGATCCCCTGAAATCTCTTCCACAGCTCTCCCCATGCAGGGGGCATGTCAACCGCAGCATGGCACTGACATGCCCCCCTCCAGGTATCTCTATGGGAGGGGTGGAGATGCAGCGTTCGTGCATCCCCGCCTGTCCCATGGAACTGAATGGAGGGTGTGTGTCTGTCGACCTCGTGAAGTCAACGACACATGCATTAGCCATGCAGAGCCACAGCACTTCCGGGTCTCCGTACTGGAGATCCTGTGGGGACATTTCTGCATGTGGCAACAACAATATGTTGATTTATTGTATTTCTTTATATTTCATTTTTATTTTATTTATTTTTTATTGGGAGCGGGCTTATTCACATTTATTTAAAACATTTTTTTTTACACTTTTAAAGTTCCCACATGCATTCATCTTTACTGTCTGCAAAATGCCTATGTAGAAATTATATTTTTCACTAATAGTCACTGTATGGTAGAAATGGTCTTGTTATTGTGATCTCACAAGTATACTATTTTAATAATAAATATACTAATATTTATTTATATATCACAGCTCTTTGCAATGCTGAGGGGAGATACACAAACATAAATCACACATAGCATTACATACAGATTATCAATTTAAATGAGAGGATTTAGTCGTCATTTATGATTTAGAGCTTACAATCTCTAATATTAGATATTATTGAGTTACTACTGAGTGATAATGCTAGCGGTCATTATGTGGCAGTACTGTTTCGGTTTGGTATGGGGGTGTCATTGGTAGTATTGGTCTTTATACAATGTGATTTATTCAGTACCAGTATAGATTTTTTTTAACCACTGTGTGTGTTATACATGACAGGACTGGTCCATTCCTTAACCCATTAACGACAATGGACATAAATGTACGTCATGGTGACGTGGTATTTAACGCACCATGACATACATATACGCGCCACCATGGTTGTGAGCACCGTAGCGGGGCTCGCATCATGCGCGGCAGGTTTCAGCTGCTATCAGCAGCCAGGGACCCGCTGGTAATAGCGGACATCCGCGATCATGCGGATGTCCACTATTAAGCCCTCAGATGCCGTGATCAATACAGATCACGGCATCTGCGGCAGTGCAGTACTTTGAATGGATAATCGGATCAACCGCAGCGCTGCCGTGGGGATCTGGTCATCCAGCATGGCGGCCGGAGGTCCCCTCACCTTGCTCCAGCCATCTCCCGGGGTCTTCTGCTCTGGTCTGAGATCGAGCAGACCAGAGCAGAAGATCACCGATAATACAGATCAGTGCTAGGTCCTATACATAGCACTGAACAGTATTAGCAATCAAATGATTGCTATGAATAGTCCCCAATGGGGACATAAAAAGTGTAAAAAAAAAGTTAAAAAAATTAAAATAAAAAAGTAAAAAAATTTGAAAAATCCCCTCCCCCAATAAAAAAAGTAAAACGCCCATTTTTCCCATTTTACCCCCCCAAAAGTGTAAAAAAATAATTAATACACATATTTGGTATCGCCGCCTGCGTAAAAGTCTGAACTATCAAAATATATTGTTAATTATCCCATACGGTGAACCACCTAAACGTAAACATTTTTAAAAAGTCCAAAATTGCTGTTTTTTGTCACATTTTATTAAAAGAAAAATTTATTTAAAAAAATGTATAAATAGTAAAACCTAAGAAAAAGTGGAACTGATAAAAACTACAGATCATGCCGCAAAAAATGAGCCCTCACATCGCCCCATATATGGAAAAATGAGAAAGTTATAGGTGGTCAAAACAGGGCAATTTCAAACATACTAATTATGTTAAAATGGTTTGAGATTTTTTTAAGCTGTAAAATAATAGAAAAGCCTTTTAAAAATCATAACCCTTTCAATTTTCCACCTAAAAATCCATATTATGGCTTATTTTTTGCATCACCAATTCTACTTTGCAGTGACATTAGTCATTTTACCCAAAAATGCACGGCGAAACGGAAAAAAATAATCATTGTGCGACAAAATCGAAAAAAAAACGCCATTTTGTAACTTTTGGGGGCTTCCGTTTCTACGCAGTGCATATTTCAGTAAAAATGACACCTTATCATTATTCTGTAGGTCCATACGGTTAAAATGATACCCTACTTATATAGGTTTGATTTTGTCGTACTTCTGGAAAAAATCATAACTACATGCAGGAAAATTTATACGTTTAAAAATGTCATCTTCTGACCCCTATAACTTTTTTATTTTTCCACATACAGGGCGGTGTGAGGGCTCATTTTTTGCGCCGTGATCTGATGTTTTTATCGGTATGATTTTTGTTTTGATCGGACTTTTTGATCACTTTTTATTCATTTTTTAATGGTATAAAAAGTGACGAAAATACGCTTTTTTGGACTTTGGAATTTTTTTGCGCGTACGCCATTGACCGTGCGGTTTAATTAATGATATATTTTTATAGTTCGGACATTTACGCACGCGGCGATACCACATATGTTTATTTTATTTATTTTTTACACTGTTTAATTTTTTTTATGGGAAAAGGGGGTCATTCAAACTTTTATTAGGGAAGGGGTTAAATGACCTTTATTAACTTTTTTTTAACTTTTTTTTTGCAGTGTTATAGGTCCCATAGGGACCTATAACACTGCACACACTGATCTCCTATGCTGATCACTGCCGTGTATTAACATGCCTGTGATCAGCATTATCGGCGCTTGACTGCTCCTGCCTGGATCTCAGGCACGGAGCAGTCATTCGTCGATCGGACACCGAGGAGGCAGGTAAGGGCCCTCCCGGTGTCCGATCAGCTGTTCGGGATGCCGCGATTTCACCGCGGCGGTCCCGAACAGCCCGACTGCCCGGGTCGGGTCCGCGCTGCTGCAGGCCTCTGGCATGCGTCCCCTGCGTCGTTGCTATGCGCTGCACGCGCGCTGTGCATAGCAACGACGAAGGGGACGCACGCCGGAGGCCTGCAGCAGCGCGGACCCGACCCAGGTAATTATGCCACCGGGGATGGGGGGAGGCAACGGGGCAGCGGCGCCGGCAATGGGTGCCGCTGCCCCTTCTCTCCCTCTGGCTGTCGGCGCCGCTTCTCTCCCCCTGGCTATCGGCGCCAGCAATGGGGCGCCGGCACCGATAGTCAGGGGGACAGAACGGGCAGCGGCGCCGATAACCAGGGGGAGAGAAGCGGGCAACGACGGCCTCTCTCCCCCTGCCTTTCCTGGGGGTGTATTGGGGTATACACACGCACACACGCACCCTCATTTTACCATGGATATTTGGGTAAAAAACTTTTTTGGTGCGTGTTATAGGCCGGTGCGTGGTATACCCCGATAAATACGGTATACAGCGTGAAAACAAAACCCTCCAAAAGCTGATAAATTGCGGTTTTCTTTTCAATTTTCCCACATAAATAATATTTGCTTGGTTGTGCTGTACATTTCATGGTAAAATAAGTGATGTCATTACAAAGTACAATTGGTGACGCAAAAAACAAGCCCTCATATGGGTCTGTGAATGGAAATATAAGAGAGTTATCATTTTTAGAAAGCGAGGAGGAAAAAACAAAAATGCTAAAATAAAATTGGTCTGGTTAAAGCATACCTGTCAGATGCCAAAAAAAATTAAATAAAAATGCTTTATGTTACTCATTACCTCATCCTGATCATGTAAGTTTTATGTCTCTGTCACCTATATTTCACAAAAAATAGCATATTACAGCTGCTCAATGTATTTTCCATTGTCTCAAAGGGAGGGGGTGTGTCCTTCTCTTGCCTGAACTGTAATGACTACTTCCCCTCCCTCACTCTGCTGACTCACTGCTCTTGGAGGAAAATGGCATCCCTGCTCTGTAACCCTTTCCTCTCTGGTTTTATGCTTTACACACACACACACACACACACACAATGATTATTGGGGATTGCCTGTACTCTACCACTAAAGACAATAAGGTGAGTGTATAACTTTGTTCTTCCTGTCATTCATGTCGGTCATCCTTAGGCAGTCCTGTAATGCCGGGACTTGTAGTTTTGGAATAGTTGGAGGTACAGTGTTTGGATAACTCTCTTTTTTTTTTTTTTTACAGCAGTTTTGCCTTCAGCTGTGCGCCTACAGCATTTGCCAAACTATAACTCCCAGAATGCTCAGACATGCTTTGACTGTCCATGCATGCTTGGAATTGTAGTTTTGTAACAGCTGATGGCACATGTTTGGTAAAACTCTGCGTTACACTAGTGTTGCTGCAGCCTGTGTTCCTCCTGCAGCCTTGTCAATCAGCCATCTTGTGTCCAGGACCCTTGGACACACTCATGCTGCTGGGGGACTAATCAGTGTCCCAGGATGTATGAGGACCCCTAGTGGTGGGATTTTCAAAGGCAGTTTTCTTTAATAAAATGTGATTTTGTTTTTTACAGAAGGATATCAGAAAAACTATTGTTTTGCCATGATATGCAACATATAAGAAGTTTTTATATCTGACAGTGCCCATTTAAGGTTCCAGCCAGTAGCTTCAGGGGCTGAATATATTGAATTTGTTTGTGCTCTGCTACTATGTGCGGCCTATATGTCTGTCCAGTCTGTCTATGTGGGTTTTCAACATATGATTGTGGAAGTATTAGTAGTGTACTGCAGAATTCTGCCTAGTGAGTTTTCTAGTCCTATTATTCTCATTTATTTTCATCTGTCCTTTTGAATGTTCTTTGCGTTTTATCTGAGCCATGCTACAAGACAAATACTCCCAGCAAGACAGCCAGTCCCATTAGTCACTGGCATCTCATGGTGAGTTGTTAGTTGTATTAGCTTATAACATTTTATAGGCCCTTGCATGATTGCTTATTGGTCTGACTAGTTTGGTCTACCATAAATATTGGCAGTATCTGAGTACTGGAAGCCATTGTGAAGAGCCAGGAAAGGTGACTGCTCTAAGTGACTGCTAGGAGTTGTGCATCTGCAAGAGACCCATATTGCATGAGGCCCTATGGAATAACTGTGAAGTACTACTCTATTACAGTTAGTGAGCAGATGCAGGTGCAAGCAAAGGAACACTAAATTGGAGAAGCATTATAAAGCAGTCATAGAGGCTAAGTTGGTATCAAGAAGAGTGACGTCTTTGCCTGCAAATTAATCTATGTGGTGTCCTGGGGGGTGTGGGGGGGGGGGGACACACACACGTCTACCTGCCATGTCAGATGGATGTCACTTTACTGTGTCTGCTCCAGCCCACTGCTTAGGTTTAAATGTAGTATGTTTTATAATTTATTATACTGTGATTTCCATTGTTGAATGCACCATATGCCCCATTGTTTTATAAAGAGTTGATCTTGTCTGTGCAGGAGTACTTTGGCCAATCAGGGCCTACTGCCCTTCCTCAGGAGTTATTCAGTCTGGAGTGTGAATGGAGAGTGAATGGAGGTCCTGTCCATTCCTCGGGTGTGGGATCTATACCTCACCCCATGAGGACAGGCCAAACCCAGTTACTGCAACCATAGTAGCATAGTTCATAAGGTTGAAAAAAGACCAGAGTCCAATCAAGTTCAACCTATAACACTAATGAGTCCCTACTGAGTTGATCCAGAGGAAAATTCCTTCCTGACTCCAAATATCAGAATAGATCCCTGGATATACCTTCTGTCCCTATAGATCTAGAATCCATAACCTGTAATGTTGTTATTCTCCAAAAATGCATCCAGACTCCTTTTAAATAATTTTACCGAGTTAACCATGACCACCTCCTCAGGCAGAGAATTCCACAGTCTCACTGCTCTTACAGTAAAGAACCCCTGTCTGTGCTGGTGTAGAAACTTTCTTTCCTCAAGACGTAGAGGATATCCCCTTGTTATAGATACAGTTGTGGGTAAAAATAGATCATGGGAGAGATCTCTGTACTGCCCCCTGATACATTTATACATAGTTCTTAGGTCTCCCCTAAGCCTTCTTTTTTATAAACTAAATAACCCTAATTCTGATAATCTTTCTGGGTACCGTAGTCCTCCCATTCCCCGTATTACTCTGGTTGCCCGTCTTTGAACCCTCTCCAGCTCCACTATATCTTTCTTGTACACTGGTGCCCAGTACTGTACACAGTAGGGTAGAATGATTTCCCTGTCGTGGGCATCTATGCCCCTATTGATTCACCCCATGATTTTATTTGCCTTGGCAGCAGCTGCCCGGCACTGGTCACTACAGCTAAATTTAATATTAACTAAGACTCTCAAGTCCTTTTCCACCTCAGTCGTCCCAAGTGTTCTACCATTTAATACATAATCTCAGCCCGTATGTGTTTTCCCCATGTGCATTACCTTACATTTATCAGTGTTGAACTTCTTGGGTAACTTCTCAGCCCAAACCTCCAACCTATCCAGATCCATTTGTAACAGTGCACTGTCCTCCTATAGTGCTTACCGCTTTACAGAGTTTAGTATCATCTGCAAAGATTGCTATTTTACTATTCAACCCCTCTACAAGGTCATTAATGAATATATTAAATAGAACAGGACCCAAGACTGACCCCTGTGGTACCCCACTAGTAACAGTCACCCAATCAAAATAAGTAACATTAATAACTACCCTGTTTCCTATCACAAAGCCAGTTACTTACCCACTTGCACACATTTTCCCCCAGTCCAAGCATTCTCATTTGATGCACCAACCTTTTATGTGACACCGTATCAAATGCTTAGGAAAAATCCAGATATACGACATCCAGCAATTCCCCCTGGTCCAGTCTTGATCTCATCTCCTCATAAAAGCTGATCAGGTAAGATTGACAGGATCGATCCCTCATAAAGCCATGCTGATATGGGGTCATACATAAATTTTATCAAGATACTCCAAAACAGCATCCCTTAGAAAACCCTCAAACAATTTACATACAACAGAGGTTAAACTAAGAGGCTTATAATTTCTCGGGGTAACCTTTTGACTCCTTTTTAAATATTGGCACCACATTTGCCATGCGCCAGTCCTGGTGAACAGTCCCTGTTACTATAGAGTCCCCGAATATTAAAAATAGGGGTCTGTCTATTACATTACTTAATTCCTTTAGAACACAGGGGTGAATGCCATCTGAACCTGGTGACTTTTCTATTTAGATTTTTTTGTAGGTGGCACTGTACTTCTTCCTGGGTTAGACAGGTGACCTGTACTGGGGAGTTTATCTTATCTCCCTGTATTTCACCTGGCAATTCATTTTCCTCGGTGAATACAGTGGAGAAGAATATGTTCAGTATATTTGCTTTTTTCTGATCCCTGTTTATAATTTCTTCTTTATCATTTTTGAAAGAGCCAACACTTTAATTTTTAACCTTTTTGCTATTTATATAGTTAAAGAACATTTTGGGGTGAGTTTTACTCTCTTTGGCAATGAGTCATTCTGTCTCTATTTTTGCGGCTTTTATCTGTTTTTTTACATATTTTACATATTTTTTCTCTATAGCTTTTTAATGCTTCTTCACTGCCGTCCTGTCTTAGTAGTTTAAATGCTTTATTTTTGTCATTTATTGCCCCCTTAACATTTTTCTTCATCCATATTGGTTTTCTTTTATTTCTGACCCTTTCATTCCCATAAGGTATAAACATCTCACAGTGAGAATTTAAGATATTTTTAAAAGTCTCCCATTTAGTGTCAGTATTTTGAGGACATTATGCCAATTTATGTTGTTAAGGGGTTCTCTGAGTTGGCCCCTCGAAAGATTCCCTTATTGAAGAACAAGTTATAATGTATTATATTATGATCACTATTTCCTATGTGTCGTTCTACTTGCACATTAGTTACTCTGTCAAGTCTGTTGGTTATTATTAAAGGGGTTCTCTGGTGCTTAGACATCTTATCCCCTATCCAAAGGATAGGGGATAAGATGCCTGATTGCGGGAGTCCTGCCGCTGGGGACCCCCGTGATCATGCATGCGGCACCCCGTTTGTAATCATTACCCGGAGCGTGTTCGCTCATGGTCTGATTACCGGCGACCACAGGGATGGCGGCGTGTGACGTCACGCCTCCGCCCCCGTGTGATGTCATGCTCCGCCCATCAATGCGAGCCTACGGGAGGGGGCGTGATAGCTGTCACGCCCCCTCCCATAGGCTTGCATTGCGTACAAGATCACCGGGGTTCCCTGTGCCGGGACTCCCGCGATCAGGCATCTTATCCCCTATCCTTTGGATAGGGGATAAGATGTCTAAGCACCGGAGAACCCCTTTAAGTCCAGTAGGGTGCCCCCTCTGGTCGGGCCCTGCACCATTTGGGACAGATGATTGTCTTTTGCTATAGTCAGAAAGCTGTTTCCTTTATGAGATTAACAGGTTTCAGTCTCCCAGTTTATATCAGGATAGTTAAAGTCCTCCATTATTATCACATCATTCTGATTTGCCGCCTTGTTTATTTGCCTCAGTAATTGATCTTCTGGCTCTTCCATTATGTTTGGTGGCTTATAGCAAACCCCTATCAGAATTTATTTTTATTTTTATCTCCATATAATTCTACCCATAATGACTCCACATAATCGTTTCCCTCCCATCTTTGGTCCTGAGTGAAATCATCCTTCAAAAGAAGAGGATAGGGCGAGTGAAAGTCTCCAGCAGCTCCTGTCCATATAGGTTCACCCTGGCGGGAAGCCTTGCTTTGGATTGTTCAAGTGAAGTGGCAGAGCTAATGATTGTCAGTTTCAAAGTCAAGTCAAGCTTAAGCTAAGTCAAATCCCAGTCAGTCAACTGTTCAAGTCAAGTTCAGTCGAGTCTAAGCTACACCTTCAGTGAATATTACACTAAAGTGAACTGTTCATGTTTGTACTGCAAATTCCTAAAGTAAAGTTAAAAGTGGTTTTCCAACCGGGCATTTTAGGTCTTTCTTACCTGAAGCTTGGCACCAGCAGCTGCTTATAGTTGGTAGTGTGGTTTTTAACACTCCTAGCATCACAAGCTTTAGTCATGGACACAGCACCCATAGTCTACACAACACGCCACCCTTTAGTCACCACATCTAGCTATGCTGTGTTATTAACTACTGGAAGTTAAGCAATGCTCCTAAAGAGGTGGTATCCATATGAAAAGATTTGGACTTAACATGGGTTTGAACCATCTGATGGTCATTCTGTACTTCTGTATTCTAGTATCCCAAACAAGTTTGAATGTTCAAAGCTGCAGGTAGCTTTAAAGACAAGTCAGCCGACTTGGAGACAACACAACAATCCAAATTTTCTATTCAGCTGTACCTGCCTAAAATGTTCTATATTTGTCAAACACCATGAATTTTTACCCAAATCTTTAACCTGGGGAACATTCTCACATTATACTTGCAATAAACAATGCTATCTGTTGTACTACCTGGTATAAAAGCTTCTTCTTGAATAAAAAAGAACCTGCTATAATACTGGCAGCAGCTTAGGACAAGTGCACAATGAATAATGTAATACATTTCCAACATAACCCAGCTTTTTCTATACATTTTATACTATAGATATGCCATAAAAGAGAGTGCATCTGTGTGTTCCTACATATAGTATGTGCAACACACCTAGGAGCCAGTAGAGGGCAGCATTTAACTGACTTTCACATGCTAGCTACTCATTCTTTATTGTAAAGGAATATAATCCAAAATAGATTTCTCCAAATGAACTCAGCTGTAAAACCTATACAGTGTAAGACAGTTCATTTCTTATTTACAGCATTATGAAAGCATTTAATTAATTTGATTCATGAAATTGTAACTAAACGTCTGTTTTCTTCAGGCTGGAAGCTGTCGAGGATATTTAAGTCATAGGAATTAATTAGTAACAAAAAAATAAAAATGCAATTTACAATATTATTTGATAGTTTGTAAGAGACCTTATGCACTTAATATGACACCACATTAAAGCATATGGAGGGTAAAAAATTATATATATATATATATATATATATATATATATATATATATATATTCATAAGAATATTGTACGCAAATACATAATTAGAAATTATAATAATATTATTATTTCATTTCCTGCAACAATTTACAAAGTTGCACCTATGTACAAAATACAAATACATATGTCATATTTCAACGGACTTAAAAAATAGCTTTTTTGTGGGTTTCCTAAACTCTAATGAAAAGGAAGGGCATGAAATATAGTTGGTAATATTACTTTCAAGTAAATGCACAATTCTGTGCATTGAGTCTAAACTAGGTTCCTCACTGCCATCACTGACCCATCAAAGTTGTTGGACCATGGTGATCAGACAGGAGAGAGCACAAAGGAGTACTATCAGACAGGAGAGAGCACAGCGGAGTACTATCAGACAGGAGAGAGCACAGAGGAGTCCTATCAGACAGGAGAGAGCACAGAGGAGTCCTATCAGACAGGAGAGAGCACAGAGAAGTACTATCAGACAGGAGAGAGCACAAAAGAGTGCTATCAGACAAGAGAGCACAAAGGAGTACTATCAGACAGGAGAGAGCACAGAAGAGTCCTGTCAGACAGGAGAGAGAGCACAGAGTAGTACTATCAGACAGGAGAGAACACAGAAGAGTGCTATCAGACAGGAGAGCACAGAGGAGTACTATCAGACAGGAGAGAGCACAGAGGAGTACTATCAGACAGGAGAGAACACAGAGGAGTACTATCAGACAGGAGAGAGCACAGAGGAGTGCTATCAGACAGGAGAGAGCACAGAGGAATGGTGTCAGACAGGAGAGAGCACAGAGAAGTACTATCAGACAGGAGAGAGCACAGAAGAGTACTATCAGACAAGAGAGCACAAAGGAGTACTATCAGACAGGAGAGAGCACAGAGGAGTCCTATCAGGCAAGAGAGAGCACAGAGGAGTCCTATCAGACAGGAGAGAGAGCACAGAATAGTACTATCAGACAGGAGAGAGCACAGAGGAGTGCTATCAGACAGGAGAGAGCACAGAGGAGTCCTATCAGACAGGAGAGAGCACAGAGAAGTACTATCAGACAGGAGAGAGCACAAAAGAGTGCTATCAGACAAGAGAGCACAAAGGAGTACTATCAGACAGGAGAGAGCACAGAGGAGTCCTATCAGGCAGGAGAGAGCACAGAGGAGTCCTGTCAGACAGGAGAGAGAGCACAGAGTAGTACTATCAGACAGGAGAGAACACAGAAGAGTACTATAAGACAGGAGAGAGCACAGAGAAGTACTATCAGACAGGAGAGAGCACAAAAGAGTGCTATCAGACAAGAGAGCACAAAGGAGTACTATCAGACAGGAGAGAGCACAGAGGAGTCCTATCAGGCAGGAGAGAGCACAGAGGAGTCCTGTCAGACAGGAGAGAGAGCACAGAGTAGTACTATCAGACAGGAGAGAACACAGAAGAGTGCTATCAGACAGGAGAGCACAGAGGAGTACTATCAGACAGGAGAGAGCACAGAGGAGTACTATCAGACAGGAGAGAACACAGAGGAGTACTATCAGACAGGAGAGAGCACAGAGGAGTGCTATCAGACAGGAGAGAGCACAGAGGAATGGTGTCAGACAGGAGAGAGCACAGAGAAGTACTATCAGACAGGAGAGAGCACAGAAGAGTACTATCAGACAAGAGAGCACAAAGGAGTACTATCAGACAGGAGAGAGCACAGAGGAGTCCTATCAGGCAGGAGAGAGCACAGAGGAGTCCTATCAGACAGGAGAGAGAGCACAGAATAGTACTATCAGACAGGAGAGAGCACAGAGGAGTGCTATCAGACAGGAGAGCAGAGAGGAGTACTATAAGACAGGAGAGAACACAGAGGAGTACTATCAGACAGGAGAGAGCACAGAGGAGTGCTATCAGACAGGAGAGAGCACAGAGGAGTGCTATCAGACAGGAGAGAGCACAGGGGAGTGCTACCAGACAGGAGAGAGCACAGATGAGTCCTATCACACAGGAGAGACCACAGAGGAGTACTATCAGACAGGAGAGAACACAGAGGAGTACTATCAGACATGAGAGAGCACAGAGGAGTCCTATCACACAGGAGAGACCACAGAGGAGTACTATCAGACAGGAGAGAACACAGAGGAGTACCATCAGACAGAAGAGAGCACAGAGGAGCACTATAAGACAGGAGAGAGCACAGAGGAGTCCTATCAAACAGGACAGAGCACAGAGGATTCCTATCAGACAGGAGAGAGTATAGATGAGTCCTATCAGACAGGAGAGATCACATAGGAGTACTATCAGACAGGAGAGAGTACAGAGGAGTACTATCAGACAGGAGAGAGCACAAAGGAGTACTATCAGATAGGAGAGAGCACAGAGGAGTACTATCAGACAGGAGAGAGCACAAAGAAGTACTATCATACAGGAGAGAGCACAGAGGAGTGCTAGCCCACCCTCACTTACTGGACTTTGTTCATGCCTGTGCTTCAGCTTGGACAAAGCCATGATTTTATAAGCCATGATTTCTATAAAAAAGGAAATGCAACTTTTTTATGAAGTATATTAGAAAAGTTATTGTTTTGCCAAGATGTACAATCTATAAAAAGTTTTTGTATCTGACAGTGTCCATTTAAATGCTAATTTCAGTGCTAGAGCAGGTTTTAGAAAATTATAGTGACTTAGTTAACAGAATGTTGGAGACTTTTATGAATTATGAGCCTTAGCACTTGGTGACCTCTTTCTTTCACTCTATGTGGTCTGCTTAACCCCTTAACTTGTCCAGGACTAAGGGCGTACAGGTACGCCCTCGGACCCTGGTACTTTAGGACCAAGGGCATACCTTTACTCCCTGGTCCCATTTCCTGTGTTTAAACCGTTATCACCAGTGGAGAACAGGTTGAACCGGGTGGGACCCAGTTGCTACAGGCAGCCAGGACCAACGCCTAATGACAGGCATGGTCGATTGGGCCGATGCCCGGCCTTTACCCTTTAGATGCCGCGATCAAACTTGATTGCAGTGTCTTAAATGAAAGTGAAAGAATCCCGCCAGCTCAGCCGAGCTGATCGGGACTATTGCGGCAAAGTCGCAATGTCCTGATCAGCTTACTTGGCAACGAGCAGGGTCAGATCCACAGTCTAATCTCGAGAGGGGCACTATTAAAATATTTTGTGTTGGTGGATACAAAATATGGCGTTGCTTACGGAACTTATTATTAAATGTATCATACAGTCCTAACCATGTTTAAGACTCTTAGGTCATGTTCACATTGTCAGAATTTTCAATGCAAAATTCGTCATGGAACCGAGTCCTGTTGGGAAAATGCTAAAGATATTTTTACAATTTAAAACTAAAGCCCCCAGTATGACCTTCGCAGTGGTAACTGTATACTGGGAGTGGCTGTTTCACACATCATTACTGCAAAACTTGCAAGTGACTCCAGCTGTGACTCAGTGATATTACAGTAATCAGTGATTACAGGTGATGTCTTCTCTATAGTGAGGAGAATACACAATGATAGCAGTGAATACAGGTGACGTCTTCTGTATGGTGAGGAGAATACACAATGATATCAGTGACTACAGGTGACGTCTTCTGTATAGTGCTGTTTAGTGAGGGGAATACACAATGATATCAGTGACTACAGGTGATGTCTTCTCCATAGTGAGGGGAATACACAATGATATCAGTGACTACAGGTCACGTCGTCTCTATAGTGAGGAGAATACACAATGATATCAGTGACTACAGGTGACGTCTTCTCTATAGTGAGGAGAATACATAATGATATCAGTGACTACAGGTGGCATCTTGTCTATAATGAGGAGAATACACAATGATATCAGTGATTACAAGTGATGTCTTCTCTATAGTGAGGACAATACAGAATGACATCAGTAACTACAGGTAACGTCTTCTCTATAGTGAGGAGAATACACAATGATATCAGTGATTACAGGTGACATCTTCTCTATAGTGAGGAGAGTACACAATGATATCAGTGACTACAGGTGACGTCTTCTCTATAGTGAGGAGAATATACAATGATATCAGTGACCACAGGTGATGTCTTCTCTATAGTGAGGAGAATACACAATGATATCAGTGACTACAGGTGACATCTTCTATATTGTCTTCCCTTATCTAATTCAGCTGGTACATACCGCCATGACTTTGCTGGTTAAATCCTCTCTCTTGACGCCCAGATGGCGCCTCACTATGTCAGAGGATTCTGATCCTCTATATGAAAACAATAATTATTATAATACTGCCAAACACATATATTCTTTGAATATAATACTGGCACACACCCTTTAAATATAATGCTGACACACTGTACCCTCTGAATATAACTCTGACACACTGTACCCTCTGAATATAATACTATCACACACTGTACCCTCTGAATATAATACTGGCACACACTACACCCTCTGAATATATTACCACACACTGCACTCATTGAATATAATACTGTTCCCTCTGAATAAAATACTACCACACACTGCGCCCCCTCTAAATATAATGCTACCACACACTGTACCCTCTGAATATAATACTGCCACACAATGTACCCTCTGAATATAATACTGCCCCACACTGTACCATCTGAATAAAATACTGTCACACACCATTTTTATATGTTCTTTTGCCACAGGATACACAGCAGACAAGACACTTCAAACAACACATGCTGTGGCCTATTATTTGGCCTCTAATGCGTGAATTGTATTTGAAAAATCTACATGTTTATGCATTGTTGAGTGTTTGTTTATCTTTGCCATATATGTAAATCTGCTCTGTAAAGATATTATTTTCTTCTTTCTCTTTAAGAGTACCCAGTCCTAATTGTAAACTGTATTTGTTATCCCCTGATGAGCTGCTGTATATAATAAGATACACGGGGAAACACGTTGGGATATACAGGTGTTCATCATTGAAGAATTATGTCTTTTTGATATTTTTCTGCTATTTCTATAGATATTTATGTGATAGGGCTCTTTACCTGAATAAATTGTTATACAAGCTTCATGTTTTTAGTGTTTTTTTTTTTTTTTGGGGGGGGGGGGGATTGAGAAGCTATATTGACACTTATGTGTCAATCTGTCAGTGATAGGGCAGACACCATACCATCTTAATGTAATACTACCAAACATTGTACTCTCTAAATATAATACTACTACACACTGCGCTCTCTGAATATTATCTTGCCGTACAGTGCACCCTCTGAATATCGTAACAAATTGTGGCCCATAAAAAACGTACAGCCCCAGAACTTCCTTATATTATACGCTATACCTCTGAAATACAAAACACTCTGTGCCCTTCACATATAGTAAGAATGCCCCATCCTGTGACCCCACATAGCAATAATGTCTGTCCTGTTCCACCCACATAATAATGCCCTTTGTCCTCTGCCCCTAACATATTATGCCCCATCACATATCATGCACCCTGTCCTACCCCTGAGGGGGCATTATATGTGAAGGGCGCAGTACATGGGGCATTATATTAAGGGGCACATAACAGGGGGCACATGGTGGGGCAATATATGTGAGGGACACAGCACAGGGGGCATTATATGTAAGAGGCACATGACAAGGGCCCCCATGTCATGTGCCCCTCACATATAATGCCCCCCTGTCATCTGCCCCCCACTTATAATGCTCCCTGCCATGTTTTCCTCACAAGAAATGTCTCCTTTTATGTGCCTCTAAGTTTTCATAATGCCCTGTGTACCATACAGTGCCCCTGTGTTGTTTTCTATAGCTTTGCACTGTGCATGGGTGTTTTCTGCTACTGTACATACACACACACACACACACACACTTAGCTTAGCCCAGCCAACAACTTACTTTCACTGTGCGAGCCATGATCTCCCAGTGCCGACACGATGATGTGATGTCATTGTGCCGCTCTGCAGGGGATCGTGTCCCTGCAAAGAGCAAGCTGAAAGCAAGCAGCGTGAGAAAAGTGTGTGAATGGTGGCTAGAGTACGGGGTGGGGGCAGCAATCTCGGGGGGAGGGGCATTTGCAAGAGCAGCAGAGCGCCGGTAACACTGATCAATGCTATGCTATGGCATAGCATTGATCAGTATATGCAATCAGAAGATTGCATGTTTTAGTGTAAAAAGAAAAAAGGGAGTTAACCCTTTCCCTATTAAAAGTTGAAATCACTCCCCTTTTCCCATTTTTAAATAAAATAATGTAATAAAAAATAAAAATCATGTGGTACCGCCGCGCGCGTAAATGTCCGAACTATTAAAATATAAGGTTAGCTAAACCGCACGTTCGATGACGTACATGTAAAAAAAATACCAAAGTCCAAAATTGTGCATTTTTGGTCATTTCATATACCATAAAAAAAACTAATAAAAAGCGATCAAAAAGTCCGATCAAAACAAAAATAGTACCAATACAAACTACAGACCATGGTGCACAAAAAAAATAAGCCCTCATATAGCTCTGTATGTGGAAAAATAAAAAAGTTATAGGGGACAGAAGATTACAATTTTAAACATACTAATTTTGGTGCATGTAGTTAGGATTTTTTTAAAGTAGTAAAATAAAATAAAATCTACATAAATTAGGTATCCTTGAAACCGTATGGACCTACAGAGTAAAGATAAGGTGTCATATTTACCAAAAATTGCACTGTTTAGAAACAGACACCCCCAAAATGTAAAAAAAAATGTTTTTGTTTTTTTTCTATTTCACCCCACAAATATATTTATTTTTGTTTTGTGGTAGATTTTTTCATTAAATGTTTGATGGCATTACAAAGTACAATTAGTGTTGAGCGGCATAGGCCATATTCGAATTCGCGAATATTCGCGAATATATGGACGAATATTCGTCATATATTCGCGAATATTCGCATATTCGTTATATTCTCGTTTTATTTTCGCATATGCGAAAATTCGCGTATGCGAAAATTAACATATGTGAATATTGGCATATACAAAATTCGTATATGCAAAAGTTTGCATATGCGGAAATTAGCATATGCTAATTTTCGCATATGCTAATTTTCGCACGCCAGTCTCACACAGTAGTATTACAGCCTTCTTTACACCACACAAGCTGGAAGCAGAGAGGGGTGATCACTGTGATGTGTACTGTGAAGAAAAAAAAAAAAAAAAGAAAAAAAAAAAGAATATTCGTAATTACGAATATATAGCGCTATATTCGCGAAATTCGCGAATTCGCGAATATGCGATATTCGCGAATAATATTCGAATTGCGAATATTCGCGAGCAACACTAAGTACAATTGGTGGCGCAAAAAACAAGCCCTTATATATGGGTCTGTAGGTGCAAAATTGAAGCCGGTATGATTTTTGGAAGGAGAGGAGGAAAAAGCTAAAGTGAAAAAACAAAAATTCCTAATATGTGGAACCATAGAACTACATTGATCTGTGTGCTCTGCACTCGACTGATAGAGCCTGGCCCAGCCAGACTCTATCAATCATAGAGTCACAGGCACCAGGAAACAAGAGGTAAGCCATCCAGCTACCTCAGTAGTGGGTCGTCCCAGCCTCATTCCAGATCACTCTGGATCAGATTTTCATTAAGAATATCTCTATACTTTGCTCCATTCAACCCTGACCAGTCTCCCTGTCCTTGCCACTTTACTGTAGGCATGGTATTGGGCAGAGGAAAATAGGAGCCTGGGTTTCTCCAGATAAGATACTTAAAATTGAAGTAAACAACTTCCATCTTGGTTTCTTAGGAGCAAAGAATATAGTTTTTTTACACTCTAAGAGGCCTTGCTGTGCTTATTTTGTCCCTTCTGCAATAAAGTTTAGATTTGTGGAGTGCTGTACTGAGGGTTGACCTTTTGGAAGTATCTCTCATCTACGCTAGAGATGAGAGAATCGAAGCTGACGAACCCAAGTTCGTTACGAATTTCAGGAAATATTAGATTCATTAAACTTCATTTTACGGCTTTCCAGGCTCCAGGGTATCTAAAATGACAGATCCACATGTAAGTACAGGGAAGGCGGGAAGGCAAGGCGGGAAGAGAGGTAGGCGAGATGACCCTGAATCACAAGCAGGAAGCAGCCTATCAGCAGCCATTCTCCCCAGTGATGTAACAGCCCTATATAATCAGCAGCAATAATTCCAGCTCCTCACTTCATTTCAATACACTGCAGAAGGATCATAGGAAGAAGAGCCTGTGTGTGTGTTACAGCAGAGAAAAGCGCATTCCAGCAGCATTTAACATCCTCCTAGTCATATCAGCGTTCTCATGGACGGAGAGCATTGTTTTTTTCACTGAAAAGGATTTTTTACTGCAGCTACATGCATTAACCTCCCAGTCACTTTCTTCGGCATAGTATTGCAGAGATGGGCACATAGCTGTGTGTTGCCTCATACATTTCAACAAGCTGCCTCAACTTCATAAACCTCAGGAGAGGAGGCAGAAATGATTTTTTCAGTACAATTTAGTGTCTTTGTTCTACAAAAAAATAATCTACTGGTAATACTATGTAGATGGTATAATACCCAGCAGTCCATTCCTAATAGTCTTTGACAATACAATTTTGTGTTTAGAACACAGCTTTATTTGGCTGCAGCACTGTTGTGTACTGCTGGTGTTTAAAAAAAAAAATATATATTTTTTAAGGGTACTGTAGCGCATTTTTCTGCCCTCATCAGTGCATACCGCATACGTACATCTAAGTAGTGTACTATTATGTACCTGTTATTCTGTCAAAGGCCTGCATACTGTGAAAGGACAGACAAAAGTAATCACCGGCTGGTGTTTTTTGCAAAAATACAGTTTTTAGGTGTACTGTAGCGCATTTTTCTGCCCTCATAAGTCCATACCACATACCTACATCGAAGTAGTGTACTATTTTAAACCTGCTAATCTGTCAAGGGCCTAGATACTGTGAAAGTCTAGGCAAAAGTATTCGCTGGTGGTGTTCTCAGATACTTTTTTAAGTGTACTGTAGTGCATTTTTCTGCACTCATAAGTGCATACCACATACCTACATCTAAGTGGTGTACTATTTTGTACTTGTTAATCTGTCAAGGGCCTAGATACTGAGAAAGGACAGCCAATGGTACACACCTGCTGCTGTTCTAGACAAATACCGTTTTAAGCCTAGTGAAGCGTGTTGTACTCCCCTCACATATGCAATAAGTATGTCAGGCAGAGTAGTGCCAGGGCGTGCACTGAGGAGTGGCAGAGGCCTAAATTTATCAATCACAGGCAGAGGTTGCAGCCGAGTATGGTTGTGTGGCAGCCGGAGTCGCAGTGAGAGGTCTGAGCTCCCTGTGTCAGCTAGCAGCCGTGTCGCGACCAGCAACCCAGCAGCCGCGATTGATCGGTTCACTCGGTCATCCACTTCATCCCAAGTGAAGTTCACTCGGTCATCCACTTCATCCCAAGTGACATCCGACACCCCCAGTCAACAGTCGGTGGGTTCCTCAGATTCAACCCTCAGTTGATATGGCCCTCATGCTGCTGCTGCCACCTCCAGGCTCTGTCATTGTGCTGTTCTATGGTCTCCTGATTATAATGCTACCACCTCCAGTCTCTGTTAATGTGCCCCCATATGGTCTCCTCATGCTGATGTTGCCACCTTCAGGCTCTCTCGTTCTTCTGCTCTATGATCTCCTCATGCTAATTCTACCACCTCCACGCTCTGTCATTGTGCCCCCATATGGTCTCCTCATGCTGATGCTACCACCTCAAGGCTCTGTCATTGTGCCGCCACATGGTCTCCTCATGCTGATGCTGCCCACTCCAGGCTCTCTCATTGTGCTGCTCTATGGTCTGCTCATTCTGATTCTATCGCCTCCATGCTCTGTCATTGTGCCACCATATGGTCTCCTCATGCTGATGCTACCACCTCCAGGCACTGTCATTGTGATGCCATATGGTCTCCTCATGCTGATGCTTCCACCTCCAGGCTCTAAAATTGCTCTGCTCTATGGTCTCCTCATGCTGATGCTGCCCCCTCCAGGCTCTCTAATTGTGCTGCTCTATGGTCTCCTCATGCTGATGGAACCACCTACAGGCTCTCTCATTGTGCTGCCATGGATACTGCAAAAAAGAATTCAAATGCTGGTCCCCAGTTTCAGAAAATCCTTGCATTAGGGTCACTTTCAGGACTCCTGATGCCCCCTCCAAGCTGTGCCATTCAGACACTTTATGGTATCCTCCTGCTTGAGCCACCTCCAGGCTGTGCCATTCAGACACTATATGGTCTCCTCATGCTTCAGCCACCTCCAGGCTGTGGCAGTCAGCCACTTTATGGTATCCTCCTGCTTCAACCACCTCCAGGTTGTGCCATTCAGACACTATATGGTCTCCTCATGCTTCAGCCACCTCCAGGCTGTGGCAGTCAGCCACTATATGGTCTCCTCATGCTTCAGCCACCTCCAGGCTGTGCCATTCAGCCATTATATGGTCTCCTCATGCTGATGCCACCTCCAGGCTCTGTCATTGTGCTGCCATGTGACTCCTTGTTAGATTTGGTCCTTTGTTCTCACACGCCAGGGCCCGGGACACTAAAACTTGGGAGTTAAAAGTTCAATTTCAAAATCCTCAATTTCGATTTCAAAATCTTAAATGTCTTTTTAAAATTCTTCATGCTTCAAAATTCTTATGTTTTTGCCAACTCCAGGCTGTGTCATTCAGCCAATATATGGTTTACTACTGATGCTACTCGGCAAGGGGTCTGGGCCTAAACATTTTTTATGGTAGCACTAGCTACCCTAAATCTTCAATTTAAATTAAAAAATGTGTATTTTTTTTCTTAGGGATTGTGAAGCCCTGGTGTCTACTCATGCTGCTGCCAACTCCAGGCTGTGCCATTCAGACATTATATAGTCTCCTCATGCTTCAGCCAACTCCAGGCTGTGTCATTCAGGCAATATATGGTTTACTGATGCTGATGGGCCTTGGTCTGGGAATACAAATTTTATTTTGGTAGCACTAGCAACCCAAAATCTTCAGTTTACATTTCAGAATTCATTTTTTACTGTTAGGGATTGTGAAGCCCTAGTGTCTACTCATGCTTCTGCCAACTCCAGGCTGTGCCATTCTGACACTGTATGGTCTCCACATGCTTCAGCCAACTCCAGGCTGTGTCATTCAGGCAATATATGGCTTACTGATGCTGCTGGGTCTGGGAATAAAAATGTTGTTATGGTAGCACTAGCTACCCAAAATCTTCAGTTTAAATTTCAGAATTCTTTTTTTAATCTTAGGGATTGTGAAGCCCCAGTGCCTACTCCTGCTGCTGCCAACTCCAGGCTGTGCCATTCAGACACTATATGGTCTCCTCATGCTTCAGCCAATATATGGTTTACTGATGCTGCTGGGCCTGGGTCTGGGCCTAAATTTTTTTTATGGTAGCACAAGCTACCCTAAATCTTCAATTTAAATTTAAAAATGTATCTTTTAATCTTAGGGATTGTGAAGCCCTAGTGTCTACTCATGCTGCTTCCAGCCATGCTGCATTCCAGCCATGCTGCATTCAGCAACTATGTGGTCTTCTCATGCTTCAGCCAACTCCTGGCTGTGCCATTCATCCACTATATGGTCTCTTCTCATGCTTTCATGCTTCAGCCAACTCCAGGCTGTGCCATTCAGACACCATATGGTCTCCTCATGCTTCAGCCACCTCCAGGCTGTGTCATTCAGCCACTATATGGTCTCCATAAATTGACTGTGTATTGTAGGAAACATGTGGGTATCCTTGAGTTTCTCTCCCAACATTATTGCCATGTTGATACCAGACCAGTAATAAAATGAATATTGCCAAGGACTAGCAGAAACAGGGAACTGTGGATACTGACCACTGGCTGTTGGAATTGACTGACTATCCCAGGTGGTAGATTTACCATTTTGAAGTTCCTCAGTTCCAGTAGGCTTTAAGTCGTTCATACTTTTTTGTGGTTCTTTAGTTGCAGAATTAAGTTGTATCACGTTTTCCTGTTCCTCCGATGAGCTAATGTCACTGGAACACACAATTCTCCTATTGTCATCTAATGAAGGATCCTTTTCTTCAGAGAACGTATGTATCATTTTATTATTTTGAATGTCAGGTGGTATTTTGACAATTTCAGATTATAAAGGAATTTTAGAATCTGGGATAAAGGTAAACATAAGTATTTTTTTGCGTACTGTAACACCTTTCTGCCCTCTTAAGTGCATATCACATACCTACATCTAAGTAGTGTACTATTTTGTACCTGTTAATCTGTCAAGGGTCTATATACTGTGAAAGGACAGCCATTAGTACGCACCTGCTGCTATTCTAGACAAATACTGTTTTAAGCGAAGTAAAGTGTTTTGTACTCCCCTCATATACTCAATAAGTATGTCAAGCAGAGTAGTGAAATTCCAATTTCAAAATTCTTAATTTCAATTTCAAAATCTTACATTTTAATTAAAAAAATCAAAAATTTTAATGGTCTCCTCATGCTGCTGCCAACTCCAGGCTGTGCCATTCAGACACTATATGGTCTCCTCATGCTTCAGCCAACTCCAGGCTGTGTCATTCAGCCAATATATGGTTTACTGATGCTGCTGGGCAGGAGTCTGGGCCTAAACATTTTTTATGGTAGCACTAGCTACCCAAAGTCTTCAATTTAAATTTCAAAATCCGTCTTTTTTTCTTAGGGATTGTGAAGCCCTGGTGTCTACTCATGCTGCTGCCAACTGCAGTCTGTGCTATTCAAATACTGCATGGTCTCATCATGCTTCAGACTGTGTCATTCAGACAATATATGGTTTACTGATGCTGCTGGGCCTTGGTCTGGGAATAAAAATGTTGTCATGGTAGCAGTAGCTACCCAAAATCTTCAATTTAAAATTCAGAATCCATCTTTTAATCTTAGGGATGTGAAGCCCTAGTGTCTACACATGCTGCTGCCAACTCCAGGCTGTGCCATTCAGACATTATATGGTCTCCTCATGCTTCAGCCAATTACAGGCTGTGTTATTCAGCCAATATATGGTTTACTGTTGTTGCTGGGCCTGGGCCTAAAAATCATCCCTAAATCTTCAATTTAAATTTAAAAATTAATCTTTTAATCTTAGGGATTGTGAACCCCTAGTGTCTACTCATGCTGCTTCCAGCCATGCTGCATTCATCAACTATGTGGTCTTCTCATGCTTCAGCCAACTCCTGGTCCTAAAAATGTTATGGTAGCACTAGCTTTCATAAATCTTCAATTTAAATGTCAAAATTCATTTTTTTAATCTTAGGGATTGTGAAGCCCTAGTGTCTACTCATGCTGCTGCCAGCTCCCGTCTTTGTCATTCAGCCACTATATGATCTCCTCATGCTGCTAACACCTCCACGCTGTGTCATTCAGCCACTATATGTCTCCTCATGCTACAGCCTCATCCAAGCTGTGTCATTCAGCCACTATATGGTCTCCTCATGCGGTCAACACCTCCAGTCTGTGTCATTCAACCACTATATGTTCTCCTCATACTGATGCCACTTCCAGGCTCTGTCATTGTGTCGCTCTGTGTCAGTGATTCTAAAAGCGATGCCTGTAATCTGCATGTCATTCTGAATAACAATATTATTTCACTACCCCAGCACACTGCATATGCGTGTTAGAACAAAACAAAGTGTTCTACAGCCCTATTGAGACTTTCTATAGGCCAGAAATAGCCATTTTTAATATAGATTCGCCACAAATAAATTCAGATTTATTCAAAAAATTCGGTGAATCGGCCAAATAAAATTTTTCAAAAGTTTGCTCATCTCTAATCTACATGCAGGCTTTTTGGAGATCAGGGAAAGGGACCATTGGGTTCATGGTCATCTCTTTTACCAAGGCTTTTCTCCTTTGATTCCTTAGTTTGTTGGTGCAGCCAGCTCTAGAAAGAGTCGTGATTGTTCCAAACTTCTTAAAGGGGTATTCCAGGCAAAAACTTTTTTTTATATATATATATCAACTGGCTCCGGAAAGTTAAACAGATTTGTAAATTACTTCTCTTAAAAAATCTTAATCCTTTCAATAGTTATTAGCTTCTGAAGTTTTCTGTCTAGCTGCTCAATGATGATGTCACGTCCCGTCAGCTGTGCATGATGAGAGAATATCCCCATAGGAACTGCACAGCTCCCGGGACGTGAGTCATCAGAAAGCAGTTAGACAGAAAAAAACAACTCAACTTCAGAAGCTAATAACTATTGCAAGGATTAAGATTTTTTAATCAAAGTAATTTACAAATCTGTTCAACTTTCCGGAGCCAGTTGATATATAAAAAAAAGTTTTGGCCTGAAATACCCCTTTAAATAGGACAACTGTAGTGGAACACTTTTATATATGCCCTTGCCCGGGACTATCACCGGCTGCAGCGATGTCCCGCCCCGGCCTGTGATAGGCCTAGCCCCCTGTCATGTAAGGAGCTCTGGCCGGCTTCTTACATGACAGTGGGCTCAGCCTATCACAGGCCGGGGTGGGACATTGCTGCGGCCGGTGATATGCCGACGGCTCTGCGGCGTCCCCATCCCCAGGAAATGGAATGAGGTCAGCACTGCCGGACTGTGAGGCCTGTGCCGGACCAACGGGGGCTCGTAGGAAGGTATGTATAAGCTTATTTTGTTTATTTTTGATGCCCGGGCATGGGCATATATAAAAGTGTTCCTCTACAGTTGTCCTTTAAAGGGGTACTCCGGTGAAAAACTTTTTTCTTTTAAATCAACTGGTGGAAGAAAGTTAAACATATTTGTAAATTACATCTATTAAAAAATCTTAATCCTTCCTGTACTTAGCTGCTGAACACTACAGAGGAAATTATTTTCTTTTTGGAATGCTCTCTGATGACATCACGAGCACAGTTCTCTCTGCTGACGTTATTATAATAATAATAATGATTTATTTATTGTTGTCCTTAGTGGCATTTGAACCCAAATCCCCAGCACTGCAAGGCAGCAGTGCTAACCACTGAGCCACCATGCTGCCCTTAGCATACATCTGCTATGCATGGTTACTAAAATGGACAGAGATGCCAGCAGAGAGTACTGTGCTCGTGATGTCATCAGTGTTCCAAAAAGAAAGGAATTTCCTCTGTAGCATTCAGCAGCTAATAAGTACTGGAAGGATTAAGATTTTTTAATAGAAGTAATTTACAAATATGTTTAACTTTCTGCCACCAGTTGATTTAAAAGAAAAAAAGGTTTTCACCGGAGTACCCCTTTAACCCCTTAAGGACTCAGCCCATTTTGGCCTTAAGGACAATTTAATTTTTACGTTTTCATTTTTTCCTCCTCGCCTTCTAAAAATCATAACTCTTTTATATTTTCATCCACAGACTAGTATGAGGGCTTGTTTTTTGCGCAACCAGTTGTCCTTTGTAATGACATAACTCTTTATATCATAAAATGTATGGCGCAACCAAAAAACACTATTTTTGTGGGGAAATTAAAACGAAAAACGCAATTTTGCTAATTTTGGAAGGTTTTGTTTTCACGCCGTACAATTTATGGTAAAAGTGACGTGTGTTCTTTATTCTGAGGGTCAATACGATTAAAATGATACCCATTATTATATACTTTTATATTATTGTTGCGCTTAAAAAAAATCACAAACTTTTTAACCAAATTAGTACGTTTATAATCCCTTTATTTTGATGACCTCTAACTTTTTTATTTTTCCGTATAAGTGGCGGTATGGGGGCTCATTTTTTGCGCCATGATCTGTACTTTTTTTTGATACCACATTTGCATATAAAAAACTTTTAATACATTTTTTATAATTTTTTTTAAATAAAATGTATTAAAAAAGTAGGAATTTTGGACTTTTTTTTTTTTTTCGTTCACGCCGTTCACCGTACGGGATCATTAACCTTTTATTTTAATAGTTCGGACATTTACGCACGCGGCGATACCAAATATGTCTATAAAAAATGTTTTTTACGCTTTTTGGGGGTAAAATAGGAAAAAACTGACGTTTTACTTTTTTATTGGGGGAGGGGATTTTTCACTTTTTTTTTACTTTTCCTTTTACATTTTTTTACATTTTTTTTACACTTGAATAGTCCCCATAGGGGACTATTCATAGCAATACCATGATTGCTAATACTGATCTGTTCTATGTATAGGACATAGAACAGATCAGTATTATCGGTCATCTCCTGCTCTGGTCTGCTCGATCACAGACCAGAGCAGGAGATGCCGGGAGCCGCACGGAGGAAGGAGAGGGGACCTCCGTGCGGCGTTATGAATGATCGGATCCCCGCAGCAGCGCTGCGGGCGATCCGATCGTTCATTCAAATCGCGAACCGCCGCAGATGCCGGGATCTGTATTGATCCCGGCACCTGAGGGGTTAATGGCGGACGCCCGCGAGATCGCGGGCGTCGGCCATTGCCGGCGGGTCCCTGGCTGCGATCAGCAGCCGGGATCAGCCGCGCATGACACGGGCATCGCTCCGATGCCAGCGGTTATGCTTAGGACGTAAATGTACGTCCTGGTGCGTTAAGTACCACCTCACCAGGACGTACATTTATGTCCTGCATCCTTAAGGGGTAAAATATTGTAGAGGCCACTGTGCTCATGTCTTCAAGACATACTAGAGAAATATGTGTCTATCATATGGGGACACTAGTTTGTACTTTTATGTCACTGTTTGCATACACAGTACAGAAGATTAGGTAGAAACCACGCTGTTTCTGTCTATTGTATGGGGACACTATGGTTGACACTGCAATAATGGCACTGTGGCTGGTTATCTTACTGGGAAATTTTTTTTGCTACTGTTTTAACCCACAAAACACTAAACACTAAAATACAGAAGAGGAGCACTAAAAAATAAGTATAATAAACATGATATTCAGCTACTGACTACATTTTTTATTGAAAGTTAGTCAGCAAATAGGGAGCACCATTTATAAAACATGTTATCAGTCTCATGCTTTCTGGACCATGGCCACCATGAAACACTGACATGTTTCCTTTATTCCAAAGATCTAGGTATGATTTACTCTGAAATGCTGAAATGCCGGTTTCTAGAGGCTTTTCCCTGCTCCACTGACCTTCACTGATACAAAAGTAAGGAGAGATCTGTTAGTCAAGTCTAATGGTGTTAAAAGGTGGGGATAAGTGTGTCTGTCAGTGTTTCATGCTGCCTGTGGCATGGGCAGCATGAAATCGATGAAAGGGTCCATTTAACTATAATATCAATAGGTGGGAAAAAAGGGTACATTTGATAAAATTCATATTATGAACAATTTTGTAATAGAACCAACTGGTCTTCTCTATATAAAATACATAATGCATTCCTAAATGCATTCATTATTTATACAGAATTTTTAATTTCAACATAGTTTATTCTTTTAATGTTATATGTAGAATTCACCATGAATGCAGTGCTTAGAGTAGTTTCTCTTTTCTCCTTTTCAGCAGTCCTTAATGTGGTTTCTTTTTCCTTGTTTTCTTCCCTCTATTTTCCTGTACATTCTGTACGGTGAAGCTTGTCACATGACTGACAACAGTTCTGCACTTTTGCGAGTTCTTGTGTAAACTGGAGATCAGTGTCTTAATAGGTGCTTAACTTCCTACTGGACTCCCTCTTTCATCAGCTTTCTATGATCCCCATTAAAAAAAAGCCCATGCAACAGGGATTTGGGGCTGTTTCCTGAAGAGTCATGGGACTTGTACTTTTAGAGCTGAGTGAATACATCAGTGTGGTCTCACAGAGTTGAGCCAATGTGAAGTTGAGTACAGAAACAAAATCCCATCCCTTCCCCAATATCACGCCACACCCCTACCCTTCAATTCCCTGGTTGAACTAGATGGGCATATGTCTTTTTTCGACCGTACTAACTATGTAACTATGTAACAAGAAGTGCATGGTGGCTCCGTGGTAACCATTGGTGTCTTGTAACACTAAATCTTGGGTTTGAATCTATGCAAGGGCAACATTAGCATAAAGTTTGTAAGTTTTTACCATGTTTGTTTGGGTTTCCTTAGAGCACTCAGAGCACCCAAAAACATACTGGTAGAGTAATGTGGAATTTAGATTGTAAGCCCCAGTAGAGACTGGAAACAATGTGAATGATGGCAATCTCTGTACAATATGTTGATAATAATTAATTAAGAATTATTATTACTATTATTATTATTATATAAAAAGGTGAAATCAGGGTGATGGCTAAACAATTTGGTAGCTGCATTTCATATCTAGAAACACTGCATATAATTCTGCATGAATGTAGTTTGTTCATATTGCAAAAACAAACAACAACAAAAACACATATAAATGTGCATTGAATCCTTACCTATTATTGGTCTGTTTTATTGTATTCCTACATACCTCCTAAATACAGCATTAACAGTCAACAAATATACAAAATATTCCACAGGGAGGATTTATGTTTTGATCGCTATTATTATTTGTTGCTTACAAATAATAATAGCATAGTATAAGTATACACAGAGGGGAAACATCATGCTCATTAAAACTAATATATATATATATATATATATATATATATATATATATATTAAACCTTGTAACTCTCAGTTCACATTCAGTTTAGTTTTGTGCACCCTTTTACTTGCTTTCTCAGTCTTCTAATCTAAGGTATTTGTCATTGCTTAGTTTTTATATTGTTCTAATAGCTTGTAAATATTCAATAAAAACTGAATAAATCAATGTCAGGCATGTTTATTGTGCTGGGAACAGACTTCTATTACTTTCTGATCGCCATGATAATATGTAGTTAATACATTACATTCTCAAAGGGACAATTTAGCAGTGTAAGTATAACCACAGGTATCATTATTAAAACTAAATGTAAAATCTCTCTTCCTACATTTCTCTGCTTTAACTCTCAGAAACGATCATATTTTAATTTGACTCTGTTTTTATGCTCCTGTTATAATTATGTATATTTATTTATGTTGTTTTATGAATCCTCTTAGATAGCAAAGGACCCGGCAATGCCACTGATGCAATGTTTATTGTACAAGGAATATGTTATCTTGACTTATGATCGCCATCATCATTTGAAGCAGAAACATCACCCTCTCAGAAGATCACATGTACTGCATATAGCCCAGGGGACACATCATTCTCTCAATGATCTATAAAAACAACCTCCCTGAACCCTATAATATATAATTGACTACCTTGGATAAAAAGAGACATTTCTTTGTTAAATATTCACATATTCAAAATATTAATCAGTTATATTATTAAATTAGATTAAGAATTTTATAGAAATCTGATATTCTTATTTAAATATCTTTAGATTTACCATCTTGGAAATGTATTATTTAGCAAACCTACAATCCTCATTCAGCTGCAATAATAATACATTCTACCATAGAAAAAGATAGCTTTTAACTTATATATTACATGAATATAAATAAAAAGCTATGTTAAGGTAGATGCAAAAAAATATAGATTATCAATATTTTTATTCTAATATCTAATCAATAAATCGAAAGAATGGAGAGTGCATTCTCTAATAACATTACAGACTTCATCTTGCTGGGATTCCCTGTGTTCCACACATGGCACTGGAGTGTGTTTGGAATCATTTCCATCATGTACGTCTTAACTCTCACAGGAAATATCATCATTATAACCATAACCTGCACTGATGTCCACCTTCACAGTCCCATGTACTTCTTTATCAGTAACCTGTCCTTTATTGAAATTTTATACACGTCTGTAACAATTCCCCAAATCCTTGTTCTCTTAACTGGGAGGAACAAAATTATCTCTTTTAGAAGTTGTATTGCCCAGTTTTATTTTTTCTTCTGCTTAGGGTCCACTGAGTGTTTTCTTTTATCGGTTATGTCCTATGATCGATATTGTGCCGTATGCAACCCACTGCGCTATAAGCTAATAATGAGCGGCCCTGTGTGTCGTAACCTGGTTCTGGCTTGTTGGATAATGGGTTTTTTTCCCAACCTAATTGCAACTTTCATAATTGCCAATTTAAAGTTTTGTGGTAGAAATATTCAGCATTTCTTTTGTGATCTTTCACCTTTGCTGCAACTATCATGTCACAATACAAACAAGCTGCAGACCTTAAATTTCTTCTCTGCTTCTTCAATAGTCTTGTTTTCATTTGCTTTGACCTTGGGAACTTATATTTGTATTATAATGACAATCGCAACTATCCCTTCCCTGACGGGGAAATGCAAGGCTTTTTCGACCTGTGCTTCACACCTTACAGTTGTAGTTATTTTCTTTGGGGCAGTGGCCTTTGTTTATGTTCGCCCAAGAGCCAGTACAAATTATGAATTAAATAAAGTACTGTCTATTGTTTACATAGTAGTAACCCCTGTGCTAAACCCTCTGATATATAGCTTTCGTAACAAAGATGTAAAAATGGGCATTAAGAAAATATTTTTTCAACAAAATATTATTAACCCTACGGTGTATATAAAATAAAAGGGTTACTAATGATATCATGAGATAACAATAAATTGATTTGTTATATTTGTGTAGAAAACACATCCTGCATGACTATGGGATTTATATGTTTCTGTTATTTCTGTTATCTAGTAGATGTTCTTTTATAATTATTCTTAAACACTGCAAAACAAATTTGAAGGGTTTAATCCTTTAATATGGACTTTGGGGCTAATTACCTGAACTGAAAGCATCAGATCCATAGTCAGACTGGGACTTACTTCTCTAATATTGATGTAAAAATTTTACCCTAAAAATATCATCTATTACTGGTCTTAATTGTGTTTTTCTTAAGAAACTAACTCATTAACAGTTGTAAACATGTGATTTTTTATTACACTCGCTGTTACAGTCACTTGACATCTAAGTTACACCCAGGCATCAGCCATCTGAGGAGAAGAGTGGTGCTAGTGGCCTCCGGGTGCCTTCCTCTCTCTTGGCACCAGCTCTATCCTTCCCACAGTCAGGCGGATGGGTCTTAGGAAAAAAACTGTGCTTTGGTGCTAACTAGATAGTAAGTAGCATCTGTTCAGCAGAGAGATCAGTGCATTGGGCACCAGAAGAGGGCAACCAAGCGCAAGGGATATCCTCCATGCGTCTAAAAGATGTAACTGTACTCCCTCTACCCATTCTAAAACATACTATAACCCTTACCCTACATACTAAAACTATTCCCACACTGGGAATAAAAGGGGCTATACTAGTTGCCATACCCACACTATGCCCTCCCCCTGCAACCCAAACTATTCCCCACACTGAGCATTAGAGAGACATTACTACCCTGCATGACACCATGCACTGTACCCATGGATGCACTGAGGATGGTGCACAAGGTCCACCACACCCAGCGGTAGGCCTCTGAGTTGAGAGAAACCCACCGTAAAGGAGTTACATTTATTTCCCAACAGAACTAAGGCACTAATCTGTTATCTCCAAAAACATTATTGCTGTACTGACTATATTGGGGTGGGCTTCTGCTTTTGGCTAGCACTGTCAGACATCTGCCTGCACACCAGAAGCAGGGAGAGCACGAGAATTGGAAAGAAGGGAGGATGGGAATGGACCAGTGGGGCAGCTTGTGTTTACCTTAAAGGGTTAGGGGATAACATGTCTGATCACGGGGGGCCAGCCGCTGGGGATACCCATAGTCTCTGCTGCGGCACCCTAGTCATCAGGTGCACAGAGCGAACTCTGCTATGTGCCGGATGGCTGACAAACACAGCTGCCACACCCCATTTATTCATGACTATGGGAGGAGGCGTGACTGCTGTATACTAGCCATCATGCCCCCTACTATAGACATGAATGGAAGAGGCTTCCGTGACCGTAGCGCCACAGCACCGACCAGGAGATTGCAGGGGGTTCCCGCAGCCAGACCCCCTGCAATTGGAACTCTATCGTTTGGATAGGGGATAATATGTCTAGGGTCGAAGAACCCCTTTAAGGTGTTAAAGAGGTACTCTGGAGGAAAAAAAAAATCAAATCAACTGGAAAGTTATACAGATTTGTAAATCTCTTTTATTTAAAAATCTCAAGCCTTCTAGTACTGCTGCTGTATGCTCTAGAGGAGATTGTGTAATTTTTCCAATCTGACCAGTGCTCTCTGCTGCCACCTCTGTCCATGTCAGGAACTGTCCAAAACAGGAGTGAATGCCCATAGCAAATGTCTCCTGCTCCAGACAGTTTTTGACCCTTACAGAGGTGGCAGCAGAGTGTGCGGTGGTCAGACTGTAAAGAACTCTACAACTTTCTCTGAAACATACAGCAGCTGATAAGTACTGGAAGGATTAAGATATGTTAATAATAGTAATTTACAAATTTGGATAACTTTCTGGCACCAGTTTAATTGAAAACTTTTTTCCTCCTCTGGAGTACCCCTTTATTTAAACTGGTTTCTTAAAGTAGCACTGGGGGGCATCCTATGACCATAACAACTTCATTTAGCTGAAGTTGTTATGGTGCCTGTCCCGAAGTGTTCCTTTAACCACCGAATAAAGTGTGCACTGCCTTGCTGTTTCTAACTTTAAGTATTGTTAATGGGGCCCCAAATTCTTTTTTCCTCATTGAGGATTTATTTGCATTAGTTACAATTTTTTATTTTATTAGTTTCTTTATAAATGACACTTGGGTTCCTGCTAGTTAGGTCCCCATAACTAGTTGTGGAGGGCCGGATGAAGCACTGAATAGTGCGGAACAAAGCTTGTTGCCTACCTGTACCCCCCACCGGTGTATGTCCATCTCCCTTTCATGTACATGTGAGTATGTTTGAATAAAGAAGTCGTTCTGCAAAAGACGAAGATTTGGTGAGTGGCCGGTTTTTCTTCAAGTTTTCTATTTGTATCATATACACATCATTGCAACCAGAGCACCACCATAAGTCAAGCACAGCAGTAGGAGCGCAGCAATAAGCATACCGTCTTCATTCTCATAGTAGCCGGACATAGTTATTTTTCTCTTATTTATAATAAATATAGTGATGTCACATTACAGGTATAATGCGCGCAGTGATGTGAAAGAACAGAGATAATACAGACAGTGATGTCACAGTACAGGGATAATACACACGGTGATGTCACGATAAAGGGATAATACAGAGAGTTATGTAACAGTACAGAGATAATATACATAGTAATGTTACCGCACAGGGTTGATACACACAGTGATGTCACATTACAGTCATAATACACAGTGATGTCACATTAGTACAGTATAATTGGGCAGACTAGATGGGCCAAATGGTTCTTATCTGTTGACACATTCTATGTGTCTATGTTTCTCCTACAGGGATAATACACAGTGATGTCACAGTACAGTCATAATACAGAGTGACTTCATAGTATAGGGTTAATGTGCACAGTCACATCATAGTACAGGGATAAAATACAGTGATGTCAAAGTACAGGAATAATACACACAGTGACACGTTTGTACAGTATTGATATGCACACTAATGTCACAATACAGGGATAATACACACAGTGATGTCACACTACAGGGATAATACACAGTGATGTCACACTTCAGGAATAATGTACACAGTGATGTTACAGTACAGGTATAATATGCACAGTGATATCACAGTACAGCGTGTACTAGTACTGTGATGTCACTGTGAACATGGGGGAAAATAAGGGATGTGATTAGCCGGTTTGATATTTACGTTTGACATTTACATTTTTTTTTTCAAAGTATAATTTTTATTTTCAAAAGTAGCATACAGGGTAATGAACAGAATAGGCATAGTACAGGAAAAGGAAAGACATGAGTGACTCTCTCCGGCACGCTTGTGGGACGGCCAGTCCAAGATCATAGAGATATCTCTATATAATCTAACAATAGTGCAAATGAGAAAAAACAGGAAAACCAATCCAACATCAACCAAGTTTGAAATCTCAATAAGGGCATAGGCCAGGGGGTGGGGATGGGCCTTCAAGTTAGGGTATAAGCACAGTCACACAGGTCAAGGGGGAAGAGAGGGAGGGGTAAAGGGCAGAAAGAAAAAAATATATAGTAAGAGAATAATATGAGTGAGAGAAGAAACGGGAATAGGGAAACAGGCAAGTGAAGAGAGAACGTACCTCATGAGTGGGGTCAGAACCTGCCACCTCCAGATCTGCGGCCACTGGTATAGTACGGAAGGGATTAGGGGCTGAGTTCCGATGCACCATATTACGCCTCTATGTGAAAGGACTCAAACTCCCCTGATGACATAAAGGCAAGCCAAGGACCCCAGATATATTGGAATTTGTCAATCTGCCGTTCCGAGACAGCCAGCAATTCCTCCATCCTACAAATATGTGAGAGTTCCTGAAGCAAAGACGAGAGGGTAGGAGGTCGGGAAGATCTCCACAGTCTGGGGATCACTGATCTGGCAGCCATCAACATGTAATGTAGGAGGCGGGCTGAAAATTTAGGAAGAGATGGGGGAGGATGTATAGTAAAGTCAGTTCCGGGGTCTTGGTAAATGAGTGGGAGATTAATTTGAACATGAGATTCAAAGTGCCAGTCCAATAGGAATCAAGTGATGGACAGGTGAGCCAAATATGGGTCATAGTACCACTGTTGACTCCACATCGCCAACACACATCCGAGACCCCAGGATATATAGGTAGGGACTCTATACCACCTGGTCAGTACTTTGTAGTTGGTCTCTTGCGGTTGGTCTATTGCCGTTTTGTGACAAATCGAGATCGTCTTGCGCCAGTTGGCATCACTAATGGTGTGTCCCAGTTCAGTCTCCCATGAGGACCGATATCTGAGAGGGGAAGAGGCAAAGCTGTCTAAAAAGAGAGCGTAGAGTATCTTAATCTGACCCCTTGAAGAGTGTGACTCAGCACAAAGGTGCTCAAATGCTGTCAAGGGGCGACTGAGAACCAATTTATGTTTATTAGTGTGGTAAAAGGGAGATAGCCGAGTATATTGGTACTGGTGTAATGGTGTGGGTGGGGTATCTGGGCAAAGGTCACTAAGAGGTTTTAGGTCCCCATTGCGTGTAAGAGTATGAAAGGTCGTTCCCTCAAAACGAGGTAGGGTTAAAAAGATTCAAGCGTGGAAACTCTGTATTACCAAAGAGAGGAGTGAGGGGGCCATTAGGAGAGAGAAGGGGGGAGCGTCTCAGCTAAGTCAAGTGGGCACGTGTAATGGAGGCGTATATGGGGGGCCTAGAGATGGGGAGGGCAAGTGTGTTCCCGTCCATAAGATAGCCCTAACATCCCCACCGGACAGAGCACTTTCCAGGGAAACCCATTGTTTGCCATCAGTTGTACGGAATGCATCTAACACTCTAGAAAGGACTGCCGCGAGGTAGTAGGAGAGTAAGTCAGGAAGAGCCAGTCCTCCGTCTGTCTTGCGTCTAATAAGTATGTGTCTAGCTAGCCTAGGATGTTTATTCGCCCACACATATCTAGTTTGTAGGGAGGACCATTCCCGAAAGAAAGTACAAGGAATATGAGTGTGTTTTCCCGCAAACAGGTAGAGGAGGCATGGGAGTATATTCATTTTGAATATGTTAATTCTACCTAACCATGAAACTTCAACTCGATCCCATTTTGACAGATCCGATTTCAGGGTGCGTAGTAAGGGGGGAAAGTTGAGGTTGTATTTATCAGTAGGGTTAGCTGGTACATGAATGCCTAGGTATTTTAGGGATTTCGACTGCCATTGAAAGGGGTAGGAATCCCATAGCATTTTAACCGTGTTAGGGGGGAGGTTCACATTAGGGTATTGTCTCTGGCCTCCCTAACCCATATAAAACCGACCTGATCGAGGTGGATGAGGGACTGCATGTGATCTGCTAATCTATTCGCAATCAGTTTTGCAAACAGCTTAGCATCACTGTTAATCAGAGAGATAGGTCGGAAGCTGGGGCAGAGTAAGGGATCTTTACCTTGCTTCGGGATGACAGTAATGAAGGCGCGTAGGAAGGAAGCAGAGGGCGGAGAGTCATCTGAGATAGAGTTAAAAGCAGAGAGTAGCGTGGGAGAGAGATCAGCACCTAGTATTTTGTAGAATTTGGCAGTATTGCCATCAGGTCCCGGGCTCTTACTGGCCGCTAAGGAAGAGATCGCCCCCAAGGAGAATGGGGACTCTAGTGACTGGATCACATTCCAGTGGACCTGAGGTTTGGGCAAGTTGTAAAGAGCAGAGTAGTAAGAGCGAAAAGCAGAAAGAATGTCCGGGGTAAGAAAAGAGGGGGAGCCCACAGGAGTGAGTACTGAGTGAATACTTTTATTAGTTCCCGGAAAATGCCCTCTAACTGGGTTTGTTTGTTTTGGGTTTCCAGTGTCTGTAGGGATCGCATCAGTTCCTGATATTTGGCCGCCTTTTCCCTCTTAAGCCGCACCCCATGAGCCATTAAAACACCTCTCAGGACACACTTAAGGGCCTCCCATTTCACCATGGGTGACGAGGGAGCGGTCTCGTGGTCTTGCATGAAGTGGGAGATGGAGTCTTTCAGATCCTTAAGACACAGGGCATCTAGAAGAGACTCATTCAATCTCCACATAGGCTTGTCAAAAGAGGGAAGGGTAAAGGTGCAGAACACTGGGGCATGATCAGAGAGTGTAACTACGCCAATATTGGTGGATAAGACTGAGGGTAGGAAGTTGTGGGGACCAAAGATGTAATCTATCCTACTGTAGGAACGTTGGGGGTGGGAATAAAACGTGTAATCCCTATCTTGGGGGTGTAGTGATCTCCAGATATCACAAAGTTGGAGGGAATGCAGTTTACTTCTGAGGGCACGGAGCTTGGCATGTGATATATATAGGAGCATCCCGAGGATGTGTCAATAGAGGGGACGAGGGGGAGGTTGAAGTCTCCACAGAGAAACATTGGGTCCATGGCGAAGGATGCTAAACTATCAAGGGTCTGCAAGAGAAAGGGGATTTGTCCCTGATTGGGAGCATAAACGGAGGCTATCGTTAATCTGCGACCAGCTATCTCACAATTAGCAATCATGTACCACGCATTGGGATCTATGAGCGATGAGTGTATAGTAACAGGCAAAGATCTATGAAATGCCAATGAAACACCCTTCGTCCTTGCCTCAGGGTTAGTACCGTGTAACCCTTGGGAGTAATATCTGTCAGAAATACAAGGATGGTGACCCACTTTAAAGTGGGTCTCCTGCAGTGCTAGAATCTGGACTTTTTGTCTATGTAGGGAGTATAAAGTCTGTGCCCTTTTTTCTGGGGTATTGAATCCCTTCACATTGAGTGAGGCTATTTTTATCTCAGCTGCCATGGGGATGAGAGAACATGGAGCCACACTTACCACACGATCTGGAGGTCACCGGAGCGCCCAACTTACGAGGCTCAGGGGAACTGAGCAGAAGAAGCCTGTTGAAGACAAGAGAAGGAGAGTAAATGAGGAGAGAAGAAAGAGACAAGGAGTAAGAGAGCAACCACACAGACATGGGAGCAGGGGAACTAAGAGACACGGCCATAAGGGCCAGCACTATAGTCGGAACCAGTCCGACCTGTGACCTAGTGGGAGATATGCAGATGGCACTCCAGGAAAGAAACCGCTTCATGGCAAGCCAAAGCAGGGTAGGAATGAAAAAACCTATCAATAACATAGGGTAGGAAACCCAAGGGCCATTGGGCACATGAAGGAAGTCTCCACACCCGTATGGGTGCGAAGGCTCTAGTTGGGGTGGGCTAATGAAAAAAGAAAAGGTCTAAGTCTCCTTATGACTATTGTGCAGCACACAATCAGTGAGCAGAGAAATGAAGTGGGAACATTAATAACATTTTTGCATCAGAACTGAGAAGTAGGAATTACTATTGAACACAACGGGCATTACTCCGATAACGGCAAAACACAGCTGGGTAATGAAAAAGGAAAGATATTGTTACGGACAGTGAACTATTCCGTATAAGATGGTCCCAGGGCAAACGGGCTCGGAGGGGATCAACTCAGTGGAATAGTATGCAAAGAGGAAAGGTATACTTAGAGTCCAGATTAGAATCAGGTCTTCTTCTTCTGTCTCTGTGGTAGCGACCTCGGAAGGCGAACATTTTCGATACCCTCCGTGAGAGTGCGATGGGGAGGCGTCGTCAACGGAGATAGCAGAGACAAGCGGAACATATTGTCCCAGTCAGGTAGCTGCACAGGAGGGAGGCGGAAGGTCATTAGGAATCCCTGGAGATCCTCCGGTCTGCGAAGAACAGCCGTCGTCGATCCGTGTCTTGCAATTAGAGAAAATGGGAACCCCATCTGTAAGTGATTTGGGCCTTCAGTAGCAATTGCAGGAGAGGTCGCAGAGTCTCTCTAAGTTTGAGGGTGCGGAGCGATAAATCAGGGTATAGTTGGACTTCGGCACCATTATAAGCAATTGCCTTCAGGGAGCGTGCCTTGTGCATAATCTCGTCCTTCTGTTGAAAGTGATGTATTCTACAGATCACATCTCAAGGGCGTTTGGGGTCAGGATTCTTCGCTCTGTGAGTCCTATCTAATTCGATTGGGTTATCAAGTGGTTTGTGAAGAACTTCGTTGAAGAGCTTCTGCAAGCAATGAGCAATCTCCTGAGGGGGGGCAGATTCTGGAAGTCCCTTGACCCTAATATTATTTTGCCTGTTCCGATTATCTATATCGTCCAGATGTTCTATGGTAGCAGCCTGTTGGTCAGAGAGCGATTTTGTGGCTTTCTGTAGAGCTTGGACTTGAGAGGATACTGTGGAGCGAAAGACCTCAAGTTCCTTCACCTTGGTCTGCAGCTCCGAGACATCGGCTTTGACCGGCTGGAGGTCCAGTTGCCACTCCAACTTGAAGTCAGACGCCATAGAGAGTAGGTCATTCTTGGAAGGCGAAAAAGCCAATAGGGCTTGCAATTCAGGAAAGTTTTTCAAGGTGTTAGCCGCCATTTCAGGAGACGGTAGGATAGGTTCGGGGACCACTTGCACTTGTTCTTGGGGGCCCACAGGAGAGACTCGCGGCTTGCGTGTAGAGGAATGATGTGTCTCATTCCTAGTACGTTTCTGTGAATCATCTGAGGATGCCTTTAGAGTATCAGGGTCCCGGTGTGCAGGGTACTTCACATGGGTCTCAAAGAGCTTCTTCTTAGCAGGAGGACTATCTTCCCAAAAAACAAGTGTATCACTACCCTCCGAGGAGTCCTGCGAGCTCCTAGCAGTCTGAGAGTCATCAGAGTCCATACTCTCTGTCCAATCAGTAACTACTTGCGTAGGTGGACCAGGTACAGGGGCCATGCGGACAGTCATAGTATTAGTAGTAACCTCTGGAGGTGGATAGATAGATGGTGAGGTGCAAGTCCCCGCACTGCTGGGAGAGGAAGGGTTAAGTACAGGTCTGGAGGCTGTGTCACTCCCCGAGGTAGCAGGTAATTGGCGCTGCAGCACTTCAATTGGAGGAGGGGGTGTCATGGCCGCCAAGGTCTGGGTAATACGGTTCTGGGTCTCCATGTCCTGAGTCTCACCGTCAGTTGCCAGGGCTGTCATTTGCAGCTGCTGTATGGGCAAGGCTATCCACTCACCCGATGACCAGAGCGTGGGGAAGTCTTCCTCCTGCTGCATGTGGAGGTCTGCACGCACAGTCCAGCGTTGCCAGGGACCTGGCATGTGTCCCAAAATGTCGGTCCGTGACTGCAAGTGACATCGGAGGTGAGTTTGTCCGCTCCCCACAAACTGCGCGGGTGTCAATAGATGTCGGGCAGGAGCTTGGATGAACCGGAGGCTGCTCCTCTAGTGGCCGCGGCCTCTTCACTGTCGGGACCGCAACCGGCTGCAACGGCACGAAATAAGCTGGGATCCGGCCAGCAGGAGAACAGGGGTGTAAGGGAGCCAGGTGTGCTTTTCAGGCCCTGATGTGCCTCCCATAGCCCGAATTTAGCCCTCTAAGTGTTGGCCCTGCCAGGAGCTCTCACACGCAGCTTCCTTTCTCCAGCATGCCAAGCCACGCCCCCTCAACATTTACATTTTTTATTTTTAAACCTTATAGTCATCTTTCAAATTTTTACCGGCCGCTGCAGAAAACAGGAGGCACTAGAGGCTGCATGGCCGTAGCTAAGCATTGTGATGGACTCACCCCAAACAGGCAGCCACCACAGGAGCCTCCTCCTTATTCTTTGTCCACTGCGCTCCAGTGAGCAGCCCGGGGCAGCAGGGAAAAACTAGATGTTCCTCTGCCCAGCATGCTTTCAGCGCTAGCAGCCACTTCTCTTGAATATACAGAGGGGCTGATGCAGGGTTTGTGCAAGGATATTTTAATTCATTTTTATTTCGTTCTACACAGGTGTAGGGGAATTTTGATCCAAATCAGAGGTGGCTGTAACATGAGGCCCTCGCTGATGAGCTGTCAAGGTGTAACATGGGTTGGCAATACCCCCCTCCCCTCGGCTGCGGCACCCCGCTATCATTACAGCACAGAGCGAGTTCGCTCTGTGCGTAACGATGGGCAATACAGGGGACGGAGTAACGTGATGTCATGGCTCCGCCCCTCGTGACATCATGGCCCGTCCCCTTAATGCAAGTCTATGGCAGGGGGCGTGACGACCGCCACGCCCCCTCCCATATACTTGTAATGAAAGGGGTGGGCCTTGACGTCACGAGGGGCGGATCCATGACGTAATGATGCTCCGGCCCCTGTATTGCCCGTCATTACGTGCAGAGCGAGCTCGTAGCGCAGTGCCGCAGCGGGGATCCTGGGGATCCACAGCAGCGGGACCGCGGCGATCTGACATCTTATCACCTGTCCTTTGGATAGGGGAAAAGATGTCTAGGGGCGGAGTACCCCTTTAAGTCCCATGCAAGTATATAGGACTTCTGGTACTTTACTCCACAAGCTCTGCTCTGCATCTCCTGGTGAGTGTGTCAGTCTGGCCACACCCCTCCCGCAGGCCACACCCCATGTAACAAAGCCATACCCACCATATATGTCACACCCCTTTTATTTTCTACCCTTTTTGTGCATTGCAAGTAACGCCCACAAAACCACGCCTCCTTCTATTTTCGGCCTACAATCTCTTCATCACAACTCAGCCCCACCTGAGGAAGGGATGTGATGATAAGATATAAGGATGGGAGATGAGATATGAGGACGAGATATGAGGATGGGAGATGTTGATGGGATATGATTAGAGATGAGCGAATCGAAGTTGACGAACCCGAATTCGTTACGAATTTCATGAAAAATTCGATTTGCAATGAATGCGAATATCGCCGCGATTCGATCTCACAAATCGCTTCATTAAACTCCATTTTACAGCGTTACAGTCTATTGGAGACCTAAGATGGTGGATCCACATGTGAGTACATGGGGCAGGGGATTATGGGAGGGCGGGAAACAGCGGCGGGAATGAAGGTAGGCAGGCTGACCCTGAATCACATGTGAGATGCAGCCTATCAGTGTTCACTGACCCCTGTGATGTCACAGCCCCTATATAATCGGCGGCCATCTTGCCTCTCTTCATTTCATCTATGGATCGAGAGCACGGGACTGCGTGTGTGTGAATAGCTTATACCAAAGCGTTACACTGCAACTGCTAGTCACATCAGCATTAGGGAAAGACAGGAGTGCAGAGTGCTGTGCTGTTACACTGAGAAGGATCATTGATAGCTAAAACTCCTATTCACGTTATTGAGCATTGCTGCAGAGAGGAGCAGATAGCTGTCAGCTGCCTCATACAGATCTCCAAGCTGCCTGAACTTTCTGAAGCATCTTATCTAATTCTTCAGCCCAATTGATTTTTTTTTTTGCTCCACATATCTTCTGCTGCTCAGAATTGTGTGACAGAGTGCAATTTATGGTTTAATCCCAGGATTTTTTTTTTTTTTTTGTGGTGCTGCACTGTTGGGTTCCGCTGCTGTTAAGAAATATGTGATTGTTCAGTGGACTGTAGCGCATTTGTACCATTTTGTACCTGTTAATCTGTCAATGGGCTACATACTATGCAAGTCCAAACAATAGTATTCACCGGTTGTTTTTTTCTTTTTCTGCATATAGATACGCATATTACTGCCCTCATCAGTGCATACCGCAATGGTACATCCAAGTATTGTACCATTTAGTACCTGTTAATCTGTCAAGGTGCTCCATACCGTCAAAGTCCAAACAATAGTATTCACCGGCTGGTGTTTTACAAAAATACAGAGTTTTTTCTGCGTATAGTTACGCATATTACTGCCCTCATCAGTGCATACCGCATAGGTACATCCAAATATTCTACCATTTAGTACCTGTTAATCTTCCTCAAGTCTTCACCCCATTTGCAAAACATCCTGAAAATGGCATGCACTTCAGACAGTCGTACACCGCCAAGCACACCTTCCTTGAGCTGCAGCGTCAGAACGGTATCCCACAACATAGTCTTATTTGTGACGTTGCCACACATTGGAATTCCAACCTCCATATGTTGGACAGAATACACAAACAAAGAAAAGCCATCACCGATTTCTTGATGATCCAAGCAGATAGGAGTACTCCCCTGTGTAACTTCAATGAGAACCAGTGGCAGCTCATACGTGACGCCTGCCATTTGCTGAGGCCTTTTGAGGAAGCCACATTATTTGTAAGTTGCTCGGATTACGCCATGAACGACGTAATTCCACTCCTACATTTCCTACAACAAGTGATTGAAACCATGGCTGGTCACGGCAATGGAGATGTTGCACTTAAATCTTAAGGCTACATGAGCCCTGTGGGGGGATGAACTGGAGGAGGAGGATGATGAGGGGCAGAGCGGAGCACATTTTAGTTTGGATGAGATGGCCGGTGTTTTTAGTCTAGTCTTCGGACAGGAGAGGAGGAGCAGGAGCAGCCAGAGGAGCTGGAGGGTTATGAGGAAGTTGAGACAGAGGATCCAGACACACCGTGGCAGTATGCAGTGGAGATGGAGGCAGGTAGTCCCTCCGAGTCACTGGCGCAAATGGCACGATGCATGCTCAGTTGCTTGCGTAGTGACCCCCGAATTGTCAAAATTCATCAGCGGGATGACTTCTGGATCTCCACCTTATTAGACCCTCGCTACTGTCCCAGAATTGGGGCCTTTTTTACACCCACTGAGAGCAAGGACAAACTGACCTACTACAGAGAGATTCTACGTAGTCAGTTGGCTGATGCCTATCGGCCACATGGTCCATCCACTCGCAGGTCTGACTCGGGGGGCCCTCCGTGCTCACCTTCCACTTCCATGGCTGCTGGGGAGGGGAGGGGTGGCAGGAGCAGTACCAGCTCAATCAGCAGCATCCTGAGTCTACAGTCGCTGATGAGTAGCTTTATTCACCCGCATAGTGAAGCAACTCATCAGCAGCAGGTAGACATGGAGCAGGACCTGAACCAGCAGGTGGTGGCATACCTTGACATGACCATGCCAACAACCATTGAAGATCCGCTGGACTTCTGGACAGCCAAACTTGATTAATGGCCGCAACTAGCAGAGTTTGCCCTGGAAAAGCTGTCCTGCCCGGCCAGTAGTGTGCCGTCAGAGCGGGTATTTAGTGTGGCCGGGGCCGTAGTCACCCCTAGGTGAACTCGTCTGTCCACTAAAAATGTGGAGAAACTAACTTTTGTCAAGATGAATCAGGGATGGATTAGCAAGGATTTCCAGCCACCAATGCCAGATGCCTCAGAGTAGATTGACCATGCTGCTACACCAACATTTTCCAATTATGGTTTGTTATGAAACCCTCTTGGGTTATCAATTAGGGTTATGAAACCCTCTGTGGTACTGCCATTGCCTGCTCCTGGCTAATCCTGTGTCTTTCAGGAACTACTTGCCTTACTGATGCTTCTGGCCTTGGGCCTTTCATTTTTGGAAGTTTAGAAGTAGCTAAATACATGCTTAATGCAAATGTCAACGTTGATCTTTAAATGTAAGGGGTTATGAAACCCTCTTGGGTATTGCGAATGCCTGCTCCTGACTCATCCTGTGTCTTTCAGGAACTACTTGCCTCCCTGATGCCTCAGTCCTTGGGCCTTCAATTTTTGGATGTTTAGCAGCAGCTAAATACATGCTTAATGCAAATTTCAACATTGATCTTTAAATGTAAGGGGTTATGAAACCCTCTTGGGTACTGTGAATGCCTGCTCCTGACTCATCCTATGTCTTTCAGGAACTACTTGCCTCACTGACACTTCTGGCCTTGGGCCTTTAATTTTTGGAAGTTTAGCAGTAGCTAATACATGCTTAATGTAAATTTCAACATTGATCTTTAAATTCTCGGCGCTCTGCCAGGGCCTTCTCCTACCCCGCCGGGGACGATCCGAGGACCTCACTAAACCATCCAATCGGTGGTAGAGACATGCGGTGTGTACAAAGGGCAGGGACTTAATGAACCCAAGCTTTTGACCCACTCTTAGTTGCGATTCTTCTTTTCTGGCAAATAATTGCAATCCCTGAACGGGGTTCAGCGGGTTACCAGCACCTGTTGGTGAAAGATAAACACACGCTGGTCCGTTTAGTGTAGCGCGCGTGCAGCCCCGGTCATCTGAGGGCATAACACACCTGTTATTGCTCTATCTCACAATTGATCGTGCAATGTAAGGGGTTATTAATGCCTCTTGGGTACTGCTGATGCCTACTCCTGACTGCTCCTGTGTCTTTTAGGAACTCCTTGAATTCATGATGCTTCTGGGCTTGGGCCTTTAATTTGAGGATTTTTGAAATACATACATGCATGCCTAATTTAAATTTCATCAATGTATGGGGTTATTAAACACTCTTGGGTAGTGTTTTTTTCAAATTTTCTGATAATTATCACTGTAATAAACTTGAATTTTCCAGAATAATAACCATTATACTATTGAACGCTTGTTGTGTGTGATTTTTTAAGTAAAATTTTCCAAAAAAATAAGGAGAGGGATGAACTCTGCTTCTTTATTTCATAAAAACATATTTTATAGAAGAATGTCTTTTGGTGGTCCACCGCCCTGCATTATAGAGTCTTCTGGACTCTTGAATATGCACTTGTTCTTAAACAAAGGTACAAAAACCAAAAATGGCCAGTCAGGGCTATGGAGACGTTGCGCCTACATCTTACAGCCACATGAGCCCTGTGGGTGCTTGTGAGATTAGGTCCTTTGTACCCACACAGCGGGGTCCAGAACACAAATTTTGATTTAAATTTCAAATAAAAAAATCACACATTTCAATGGTCTCCTCATGCTGCAGCCAACTCCAGGCTGCCTCATTCTGGTAATATATAGGGAGCACTTGCTGTCCTAAATTTTCTTTAACATTTTTTGTCAAAAATGTTTGTCTTTTTTATTAGGGATTGTGAAGCTTTGGTGCGTACTCATGCATCAGCCAACTCTAGCCTGTGTCATTCAGGCAATATATGGTTTACTGATGGCGCTGCTGGGCCTGGGTCTGGGAATTTCAAATTTTCCCATAGGTAGCACCCGCTATCCAAAAGTCTTCTTCATAAATTTCTACAATTGTTGTGTTTTTTTTTTTTGGGGGGGGGGGGGGATTGTGAGGCCCTAGTGTGTACTCATGCATCAGCCAACTCCAGGCTGTGTCATTCAGGCAATATATAGGTAGCACCCGCTGTCCTAAATATTCTTAAATTTATTTTAAAAATGGTTGTTTTTTCTTTGGGATTCTGAAGGAATGGTGTGTACTCAATGCTGCTTCCTGCTACACTCTGTCAGCCTGTTGGTCCTGTGACAGTGTGCTATTCCGCCTCCACATCCTCCACTGTGTCTTAAGCCTCCACTGCCCGGAAAAGTCTCAGTGGCCCTTCAGCATACCATGTGTGCAGGTCACGGTGGTGTCACGCTGTTCTACATATGGTTTCCCTTGGCGAGAAGTCTTGGAAACAATGGCCGGTCAGGGCAATGGAGACGTTGCGCCTTCATCTCACGGCCACATGAGCCCTGTGGGGGCTTGTTGGATTTGGTCCTTCGTACCCACACGCTGGGGTCCGGGACACGCAAAGGTTGTTTTAAATCGAAAAGTGATGGCGCTGTTGGGCCTGGGTCTGTTTTTTTTTGGAGGAATTGTGAAGCCCTGCTGTGTAGTCATGAATCAGCCAACTCCAGGCTGTGTCATTCAGGCAATCTATGGGTTACTGATGCCGCTGTGGGGCCTGGGTCTGGGAATTTCACATTTTCTCATAGGTAGCACCCGCTATCCAAAATCTTCGGTTTAAATTTCTTAATTCATCTTTTAATCTTAGGGATTGTGAAAGCCTAGTACCTACTCATGCTGCTGGCAACTCCGGGCTGTGCCATTCATCCACTATATTGTCTCCTCATGCTGCCAACACCTCCATGCTGTGTCATTCAGCCACTATATGGTGGCCTCATGCTTCAGCCTCATCCAAGCTGTGTCATTCAGCCACTATATTATGTCCTCATGCTGCCAACACCTCCACGCTATGCCATTCAACCGCTATATGGTCTCCTCATGCTGCCAACACCTCCACACTATGTCATTCAGTCACTCTATGTTCTCCTGACACTGATGCCACCACCAGGCTCTGTCATTGTGCTGCTGTGCGGCAGTGATTCTAAAAGCGATGCCGGTAATCTGCATGTTATTCTGAATAACAGTATAATTTCACTACCCCAGCACACTCCATATGCGTTTTAGAACACAGCAAAGTGTTCTATACCCCTATAGAGGCTGTATGTAGGCTAGAAATAGCCTTTTTTAAAATAGATTCGCTCGAAGCAAACTTTTTTGGAAAATTCGGCAAATCGGCCAAATCGAATTTTTGAAAAGTTCGCTCATCTCTAGATATGATATTGGAATATGAGGACAGGATATGAGGATGGCATATGAGGACAAGTGCATCCTCCTATGTTGCTTATTCTTTCCCCCAAGGATTAGGTAGGAAAAACCGAGTACGCCGGGTACTCACCTAGTGTAAGATAGTGGTGATGCATACAGTGTATGCATTACCATTTACCAGGTATGATGCAAGGGGATTTTATCAAGGATTGGGGTTTACTAGCAAAAATTAATACCTCCATAACCGGACAACATATTATTACTGCAGTGACTAAATTACGGGATGTGTCTAAGTGTTTGCAAAAGGAACATTGCTTGCAACGAAAATTGCCCTGGGGCAGCCCCCGTTGCAACCAGTTAACATTGGGAGGAGAGATGCGGTTTTTCACAAGTTCACCCCACAGATTCCTAGTTCTGTGGAACAAAATCAGGGGGCGTTGGCTTGTGAATTCTAGCAAATCCCTATCTGTTTGGTGTAAATGCCAGTTCTTGTTAATAGTATGTTTTATTAGGGTTTTACTCAAAAGAAAAAAAAAATTGCATGTTTGACTTGTTTATTCTTTTTACCTTTCCTGGAACAAAAACATTTAATAAGGCCTGTTGTACTGAAGTCTGGATACCCCCTCTTCCTGAGTTTATCCATCAGGGCACAGGACTGTTCAATAAAAGTGGCATACTAATTATTCCTATGTAGCCTAAGAAATTGGCTATACGGTAGTGCTTTTGTCACATGTAAGGGATGATAGCTAGTGCATGCCAGCAGGGAGTTGGTTGTTGTTGGTTTTTGATATCCTCTCACAGCAATTGTGTAATGTTCCAAAACCAATTCCAAATCAAGAGATTGGACCCTGTTGCCCCCAAAGTTTGCTGTGAACTGCATGTTGATATTATTGATTTATATATTGTAAGCATGTTGTATATATTGGTTGATTTATTCCAAGAAGGAAATAAACTGAGATTGAGTGTCTGTCCAAACAATCAACACATCATCTATGAACTGGGTCTAATGTCTGATGTACTTGGCAATATGGTTACCCGGTCCATAGATGGTGCCCTCCTTCCACATGGCAAGAAAAATAATAGAAAGTGTAGGTGCCATGGGCGTACCACTGGTCCCCAAATTTAAATGCATTATGTTCTAAAATAAACCTGACATCCTCACAGATAACTTCAGTGCATACTACATTCTTCCCTGCTCTCATAAGTAATTGCCTTATGGCTAGGATGTCAAATTCGGTTGTATAAACCCACCACATCAATGGTGGCTAGGCTGCACTCACCCAGCCAATCTATGTCATCCATACTTTGTAGCAGGGCCTTGGTGTCTGCCAGGTAAGATGAAACGGAATTCAATAAGGGTCTCAGGAACCAATCTATAAATCAGGAGAGAGGTTCAGTTACCGACCCCCGACTCGAGATGATCAGTTTCCCCGGGGGGGTTCCTGAGACCCTTATGAATTTTGGGGAGGTGATACCAGTTGGGTTTTGCTGGATTTGTGGGGAACAGTTTTTTGGCCATGTCTTCTGAAATAACACCTTGTTCTACACCCCTACGTAGGAGTGAGTGCAGGCGGCAATGGTATACTAGAGTAGGGTCCTTATTCAGCTTAGTATAGGTATGGGTATGCGGCAATTGTAGCATGGCTTCCTGTGTGTAGTTGTCTTTGTCCATAACAACAATATTTTTCCCTTTATCAGTGGGCTTTATTACTATTTGGTTGTTATCCTTTAACCATCTCAGTGCCTCTCTTTCATCACTGGTTAGATGCTCCTCTGCCACAGGATAAATGAAGCTCTTAACATCTGAGAGGACACTGTTAAAAACTGGTCTAGACTGGAGCCGGGTGATAAAGGGGGAAAATATTTAGACTTTACTCCTCCCAAGAATGTGTCAGCATCTTGTTTGGCCACTGTAGCATCCCCTTCTGTTAGTAAGGAAAACAAGTCACTAATAATGCTCCGATTTGTCTCCGAATATGCAGGATTAGGAATAAAGCCCAGAGGGCCAATTTCAGCAGGTATCTCCCCAGAGGGAGTTGTTACATTCCTATGTGATGTTTTGCTCTTAAATATTTTATGCAGGTTAAGCTTACATAAAAGATTTGGCTAAATCTATTTCAAAATGTACCCTGTCAAACTTACTGATGGTACAATAGTTTAACCCTTTCGATAGTAATGACAGGCAAGAATGAGATGATGCAACTTTAGAAATATTAATAACATTACCACCCAAAGGTGGACTGACCTTTTTTCCTTGTCCCGGAGTCGCCAGATGCAGAATCTCCTACTGTCTCCAGGAGACCTGCTTTCTTTTCGCCCCCATCCCTGTTAGGGAATGATCTTTCACCTAAAGGGCCAGGTGTAGTGATGATTTTCGCACCCCTTGTTTGGTAGGTCCTTTTTTCACGTCCTCTGTGTTACTGGAGTTCGGACCAGAGTTCTTGGTCCGGTAATCTCGTTTTGGTTTCTGCCTTTAGAGGATCTCGGTTGTTGTTGTACATTCCATGTGAATATCTTATCCAAATTAAAGTCCAATTTGTCCCTTATAAATTTATCCCTTTAGCATTCCTTGATTTCATTTTGTATAGTGATCAATTTAGTATCCAATTTACTTAGGAAGTTAGTCCACTGCAGATTTGTCAGATGGGATTTCAACTCAGCTCTCAGCACTCAGCTTTTTCCAGATCAGATTTGACCATCACGTAATCCAGGCTGGATCTATCCAGTACTAACCTTGTGAGATTCATTGCGTGCTTTTGATGTGCCTGTTGCCACTTTGCAATAAAAGATTTATCGTCCGGGTATTGTGAGACCTCTTTATAAATCTTCAAACCCTGAGGTGACCGATTGGCTTCAACATAAGATTGCAAAGTGCTGATAGTCCAAAATAATTTTACCACTTTCTCGGACAAGGATACGAGGCGATTCTCCAATGTACAGGTACTCAGTACAGAAAATTCCTCATCCGGATTACATTTGGAAAAGAAAATGGTGATGTCCTCTCTCCCAGCTTCCAAAGTGCTTGCAGTGGTGGTGTCCACACCTGTAGCACTGAGATCCTCCATGCATAGTGTTGCTCGCGAATATTCGCAATTCGAATTTTATTCGCGAATATCGCATGTTCGCGAATTCGCGAATATTCGCGAATATAGCGCTATATATTCGTAATTACGAATATTCGTTTTTTTTTTTTTTAGTTTTTTTTTTCACAGTACACATCACAGTGATCATCCCTCTCTGCTTCCAGCTTATGTGGTGTAAGAAGGCTCTAATACTACTGTGTGAGACTGGTGTGCGAATATTCGCATATGCGAAAATAAAACGAGAACATTACGAATATGCGAATATTCGCGAATATGACGAATATTCGCCCATATATTCGCGAATATTCGCAAATTCGAATATGGCCTATGCCGCTCAACACTAATGCTCAAACCCTCCACGATGCCGGTGGGTGTGCCAGACAAAAAAGGAATCAGCAATGCTAAACACAGTAAGTAAGAGAGGCAGTCAGCACCACTCCACCTTTGAAGATGAACCGGTTTCTAGACTGGAAATTGTCCGCAGGTGAGCAACCGCCCAGTGAACTATCTGGTGCCCGTGTCTGACAGTCAGATATGTCAGGAATACTTGGTAGAAGAGAAATGACACGGCACCCAGGACACTTCTTGCATGCACTTTCAGCTTTATTGCTTAGAGTAGGGATACACGAGGATGCACAAACCAACAGCGTGCTTGTTTCACATCACTATGACACTATTTCAAGGTTAGTTGGGAAGGAAGTTGGTACCTCCCATTAACCCTTAGTGCATACTAACAAGGTAATAGAATTGATACATACATCAAGAAAGAGAAAATTTGCATATAAACAATACATAATATACAGATGCAAAATACAACAAGCAACAACATATCATACATGCAGAGTAAACTGGGTCTGTTCTGCCTCATTAAAAGCACTTTAAAGATTATTGGTGTTTGCTCATTATTTTAGGAAATGTATTAAGAATTTACCATTGATTTGATCAAAAAGAGATCAGAATTCCTTTATAGGCATTTGAAAGCCTAAATTTTATTTTACAGATCATCTGTGTTGGTCCAGCCGGATCAGTCCAAGTCATTTGGGGTTTAGGTGGTTGATTCAGAAGTGGGGGTGGGTGCAGTTTTGACCCAGGGTACCCCTTCTTACACACACCTTGGTAATAGGGAGCTCATTGCCATAAAGTGGGCATTTGAGGAATGGCACAACTTTTTGGAAAGAGTTCAGTCAGCATCACTTTACAGTCCTCACCAACCATAAAAATTAAAGTTGTCTTAAATGTTAAGCTGATGCCTTGTCTTGTTCTTTTTGTGCCAGTCATCCGCATGACCCCATCTGACTCCAAGCCTGGTATTTCATGAAAAAATTGATTAAGACCGAATCCGAATTTCCACTTGATTCGAAATAATGAATTTCTTCTTTCACTCCATTTTAAAAAATGTTAATTTCTATAATAACATTTTAATAGATTATTAAACAGGGCTCATTTCTCCAAAAATGGAGCCGACAATAATAAAAATTGTAGAAAGAGGCCAATTTAAATGTAAAATTTTTTTAGAATTAATTTTGTTACATTTTTAATTAGTAATGTATTTTAACCCCTTAAGGACCAGGCCATTTTACACCTTAGGACAAGAGCGTTTTTTGAACATCTGACCACTGTGACTTTAAACATTAATAACTCTGGGATGCTTTTACCTATCATTCTGATTCTGAGACTGTTTTTTCATGACATATTCTACTTTATGTTATTGGTAAAATTTTTGTCGATACTTGCATGGTTTCTTCGTGAAAAATTCCAAAATTTGATGAAAAAAATGAAAATTTTGCATTTTTCTAACTTTGAAGCTCTCTGCTTGTAAGGAAAATGGATATTCCAAATAAGTTTTTTTTATTCACATATACAATATGTCCACTTTATGTTTGCATCATAAAATTGACAAGTTTTTACTTTTGGAAGACACCAGAGGGCTTCAAAGTTCAGCAGCAATTTTCCAATTTTTCACAAAATTTCCAAAATCACAATTTTTCAGGGACCAGTTCAGGTTTGAAGTGGATTTGAAGGGTCTTCATCTTAGAAATACCCCACAAATGGCCCCAATATAAAAACTGCACCCCTCAAAGTATTCAAAATGACATTCAGTAAGTGTTTTAACCCTTTAGGTGTTTCACAGGAATAGCAGCAAATTGAAGGAGAAAATTCACAATCTTCATTTTTTACACTCGCATGTTCTTGTAGATCCAATTTTTGACTTTTTACAAGGGGTAAAAGGAGAAAATGTATACTTATATTTGTAGGCCAATTTCTCTCGAGTAAGCACATACCTCATATGTCTATGTAAAGTGTTCGGCGGGCGCAGTAGAGGGCTCAGAAGCAAAGGAGCGACAAGGGGATTTTGGAGAGTACGTTTTTCTGAAATGGTTTTTGGGGGGCATGTTGCATTTAGGAAGCCCCTATGGTGCCAGAACAGGAAAAAAAAAACACATGGCATACCATTTTGGAAACTAGACCCCTTGAGGAACGTAACAAGGAATAAAGTGAGCCTTAATACCCAACAGGTGTTTCACGAGTTTTGCATAAGTAAAAAAATGTAAAAATAAAATTCACTAAAATGTGTGTTTCCCCCCAAATTTCACATTTTTGCAAGGGTTAATGGCAGAAATACCCCCCAAAATTTGTAACCCCATCTCTTCTGAGTATGGAGGTACCCCATAAGTTGACCTGAAGTGCACTACGGTCGAACTACAATGCTCAGAAGAGAAGGAGTCATTTTTGGCTTTTTGAGAGCAAATTTTGCTCAGGGGCATGTCGCATTTAGGGAGCCCCTATGGTGCCAGGACAGCAAAAAAGACCCACATGGCATACCATTTTGGAAACTAGACCCCTTGAGGAAGGTAACAAGGAATAAAGTGAGCCTTAATACCCCACAGGGGTTTCACGACTTTTCCATACATAAAAAAAAAAAAAAATTCACTAAAATGTGTGTTTCCCCCCCAAATTTGTTAGGCAATTTCTTCCGAGTACGGCGATACCCCATATGTGACCCTAAACTGTTGCCTTGAAATACGACAGGGCTCCGAAGTGAGAGAGCGCCATGTGCATTTGAGGCCTGAATTAGGGATTTGCATAGGGGTGGACATAGGGGTATTCTATGCCAGTGATTCCCAAACAGGGTGCCTCCAGCTGTTGCAAAACTCCCAGCATGCCTGGACAGTCAACGGCTGTCCGGCAATACTGGGAGTTGTTGTTTTGCAACAGCTGGAGGCTCCATGTTGAAAACAGTGGCGTAGCAGACGTTTTTCATTTTTATTGGGGAGGGGGGCTGTGTAGGGGTATGTGTATATGTAGTGTTTTATATTTTTTATTTTTGTTTGTGTTAGTGTAGTGTAGTGTTTTTAGGGTACAGTCACACGGGCGGGGGATTACAGCGAGTTTCCCGCTGCGAGTTTGAGCTGCCGCGCAAAATTTGCTGCATCGCAAACTTGCAGCCTGATACTCACTGTAAGCCCCCTGCCCATGTGAATGTACCCTGTACATTCACAGGGGGGGGGGGGGACCTCCAGCTGTTGCAAAACTACAACTCCCAGCATGCACAGTCTATCAGTGCATGCTGGTAGTTATAGTTTTGAAACAGCTGGAGGCACACGGGTTGGGAAACACTGAGTTAGGAAACAGACAATGTTTCCCAACCAGTGTGCCTCCAGTTGTTGCAAAACCACAACTCCCAAACATTCTCAGGCATGCTGGAAGTAGTAGTTCGGCAACATCTTTAGAGCCAGATGTTGCCGAACTGCAACTCCCAGCATCCATGGAGTTGTAGTTTTGCAACATCTGGAGGACTACAGTTGTCATACCACTAATACAGTGGTTCCCAATCTTTGCCCTTCCAGATGTTGCAAAACTACAACTCCCAGTATGCCAAAACTCTCAGCATGCCTGGACAGTAAGGGCATGCTGAGGATGTGTAGTTTTGCCATATCTGGAAGGGCACAGTGGTCCCAAAACTGCGGACCTCCAGATGTTGCAAAACTGCAACTCCAAGCATGTCCAGACGCCAAGGGCTGTCTGGGCACGCTGGGAGTTGTAGTATACAGGGTCCCAATACAGCAATGCATGTCGCTTTACGGCGACGTGCATTGCTGTAAAGGGCTCGACCGCGGCTGAAGAGGAACTCACCTGTCATTGCCGGGAACCAGGTCTTCAGGGGACAGGTAAGTACCGAGCCTGGCCCCAGCACTCCCCCATCCCCCGTTGCATCCTCTGGTCTTCCTCCCGTCCTCTCCGGACTTCCAGGGGCTGGGCAGGGCGGGAGGAAGTAACCGCCCCCCCTGCGATTGGTCGGTTAGCTAACCGACGGATCGCAGGGGATAGGAGGAGGTGGCAGGCTTGCCACCTCGCTCCTAGCCTCCAGCATGGTCCTGGCTGTCTGTCACAACCGGGATCATGCAAAATTACTGGGCGGTCGGGTCCCAGAGACCCGATCAGCCCGGTATCGCCGCAGATCGCAAGGGCGATTTCCCTTGCGATTTGCAGCGATCGCCGACATGGGGGACCTACATGGCCCCCCTCGTCATTTGCCCTGGATGCCTGCTGAAGCATTTCAGCAGGCATCCGCTTCCGATCTCTGCCCGGGCGCGGCAGGGACCGGAAAACGCCATGACGTCCCAGGACGTCATTGGTCCTTAAGTGGTTAATAATGTGTTTAATAAAGTGTGTGTTTTTTTTTACTTTTTAAACTTTTTTTCTTTATTTTTAATTTTTTTTAAGTAGTACTACTACTCCCAGCATGGAACAGACTGTTCCATGATGGGAGTAGTAGTACCTGTACTATTAGACAGATCCCCCTGGTTGTCACTTCTGACACCCATTGCAATCCTTCTGTATAATGTTTAGAAGCGAGCGGCTGGCCGATCTACTGCACGATCCTGCACATCTTCACATCACAGATTCATATTTCCGGCAGAGAGCTGTGATTGGCCAGATGGTTTGAGCCGATCACAACTTCCTGCAGTGGCAGTGCAGGGGACCAGAGAAGAGCAGCTGTGCCCCGCATCTATACATTATACAGGACGATCGCATAGGGTGTCAGGAGTGACACCCGATGTGATCTTTTCTTTACTGCAGGTACTACTTCTCCCAACATGGAGCACACTCTGCTCCATGCTGGGAGCTGTAGTTCCTGCATTAATAGACAGATCGCAACAGGTGTCACTTGTTCTTATCTGTCTATTAATGCAGGTACTACAGGGACTAATTATCAGGAGCGACATAATCTATATTTTCACTTTACTTTTTTAGCCCCATTTATGTTTTTTTTCCCAGGCATTTAGATGTGCTGGCATGAAAAATTGCGGGGGTTATAGACAAGCCAAGTGCAGGGACATCAGTAATATGTATAATACAGTGGGCAAAAAAAGTTTCCTTAGTTTACAAAAAATCCATAAATTTACAGATGTCTTCTATCGGAGATTAAAGATAATTCAAATTGTTATTTGCGGAGGCAGATATCTGGGACAATAATGTATGTATGTATTTAATGTAATTGGGAAAGGTGATGTCATTGTAATTATACAATATGAGCTGGTTTTAATTGACAAGTTACTGAAAAACTCTTCTTGCAATTCCAATGTCTCTTCTCTGTATGTGAAAAATCTTTTATTTTTTATGTAGGGTATGATGGGAGTTATAAAATACAGGAATTTAGGTGCACTACTGTGATAGATGTAAACAATGACATTGGCTATCCCTTAACACTGATGTTAAAATTGAGATATTCGCCAGTATATCATTAGATGAAGGATATACCAGAGCCAGCACACCAACGTCAAGGTTTCTCAAGTGGCACGGGACCTAACCTTCCTGTGCATGACAAGCAAAACCAGGGGCCAGTGGGCAATTACAGCAGCATTAGGCTGATGGGAGTTGTAATTCCTGAATCCCAGAACAGTGGCTGCAGCGGGACTGGCAGGGAGTCTGTGGTCGTCCTGGGGCCATATGAATGGAAGAAATAAAGTTTTGAAATATACAGGAGCTGCTCTAATTAGAGCACTTTAAGGTTAATTGAATAAGAGACCACATCCAATTAAGGTCAAATAGGTAATAGAACATTAACCCCTGAAGGACCAAGCCCATTTTTACCTTAAGGACCAGGCCAATTTTATTTTTACAATTTTTCCTCCTCGCCTTCAAAAATCCATAACTCTTTTATGTTTCCATCTACAGACCCATATAAGGGCTTTTTTTTGCGTGACCAATTGTAACCTCTCATTTTACTATACAATGTACGGCGCACCCAAAAAAATATTTTTTTAGGGAGGGAATTTAAATGAAAACCACAATTTTGCACATTTTGGAGGGATTCGTTTTCACACTGTACACTTTACTGTAGAAATGACATGTGTTCTTTATTCTGTGGGTCAATACGATTAAAATGATACCCATGGCTAGATACGTTTATATTTTTGTACTGCTTTAAAAAAATCTAAAACTTTTTGTACAAAATCAGTTATCTAAAATTTCTCTATTTTGACCACCTATAACTTTTTCATTTTTCCGTATAAAGGGCAGTATGAGGGCTCATCATTTGCGCCATCATCTGTATTTTTTAATGATACCACATTTGCATATATAAAACTTTTAGATAATTTTTTAATGAATTTTTTTTATAAAATGTGACTAAAAGAGCCTTTTTTATTTTTCAGGTTTACGCCGTTCATCGAAAGGGATCATTAACATTCTATTTTGCTAGAATATTGCTGTGATACCAAATATGTTTATTAAAATAATTACGCTTTTTGTGGGTAAAATGGGAAAAACTGACAATTTTCCTTTTTGGGGGGGGGGAGGGAATTTTTTACTTTTTATTTTTACATTTTGAAACTTTTTTTTTACACTTTTTATGTCCCCATAGGGGACTAGCTACAGCAATCATTTGATTGTTAATACTGTTCAGTGCTATGCATAGGATATAGTACTGATTAGTATTATCGGCTATCTCCTGCTCTGGTCTGCTCGATTTCAGGCCAGAGCAGGAGACGCCGGGAGATGGACGGAGGCAGGGGAGGGGACCTCCGCCCGCCATTACAGATGATCGGTTAACGTGTGCATTGCCACAGATGCCGTGATCTGTACTGATCACGGCATCTGAGGGGTTAATGGCGGTCATACACGTGATCGCAGATGCCGGCCATTACCGGCAGGTCCCCAGCTGCTGATAGCAGCTGGTACCTGCTGTGTATGAGACGAGCATCGCTCCGATGCTCGCGGTCATACACAGGACGTAAATGTATGTCCTGGTGCGTGGAGTACCGCCAAGCCAGGACGTACATTTATGTTCGTGGTTGTTAAGGGGTTAAAGGAATGTAGGTGAAGTGGTTTAACCTTAATTGGCTGTGGTTTTATTATTTAATTATGGTCTTTTCCTCCTATTTCCTGTTCTTCATTCATCTGTCTGCTGTGTGAGCAAAAAAAATAAACAATATATATATATATATATTTATATATATATATATATATATATATATATATATATATATATATATATATATATATATATACAGGGTGGGCCATTTATATGGATACACCTTAATAAAATGGGAATGGTTGGTGATATTAACTTCCTGTTTGTGGCACATTAGTATATGTGAGGGGGGGGAAACTTTTCAAGATGGGTGGTGACCATGGTGGCCATTTTGAAGTCATCCATTTTGAATCCAACCTTTGTTTTTTCAATAGGAAGAGGGTCATGTGACACATAAAACTTATTGGGAATTTCACAAGAAAAACAATGATGTGCTTGGTTTTAACGTAACTTTATTCTTTCATGAGTTATTTACATGTTTCTGACCACTTATAAAATGTGTTCAATGTGCTGCCCTTTGTGTTGGATTGTCAATGCAACTCTCTGTTCCCACTCTTCTCACACTGATAGCAACACCGCAGGAGAAATGTTAGCACGGGCTTCCAGTATCCGTAGATTCAGGTGCTGCAGAATGGGCAAAACAAAAATTGGAACAGGACCCTCATTTTCCACGGAAGATTTTGTTCAGTGATGAGGCAAACTTTTATGTGAATGGTGAAAAACAAAACCACCGCTATTTGTCTGACACTGGATAGATCCCTCCAAGACTGTTGGAACACAAAAATTGATGGTATGGTGTGGTATATGGGGTACAAAGATAGTGGGGCCATTCTTCATCAATGGAAACCTCAAGGCCACTGGATATGCGAAATTGCTACATGATGATGTGTTTCCCTCTTTATGCACTGAAGCTGAAACATTCCCTGAGTTTTTCCAGCAAGATGGTGCACCACCACATTATGGGTGTCAGGTCCGAGCATTCCTAGATGAACAGTTTCCTGGAAAGTGGATTGGTCATCGTGGGCCAGTTGAATGGCCCCAAGGTCTCCCGATCCGTCCCCCTAAGACTTTTATCTTTGGGTCATCTGAAGGCAATTGTCTATGCTGTGAAGATACGAGATGTGCAGCACCTGAAACTACGGATACTGTAAGCCTGTGCTAGCATTTCTCCTGTGGTGTTGCTATCAGTGCGTGAAGAGTGGGAGAAGAGGGTTGCATTGACAATCCAACATAATGGGCAGCACATTGAACACATTTGATAAGTGGTCAGAAACTTGTAAATAACTCATGAAAGAATAAAGTTACGTTAAAACCAAGCACATTCCCAATAAGTTTGATGTGTCACATGACCCTCTTCCTATTGAAAAAACAAAGTTGGGTTCAAAATGGCCAACGTCAAAATTGCCACCATGGTCACCACCCATCTTGAAAAGTTTCCCCCCTCACATATATTAATGTGCCACAAACAGGAAGTTAATATCACCAACCATTCCCATTTTATTAAGGTGTATCCATATAAATGGCCCACCCTGTATATATGATCTAATGTGAAAGTTTACATCTACATACATCTACAATGTATATTATTACATATTATCCATATGGTACATATACTTGATATGCTGGGTCCTGCAACTGTATTGAGATATGCAACAGTCAGTTTGTAAACATGCAAAATATATGTTTGCAAACTGTTTGTGGGTACTGCCGATACTGCAGCATTTCTGACCTGGGTTGAAGGAACGAGACCCGCATCCTATATGAGTACCCACGGACAGTTTGCAAACACATACTTTTCACTGTTTGCAAACTGACTGTCGATGGGTCCCGCAGCATATCTCAATACTGTTGCAGGACCCAGCATATCGGGTATATGTACCATATGGATAATATGTAATAATATATACTGTAGATGTATGTAGATGTAAACTTTCACATTAGAATATCTATCTATCTATCTATCTATCGATGTATATATATATATATATATATATATATATATACAGTATGTACTTGTTATCTGTATATATATATATATATATATATATATGTATATATATATATATATATGTACACACACAAAAAACAAGAGCTTTTTGTGAAATACTGAAATAGGATGTGGAAGGAACATGGCAGCAGGAAGCTAGGTTAGGCTCTGCCCCCTTCCCTCCACCTCATGCACCACGCTGTTCAGCGTTGCGGTCCAGCTTGACGGGCTATACCCCCCATGTCGGATGCTTCGGATCCCTAAGCCGCACAAATCTTGCTGGTGGCTGAAAAGTAGTGGGGACGAGGGACGAGTGTGCCAGAGTGGCGCAGTGGAGAGTGGAGCTGGGGTGCAGCAGTGCGGGGAGCTTGGATCCCGGTGAGAGGCGCTGCTGCTGCAGATGAGTGGAGCGCATGCAGCACACAGCACATGTGGAGGTGAGCTGGACCCAGAAGGCTGCGGTCACGTCTTGTGTGCAGAGTCCCGGGGTCAGCGTGGAGAGACCCTGCAGTAAAAAGTGGCAGAGAAAGCCTGCTAATAGGTGGCATAGAAATTCGGCAGTGAAAGGAGGCAACAGACCTTACGGGTTTCCTGGAGGGTACGGAAGGCAAGGAACCGGTGGGCATTTTACAAAGATGGATATTTGAGGAATGTGGGGAGGGGAAATTGTCTCCCACATTCAGTATCGTGAGAGCCCACAGGGTCCCGATGTGACCGCTCCCCTCAGGTAGTAGGTTCAAAACGATATTGGTAAAGCTATTAAATGAAGGAGATAGGGAAAGGATTTTACGTGCACTGAGGGGGAAAAAAATAATGTCCTGTATAATAATAACAAAATAAAGGCATTTCCTGATTATTCATTTGAAACACAAAAAAATCGTATTTCATTTAAGGAAGCCAAAAAAAGAATGCACTTTAATGGAATAAAATGTTCCCTTATGTTTCCAGCAAGGCTGCGGGTTGTACATGAAGACACAACTATGTATTTTCAAAATCCAGCAGAAGTAATAAATTGGATGGATAGTCAGGGTTTAAAAACTGATAAATAAATCTAGGGAGAGGGTAGAAAGGTAAATTTGCGTGATTACTCGAGAGAAGGGGGGGAACATGTTAGGAAAGGGACTTGTTAGTTGTTGGGACAGGTCATGAAGGGGAAAGGGGGGGAGGGAGAAGAAATGGAAAGTTCTGCATAAAGGTGAAAAGTATATTTTTTCCTCCTCTCTCTTTCTATTCCCATCCAGAGAAGAATTAATGATTAAAAGGAGAAGATAGGATGTGTACGAGCATACTGTTGTGGAATATAAGGGGTTTGGGTGACAGGCACAAAAGAATAGCGATAGGAGTTATATTAAAAAAAACATTTACCTGGAATAATTTGTTTACTTGAAATACACTTAATAAAAGAAACATCCCAACGAATCCCCCCAAAAAATTTCACATTATTATCACAGTTTTTTTTTACCTCTTGTTCTAGAGGGGTCACAGTTATGATACAAAATAAAGTTAAATGGGAATTTTATGATAAATTAATTGACACAGAAGGAAGATTTGTAATATTATATGGGAAATTGGAGAAATGAATATGCACTTTGGCATATGCATTTATACCTCCACCGTACATATCCGATGTTCTTAAAATTGTAATAGGGTTTTGGCAAAAAAAGAGGGAATGTCTGCTATTTGTTCAAGGTGATATGAATTGTGTGATGGATGAAAATGTAGATAGGTTAAGAATGGGGAATGTAAGAAAAGATTTTGGACGAACCCATTTGAAGAAGTTTTGTTATGAAGTAGGATTAATAGATATATGGAGAGTTCACAACTCAGGGAAAAATATATACCGTATTTATTGGGGTATACCACGCACCGGCCTATAACACGCACCCTAATTTTACCAAGGATATTTGGGTAAAAAAAGTTTTTTACCCAAATATCCATCATAAAATGAGGGTGCGTGTGTGCGCGTGTATACCCCGATATACCCCCAGGAAAGGCAGGGGGAGAGAGGCCGTCGCTGCCCGCTTCTCTCCCCCTGCCTTTCCTGGGGTCTAGAGTGCTGCTGTCGGCCCTTTTCACCCCCTAGTTATCGGCGCCGCTGCCCGTTCTGTCCCCCTGACTATCGGTGCCGGCGCCGATAGCCAGGGGGAGAGAAGCGGCGCCGACAGCCAGGGGGAGAGAAGGGGCAGCGGCACCCATTGCCGGCGCCGCTGCCCCGTTGCCTCCCCCCATCCCCGGTGGCATAATTACCTGAGTCGGGTCCGCGCTGCTCCAGGCCTCCGTCGTGCGTCCCCAGCGTCGTTGCTATGCACGGCGCGGCGCTCTGACGTCATGCGCCGCGCCGTTCAGCGCATAGCAACGACGCCGGGGACGCACGACGGAGGCCTGGAGCAGCGCGGACCCGACTCAGGTAATTATGCCACCGGGGATGGGGGGAGGCAACGGGGCAGCGGCGCCGGCAATGGGTGCCGCTGGGGTGAAAAGGGCCGACAGCAGCGCTCTAGACCCCAGGAAAGGCAGGGGGAAAGAAGCGGGCAGCGACGGCCTCTCTCATGTTGGAATAAAACTAGTAAAACAATGTCTCGTACAGATTTGTGTTTGAGTGATCGGCTAGGGAGTGTAAAGATTAAAAATATTAATTACTGTACTCGTTGCCTTTCGGATCACTCTCCGTTAAGTATTAAGATTGATACGGGAGTGGGAAATATAGTAAGGATAAGTAGAATTAATGCATATTGGTTTGGACTTTTGGATAATGAGGTAATAAAACAGCAGTTAATTGAATTTTTCGTTATATGAATTGGGGAACAACCTGAGACCAAATTGTGTGGGAGACAGGAAAAGCTTTCCTACATGGGGAATTAATATATGCAATTGAAAAGAAGAAAAAATAATTTAGTGAGGGGGAAACAATTTACATGGATGTAGTAAAATTAGCAGAGAAAAAATGTATATTAGACAGTTCAGAAAACAACAAAAAGGATTGGGAAGAAAAACAAGAAACATTTTTAATTCATTTAAATGGGAAAAGTAGGAAAAAAGCTATATTTAAAGTTCAACAGAGATTTATGGAAATGGGAATCCTAATAAACAATGTATGGCTCTAATCAACAATCAACAAGGAAACAGAACAATTTATACTATTAAAGACAGGGAGGGGTGATACAGAATAATCCTGATAAGATAATTCAAGAATTTGATACATATTTTGAGTTACTGTATAAAACATAATCAAGATTTAGTCAGAAGGAGTTAGAGGAGTATCTGGGTGGGATTGAGTTGCCCAGAGTCCCAGAAGAATCATTGACAAGAGTAATAGAGATAATAAGTAATTATGGTACATTTTCCAGATTAGCAATCAATTGGTCGAAATCGGTCCTTATGCCAATGGGAGATGGAAATATAGGTCAGACATACAGACTAAGGGAAATAAATAATGGAGAAAAATGTAAATACTTTGGAATAAATATATCAAGAGAGACAGGAAAATATCATCAGTTAAACACTGTAAAAGTAAAGGATATAGAAAAGAAGGTGAATACATGAAATAATTTAAATTTATTAAAAGGGGGAAAATAACATAAATAAAGTTAGTTCTGATGCCAAAGATCTTGTATGTATTTGGGTCTGCACCAATTTGGTGTGAGATGAAGTTGTTTGAAAAAATTATTTCAATTTTCAACTCGTTGATTTGGGGTAGAAAGAGAACGAGTATCCAATTGGAATATTTTTGTCAAACAAAAGAGAATGGAGGGATAGACTTTCTGGATATATACAAGTATTTCTTGGCAGGACAAATTTATTTTCTGACTAACTGGAAAGAATTAGCCTTTTTAGATTTTCTTTACTATCCTGTAGTGGCACGTCTTTTATGGACATCTTCCAGTTGTTGGAATCGGGGAAGTTAGAAGAGGGTGACTAGAGGAAGGTGTTGATTGTGAAAAGTTTGGTTAAAACCTGGAAGGTATTTAAGAGGGAAATGGATATAAAAGGAATAATGGACGGGGCACCATTGCTGGATAACTTAAATATACCTGAAGTAAGAGAAATGGGAAATATAAGTTTATTCAGGAAAGCAGGGTGTGTTAGGATAAAGGATGTATGGAGGAGAGGTACATTCAAGGATTGGATAGAAATGAAAGAAGAATTTAATCTAAAGGAGGGTGGATGGTTAGACTATATAGGTTTAAAAAAAAAGCCTTTCTTGAGTTTATCAATAAAGGAGGTCATTTATGCTTAGTATTTCCCGAGATTGTAAATATAAAATAATGGGTGGTGAAATTAGGAGTAAATATATCTCGTATGTATATACGGGTTTGAGAAATTTAACTAAAAATAAACTATTCGATAAGAGTTTTCAGCAATGGCAAGAGGACGTTGGCCCTAGTAAAACAATAAAGTGGGATATTGTACGGAAAAATGTTAATTTGGTATCTCCAAACTTGAATCATAGACTAACACAATTTAATATCATGTACAGACTTTATTAGACACCCTGCTTTCTGGAAAGGATAGGTATAAGAAGAGAAAGTAACTGTAATAGAAGTAATAGAGAGAAAGCAGATCAGATACACTTATTATGGAGTTGCCCTGAGATTGTGGATTACTGGCAAGAAATTTATGGTAAAATAGAGGAGATAACGGGTGTATGTTTAGAGTTTCCCCCCTTACTTGCCATTCTAGTTGATAACTCGGGTATAAAAGCTAGACAAAATTTAAAACAAACATGTTTAACCCCTTAAGGACTCAGCATTTTTCCGTCTTTGCATTTTCGTTTTTCCCTCCTTACCTTTAAAAAATCATAACTCTTTAAATTTTGCACCTAAATATCCATATGCTGGCTTATTTTTTGCGCCACCAATTCTACTTTGTAATTACATCAGTCATTTTACCCAAAAATCTATGGCGAAATGGAAAAAAAATCATTGTGAGACAAAATTGAAAACAAAACCCGCCATTTTGCAACTTTTGGGGGCTTCCATTTCTATATAGTAAATTTTTCGGTAAAAATGACACCTTATCTTTATTCTGTAGTTCCATACGAATAAAATGATACCCTAATTATGTAGGTTTGATTTTGTCGCACTTCTGGAAAAATCATAACTATATGCAGGAAAATGTATACGTTTAAAATTGTCCTATTCTGACCCCTATAACTTTTTTATTTTTCTGCGTATGGGGCGGTGTGAGGGCTCATTTTTTGCGCCATGATCTGAAGTTTTTAGCGGTACCATTTTTGCATTGATCGGACGTTTTGATCGCTTTTTATTCATTTTTTCTTGATATAAAAGTGACCAAAAAATGCACTATTTTGGACTGTGGCATTTTTTTGCGTGCACGCCATTGACCGTGCAGTTTAATTAACAATATAATTTTATAATTCGGACATTTCTGCACGCGGAGATACCACATGTTTATTTTTATTTACACTGTTTTTTTTTATGGGAAAAGGGAGGTGATTCAAACTTTTAATAGGGAAGGGGTTAAATGATCTTTATTTACTTTTTTTCCACTTTTTTTGCAGTGTTATAGCTCCCATAGGAACCTATAACACTGCACACACTGATCTTTTACATTGATCAGTGGTTTCTCATAGGAAACCAGTGATCAATGATTCTGCCGCTTGACTGCTCATGCCTGGATCTCAGGCACTGAGCAGTCATTCGGCGATCGGACAGCGAGGAGGCAGGTAGGGACCCTCCTGCTGTCCTGTAAGCTATTCGGGATGCCGCGATTTCACCGCAGCTATCCCGAACAGCTCCCTGAGCTAACCGGCATGCTTTCACTTTCACTTTAGACGTGGCGTTCAACTTTGAACGCTGCATCTAAAGGGTTAATAGCACGCGGCAGCGTGATCAATGCTGGTTAATAATGGGGTTAAGAATGCTATTCTATGTTTGTTTATTGATTGTTAAAAACCAGATTACCCCTCTTAGTTGTGTGGAGTGGTATAATAATATGAGGAGGATAGAAGGTTACATTGTAAGGGGGGGAAAGAGGAAGAGAGATAGAGATTTTTTTTTATTATTGCTGTGATTATTGCTGTTTGATGTATAAACTTGTGAGATGTGAAGGGGTACGGAGTTATGAGGACAAACCAATAGGGACAATGGAGTTGAAAGAGTTATTGGGAGTTAAGTTATTAAAAGGTAAAAATTAAATAGTTAAATATATAAGTGGTATTTAAACTGGGAGGGGGAATTTAATGTTAAGTGAAGTCTCCCGGTCCTCATGACTCCCTGCCTTTATAATGAGTATTGTATGCAGGAAAGGGGGTGGGTAGGCAGAGTTGGGGGGGGGGGGAGGGTTTAATGCTATGTATCATGATGATGTTGGAAGGAAAGATTATTCTTCCCTGTGTTTTGTAAGTTGATTAAAGAGGTACTCCGGTGAAAAACTTTTTTTTTTTTAATCAACTGGAGCCAGAAAGTTAAACAGATTTGCAAGTTACTTCTATTAAAAAATCTGTATCCTTCCTGTACTTATTAGTTGCTGAATACTACAGTGGAAATTATTTTCCGTTTGAAACGCAGAGCTGTCTGCTGACATCATGAGCACAGTGCTCTCTGCTGACATCTCTGTCCATTTTAGGAACTGTCCAGAGTAAAAGGAAATCCCCATAGCAAACATATACTGCTCTGGACAGTTCCTGAAATGAACAGAGATGTCAGCAGAGAGCACTGTGCTCATGATGTCAACAGACAGCTCTGTGTTTCAAAAAGAAAAGAATTTCCGCTGTAGTATTCAGCAGCTAATAAGTACAGGAAGCATTAAGATTTTTTAGTAGAAGTAATTTCTGTTTAACTTTCTGGCACCAGTTGATTTAAAAAAAAAAATAATAATAATAATATTCATTTTCACCAGAGTACCCCTTTAATATAAATAATAAAAAGTATACTGATATTATAAATAATATAAATACTGAAATAGATTATCAAAAAATAGATACACTCTGACCGCCACCAGTGCTCTTGAGTCCCTTTATTTTGCACTGTAATTCCACATACTGTAAACTTGACTGTTATTGTACAAATTGCACAGCAGCATACGGCATTACTACATATTATTGCACATTTGTCCATACCTTAGATTATTTCTGTTTGTGTGGGAGTTCAAGATACAAAATTACAAAAAAATATATATAATAGTCCTTAATTACCGTATTTATCGGGGTATACCACGCAGCGGCCTATAACACGCACCCTCATTTTACCAAGGATATTTGGGTAAAAAAAGTTTTTTACCCAAATATCCATGGTAAAATGAGGGTGCGTTTGTGTGCGCGTGTATACCCCGATACACCCCCAGGAAAGACAGGGGGAGAGAGGCCGTCACTGCCCGCTTCTCTCCCCCTGCCTTTCCTGGGGTCTAGAGCCCTGCTGCCGCCGCTTCTCTCCCGCTGGCTATCTGCGCCACTGCCCGTTCTCTCCCCCTGACTATCGGTGCCGGCGCCCCATTGCTGGCGCCGATAGCCAGGGGGAGAGAAGCGACGCCGACAATGGGGCAGCGGCGCCGACAGCCAGTCCGCGCTGCTTCAGGCCACCGGTGTGCATCCCCTGCGTCGTTGCGATGCACTGCACGGCGCGGCGCACTGACGTCATGCGCCGTGCCGTGCAGTGCATAGCATCGACGCAGGGGATGCACACCGGAGGCCTGAAACAGCGTGGACCCGACCCCGGCAACAGGTAATTATGCAACCGGGGATGGGGGGAGGCAACGGGGCAGCGGCGCCGGCAATGGGTGCCGCTGCCCCTTCTCTCCCCCTGTCTGTCGGCGCCGCTAGCCCCGCCGATAGTCAGGGGGAGAGAACGGGCAGCGGCGCCGATAGCCAGGGGGAGAGAAGGGCCGGCAGCAGGGCTCTAGACCCCAGGGCAGGCAGGGGCAGAGAAGCCGGCAGCGCTGGCTGTCTCTGCACCTGCAAAGCTGCTGCAGTTCATTGATTTAAAGCGCCCGCTTTAAATAATTGAACTGCAGCGGCTTATCGGCGTATAACACGCACTTTAGGCTAAAAACGCTGATAAATACGGTATATGCAACAATTTCCAGAATCGTCCTTGTTATTAACGGCTCCAGTATATTATTCTTGTAGAGCCTATTATACGTCCATCGTAACATACGGTACCCAACAATATTAAATTGGAAGACCAGTATGATGTACGATTAATATACAAGTTTTTTGTATACTCAGTATTTGCCACAGCAGCGTGCACCCGTGTATTAGGTAGCTGTGCTGGCTATTTTTCTTTTTTGTGGTTTTTCTTTACAAGCAAGGAGGAATGGCGCCCTCTCTAGACCAGCACCCCGCCCTGTTCACAGGAGGTTTTAAATTGGTAGTGGAGTCTGCATGTAACCCAGTAGGAGGCCAAATGCCCAGCAGAAGGTGAGTGAATTAAGCATGTCAGGGTCCCATCCAAAATGGGGCAACCTCATTGGAGGTTTTTAATTTTAATGTTATAGTGGATCCTGCATGTCATCCAGTCAGAGGCCATATGCCCAGCAGAAGGTGAATTGATTTAGCATGTTAGGGTCCCATCCTAAATGAGGCCACCTTCCCATGGTGGATGCAGGACACGTTTTGATAAAAGAAATGCACAAAGAGCTTCCATTTTTTGACCAAGTGTGCTGCTGCAATCTTTCTTTCTTTTTTGTATACTCAGTATTTGCCACAACAGCAGGCACCTGTGTATTAGGTAGTTGTGCTGGCAATTTTTCTTTTTTGTGTAGAATACTTTGCCTTGCTGCAACCATCATAGGGTGTGTGCCGGGTTTGTGAAATAATACTGTTATTTAGTATGACATGCAGATTAGAAGCATCCCTATTAGAATCACTGTCTCGTGGCGGCACAATTACAGAGCCTGTATGAGGAGACCATATAGTCGCTGAATGACACAGCCTGGCGGTGGCGGCAGCATGAGGAGACCATACAGTGCCTGAATAATACAGCGTGGAGGTGGCGACAAAATGAGGAGACCATATAGTGGCTGAATAACACAGCATGGAGGTAGCGGCAGCATGAGGAGAGCATTTAATGGCTGAATGACACAGCATGGTGTTGGTGGCAGCAAAAGGAGACCACAAAGTGACTGAATGACGCAGCCTGGTGTTGATGGCAGCATGAGAAGACCATATTAGTGGCTGAATGACACAGTGTGGAGGTGGCGGCAGCATGAGGAGACCATGCAGTGGCTTAATGACACAGCCTGGAGGTGGTGGCAGCATGAGGAGACCATATAGTGGCATAATGACACAGTGTGGAGGTGGTGGCAGCATGAGGAGACCATTTAGTGGCTGAATGACACAGCTTAACTTTTAATAATATTGTTAAGAAAAAATATATGTACCCATTTTTTTTTTCAAATCAAACAAAAGGAAAAGTGCAACAAAACACCATATGCTACCTACACCACCAAGTATTGGTGTGATGCAAAGACCTTTAAAAGGTGGAAGGGAACAACATATTGTTCATTGTAGGAGGTGGGGGTAAAAAAAATTCCCCTGTATGGCCCTACTCTTGCCCTATTAATTCCATTCTTGGCAAGTGTTACTTGCCCTAAAAAGGGTGGCCCACACAGGAAGCTCTTCCTATTTCCACCTAAAAACCCTGGGAAATGGCAGTGTTTGTAGGTGGAAATAGGGAGTTGTTCCTGTGTGGGGCCGCCCTTTTTAGGACGAGTAACACTTGCCAAGAAGGAAATTAATAATGTGAGAGTAGGGCCTTACAGGGAAAGTTTTTACCCCCATTGATTACAATGAACCATAAGTTGTTCCCTACCACATTTTAGAGGTCTTTGCATCACATCAATACTTGGTGGTGTAGGTGGCACATGGTGTGTTTTGCACACGTTTACTTTTGTTTGATTTAAAAAAAGAAAAAATGTGGGTACATATATTTTATCTTAAGAAAAATTAAGTTTTAGCTAATGTATATCCTCAATACTTACTTGTGGTCTGATGCGGAGGAATGTCTGTAACTTGGGAGCAGCACCTTAAATGTATGTTTTGCCCTATTCATATTTGTGAAGTGTTGGTGTGGCATCATGGTCAACCTACTCTGATGCATCAGGCATTTGTGGGTGGAAATCCTGGCTGATCCATGCCTGATTCTTCTTCACAAAGGTTAGTCTCTCGACATTTTTAGTGGACTGACGACTTCTCCTTGTGGTTACTATGACCTGCTCTGATGGCACACTACTGGCCGGGCAGGACAGCTTTTCCAGGGCAAACTCGTTGTGGCCACAAATCAAGTTTCGCTGCCCAGAAGTCCAGCGAATCTTCAAGGTGTGTTGGCATGGTCATGTCAAGGTATGCCACCACCTGCTGGTTGAGGTTCTGCTCCAGGTCTAACTGCTGCTGATGAGTTACTTCACTATGCGGGTGAAGAAAGCTACTCATCAGCAACTGTAGACTCAGGCTGCTGCTGATGGAGCTGGTACTGCTCCTGCCACCCCACCCCTCCCCAGCAGCCATGGCAGTGGAAGGTGAGCGCAGAGGGCGCCCCCCCCCCCCCCCCCGAGTCAGAACTGCGAGAGGCCAACTGTCTACGTAGGAAATCTCTGTAGTTGGTCAGTTTGTTCTCACCCTCAGTTGGTGTTAAAAAGGCCCCCATTTTGTGCTGGTAGCGACGGTCCAATAAGGTGGAGAGCCAGAAGTTATCCCGCTGCCAAATGGTAGCAATTCGGTGGTCACCACGCAAGCAATTGAGCATGCATCATGCCATTTGTGCAAGTGACTTTGTGCAGGGGCTCCCTGCCTCCATCTCCACTGCATACTGCCACTGTGTTTCTGGTTCCTCTGTCTCGCCTTCCTCATACCCCTCTAGCTCCTCTGACTTCTCCTGCTCCTCCTCTCCTGTCAGATAACTAGAAAAACCACCCATCTTGTGAAAACTAAACTGTGCTCCACTGTGCCCCTCCCCCCCTTCTCCTCCTCCAGTTCATCCCCCCACAGGGCTCATGTGGCCGTGAGATGTAGGCGCCACTTCACTGGTGCCCTGACCAGCCATCGTTTCCAACATGTGTTGTAGTAAATGAAGCAGTGGAATGACATCGTTCATCCTGTAATCCTGGCGACTGACTAATAAGGTGGCTTCCTCAAAGGGCCTGAGCAAACAGCAGGTGTCACCTATGAGCTGCCACTGGTTGACATTGTAGTTACACAGGGGAGTACCCCTATCAAGAAATCGGTGATGCCTTTACTCTTTTCATATAGTCGGTCCAACATATGGAGGGCGGAATTCCAATGTGTGGAAACCTTGCAAATCTGACTATGTTGAGGGATGCCGTTCTGACGCTGCAGCTCAAGGAGGGTGTGCTTTGCAGTGTACGAGTGGCTGAAGTGCATGCAAAGTTTCCTTCTCATTGTTAGGATGTCTTGCAGATGGGGGGAACACTTCAGGAACCACTTGACAACCAGATTGAACACGTGTGCCATGCAGGGCGCATGTCTCAGGCTTCCTTGTCGCAGTGCAGACAAGATGTTCTTCCCGTTATCGGTCACCATGGTGCCCATTTCCAGTTTTTGTGGAGTAAGCCATAATTCGATTTCTTGATAAATTACTTTTAGCAGGTCCTCCCCTGTGGGACTCTGTTTGCCGAGGCAAACCATGTGAAGAACGGTGTGACACTGGCGTGCCCTGCACAGATAGTATGCTGGAAGGGACTTGTCTGTGCAGTGGAGGCTGAGGAGACAGAGTCGCACACTGTCACAGGACCAACGGTCTGAGAGCGTGGAGGCGAAAGTGGCGTAACCTGTCCAAGTTGCTGTGGTGGCAAAGCAGGAACCACATTTTCCCAGTGGGCTGTAAAGGACAGTAGATACAGCTCCACACGTTGGCGCCCTTTCACTTTGGTACACACCAACAGGCCACCATGCTGACTGCCAACCATGCTACCACCTTGCTGCTCATCTGCTGCCTTACAGGCAAATTGCAACCCTCTTCTCCTGATGATGATGAAGCCCCTTCTGCACCCAGCTACCAAGTGTGATCTGCTTCATCATCATCGAGTTGTGTCTGCACATCACTGATGTCCTCCTCAGGTTCCTCAACAGTGTCTGTTTCAGGAGCCTGAATGCTGGCAACACCACCTCCATTGTCACTCTCCTCATCACTACTTGCCTGCCTAGCAGAGGAAGCGGCGAATGTCTCCTCCACTTCTTGGCTGGGCAGTAGTTGCTGACTGTCTTCTATTAGATCGTCCTCAGTGAATTGTGGAGCTGAGCCCAAAGCATAATATAGTTCTGTAGGGGAGGGAACAGATTAGGACAGAGGTAATGGGAGGACTGGGACTGCTCTCGGGCCATTCCAACTGAGGGTTGTTGTGTTTGAGGAACCCACCGACTGTTGATTGGGGGTATAAGATGTCGCTTGTAATGAAGTGGATGACCGTGTTAACCAATCAATGACGACAGATGGGTTGCTGGTCGAGACATGACCGCTAGCTGATACCAGAAGCTCAGGCTTCTCATTGCTACTTCTGCTGCCACTCGCCCCTAGTCTGCTGCGACCTCTGCCTGATGAATTTAGGCCTCTGCCACTCCTCTGTGCACGTCCTGGCACTTCTCTGCCTGACATGCTTAGTGTGTATTTGTGTGGAGGACAATACGCTCCACTATGCTTAAAACGGTATTTGTCTACAATACCAGCATGTGTTTTCTTTTGGCTGGCCTTGCAATGAACTAGGCCCTTTAGACTTTAACAGGAACAAAATGGTGCAACACTTAGATGTACATATGTGGTATGCACTTATAAGGGAGTTCAAGGCACTCCAGTAGGCCGCTTAAAACAGTACTTGTCTACAACACCAGCAGGTGTCTACTTTTGGCTGGACTTTCTCTCTCACTCTCTCTTTTCTATATCAGTGCTTGTAGGCTGGACTTGGGCTTCAGGTGAATCGCTGCTGGCAGCCTGCTGTAATACACCCACAGGTGAAAGTTCACTCTCAATCTCTCTCCCTTCCCTATCAATGCTTGTAGGTGAAATTTGGCTTGAGGTGAATCGCTGGTGTAAAAATGCTTTTCTGTCCCTCTCTCTGTCCCTCTCTCTCTGGAGTCACTGGAGTCACTGGCCGGAAGATGGCTGCCAATATAGGGCTGTGACATCACAGGGGTGACTGGCTGCTGATAGGTTGCATGCTGCATGTGACTCAGGGTCATCCTGCCAACCCTTGTTCCCACTTTCCCATGATTCATTGCCCCATGTCCTGAAATGTGGATCTGCCATTTTAGATGCCCTGGAGCCTTGACCGCAGTAAATGGAGTTTAATGAAGCGATTTGCGCAATAGAGTCATGGCAGTATTCGCATCTGTTGCAAATCAAATTTTTCCTGAAATTCATAATGAATTTGGATTATCAGATTCGATTCGTTCATCCCTAAAAGGACTTATTAAAAGTCCTTTTTAGGGATAGATGGCAAATATATATATATATATATATATATATATATATATATATATATATAATCTAATGTGAAAGTTTACATCTACATACATCTACAGTATTTATTATTACATTTTATCCATATGCTACATATAATCAATATGCTTGCAGGTCCTGCAACAGTATTGAGATATGCTGCGGGACCCACTGACAGTCAGTTTGCAAACAGTGCAAAGTATATGTTTGCAAACTGTGAGGACGGGATATGAGGTCAGGATAGGAGGTCGGGATAGGAGGTCGAGATAGGGGGACGGGATATGAGGATGGGATATGAGGATGGGATATGAGAATGGGATAGGAGGTCGGGATAGCAGGTCAGGATAGGAGGTAGAGATAGGAGGTCAGGAAAGGAGGACTGGAAAGGAGGTCGGGATAGGAGGATGAGATAGGAGGACAGGATAGGAGGTCAGGATAGGAGGTCAAGATTGGAGGTCGAGATAGGAGGACGGGTTAGGAGGTTGAGACAGGAGGACGGGATAGGAGGTCGGGATAGGAGGTCAAGATAGGAGGTCGAAATAGAAGGACAGGATATGAGGAAGGTTTAGGAGGTCGGGATAGGAGGTCGAGATAAGAGGACGAGATAGGAGGACAGGATAGGAGGTCGAGATAGGAGGACGGGATAGGAGGTCGAAATAGGAGGACGGGATATGAGGTCGGGATAGGAGGATGAGATAGGAGGACGGGATAGGAGGTCGGGATAGGAGGTCGAGATTGGAGGTCGAGATAGGAGGACGGGATAGGAGATCGAGATAGGAGGACAGGATGTGAGGAAGGGATAGGAGGTCGGGATAAGAGGTCAAGATAGGAGGATAGTAGAGGAGGTTGGGATAGGAGGTCAAGATAGGAGGTCGAAATAGAAGGACAGGATATGAGGAAGGGATAGGAGGTCGAGATAAGAGGTTGAGATAGGAGGACAGGATAGGAAGTCGGGATAGGAGGTCGGGATAAGAGGTGAGGATAGGAGGTCGGGATATGAGGTCGGGATAGGAGGACGGGATATGGGGTTGGGATATGACAACAATATATGAGGACGGGATATGAAGTTAAAAGCTTTCTCCTTTGTTTTTTTTCCTCCCAACAAGGATTAGGAAGGAAAAACCGGGCAACGCCGGGTACTCAACTAGTTGAATAATAAAACCACGGCCAATTAAGGTTAAACCACTTCACCTACATTCCTTTGATGTTCTATAACCTATTTGACCTTAATTGGTCAATGTGGTCTCATTTTTCAATTAACCTTGACCCCTTAAGGACCGAGGGTTTTTCCGTTTTTGCATTTTCGTTTTTTCCTCCTTGCCTTTAAAAAATCAAGACTCTTTCAATTTTGCACCTAAAAATCCATATGATGGATTTTTTTTTTTGCGCCACCAATTCTAATTTGTAATTACGTCAGTCATTTTACGCAAAAATCGACGGCAAAACGGGAAAAAAAATCATTGTGAGACAAAATTGAAAAAAATAAAACGCTGTTTTGTAAATTTTGGGGGCTTCCGTTTCTACACAGTACATTTTTCGGTAAAAATGACACCTTATCTTTATTCTGTAGGTCCATACGATTAAAATGATATCCTACTTATATAGGTTTGATTTTGTCGTAATTCTGGAAAAAATCATAACAACATGCAGGAAAATTAATACGTTTAAAATTGTCATTTTCTGACCCCTATAACTTTTTTATTTGTGCGCATATGGGGCGGTATGAGGGCTCATTTTTTGCGCCGTGATCTGAAGTTTTTAGCAGTAGTATTTTTGCTTTGATAGGACTTATTGATCGATTGATCGATTTTTTTCATGATATAAAAAGTGACCAAAAATGCACTATTTTGGAATTTGGAATTTTTTTGCACGTACGCCATTGACTGTGCGGTTTAATAACTATATATTTTTATAGTTCGGACATTTACGCACGCGGCGATATCGTATATGTTTATTTTTATTTTTATTTATGGGAAAAGGGGGGTGATTCAAACTTTTAATAGGGAAGGGGTTAAATGATCTTTGATGATGATTCTGCCGCTTGACTGCTCATGCCTGGATCTCAGGCACTGAGCAGTCATTCGGCGATCGGACAGCGAGGAGGCAGGTAGGGACCCTCCTGCTGTCCTGTAAGCTTTTCGGGATAAAGCGATTTCGGTGCGGCTATCCCGAACAGCCCACTGAGCTAACCGGAATACTTTTACTTTAGACGCGGCGTTCAACTTTGAACTCCTTGTCTAAAGGGTTAATAGCGCGCGGCAACGCGATCAATGCCGCACGCTGTTAGCCAAGGGTCCTGGCAGTTGTTAGAGGCAGGGCCCGACCCGCTATGACGCGGGGCCACGCCGTGGCCCCGCATTATAGATCGGGAGCGGACACATGATGTTCCAGTACGTCATGCGTCCTTATGGGGTTAATTTGCTGTAATTAGAGCAGCTACTGTATTTTTCAAAACTTTATTTCTTCCATTCATACGGCCCCAGGATGGCCATAGACTCCCTGCTGGTCCTACTGCAACCACTGTACTGGAATTCAGGAACTACAACTGCCATCATCCTCTACATAAAAAATAACGGATTCTTCACATACAGAGCAGAGACATTGGAATTGCAAGAAGGGTTTTTCAGTAATTTGTAAATTAAAACCAGCTCATACTGTATAACTACAATGACATTGTCTTTCCCAGTTACATTAAATACATACATACATTATTTTCCTGGCCATCTGCCTCTGCAAATAACAATTTGAAGTATCTTTAACCCATTAACCCCTTAAGGACTCAGGGTTTTTCAGTTTTTGCACTTTCGTTTTTTCCTCCTTACCTTTTAAAAATCATAACCCTTTAAATTTTCCACCTAAAAATTAATATTCTGGCTTATTTATTGCATCACCAATTCTACTTTGCAGTGAAATTAGTAATTTTACCCACAAATTCACGGCGAAACGGAAAACAAAATCATTGGGCGACAAAATCGAAGAAAAAACGCCATTTTGTAAGTTTTGGGGGCTTCTGTTTCTACGCAGTGCATATTTCGGTAAAAATGATACCTTATCATTATTCTGTAGGTCCATATAGTTAAAATGAAACCCTACTTATATAGATTTGATTTTGTCGTACTTCTGGAAAAAATCATAACTATATGCAGGAAAATTTATACGTTTAAAAATGTCATCTTCTGATCCCTATAACTTTTTTTTTTCCACGTACAAGGCGGGAGGAGGACTCATTTTTTGCGCCGTGATCTGAAGTTTCTATCGGTATGATTTTTGTTTTGATCAAACTTTTTGATCACTTTTTATTCATTTTTTAATGGTATAAAAAGTGACCAAAAATACGCTTTTTTGGACTTTGGAATTGGCATTGACCGTGCAGTTTAATTAAATATATTTTTTTATAGTTTGGACATTTACGCACGCGGCAATGCCTCATATGTTTATTTTTAATTTTAATTTAGAATGTTTTATTTTTTATGGGAAAAAGGGGGTGATTCAAACTTTTATTAGGGAAGGGATTAAATTACCTTTATTAACACTTTTTTTAACTTTTTTTTTACAGTGTTATAGGTCCCATAGGGACCTATAACACTGCACACACTGATCTCCTATGCTGATCACTGGCGTGTATTAACACGCCTGTGATCAGTGTTATCGGTGCTTGACTGCTCCTGCTTGGATCTCAGGCACGGAGCAGTCATTCGTCGATCGGACATGGAGGAGTCAGGTAAGAGCCCTCCCGGTGTCCTGTAAGCTGTTCGGGATGCCGCAATTTCACCGCGGCGGTCCAGAACAGCCCGACTGACTAGCCGGGATAGTTTCACTTTCACTTTAGAAGCTTTGACCGCCGCTTCTAAAGGGTTAATACCGCACATTGCCGGGATCGGCGATGTGTGGTATTAGCCACGGGTCCCGGCTGTTGATGAGCGCCGGGACCGACGCGATGTGATGCGGGGTCGCAGCGCGACCCCGCCTCGTATCGCGAGAGCTGGCGCAGGATGTAAATATACATCCTGCGTCATTAAGGGGTAAAGGACGCAGCCCATTTGGGCCTTAAGGATGCAGACAATTAAATTTTTACGTTTTTGTTTTTTCCTCCTCGCCTTCAAAAAATCATAACTCTTTTATATTTTCATCCACAGACTAGTATGCAGGCTTGTTTTTTGCTGGACCAGTTTTCTGTTGTAATGCCATCACTCACTTTACCATTAAATGTATGGCGCAACCAAAATAATACTATTTGTATGGTGAAATTTAACCCCTTAAGGACCAGGCCATTTTATACCTTAAGGACCGGAGCGTTTTTTGCAATTCTGACCACTGTCACTTTAAACATTAATAACTCTGGAATGCTTTTAGTTATCATTCTGATTCCGAGATTGTTTTTTCGTGACATATTCTACTTTAACTTAGTGGTAAAATTTTATGGTAACTTGCATCCTTTCTTGGTGAAAAATCCCAAAATTTGATGAAAAAAATGAAAATTTTGCATTTTTCTAACTTTGAAGCTCTCTGCTTGTAAGGAAAATGGATATTCAAAATATATTTTTTTGGGGTTCACATATACAATATGTCTAGTTTATGTTTGCATCATAAAATTTATGAGTTTTTACTTTTGGAAGACACCAGAGGGCTTCAAAGTTCAGCAGCAATTTTGAAATTTTTCACAAAATTTTCAAACTCGCTATTTTTCATGGACCAGTTCACGTTTGAAGTGGATTTGAAGGGCCTTCATATTAGAAATGCCCCATAAAAGACCCCATTATAAAAACTACACCCCCCAAAGTATTCAAAATTACATTCAGTAAGTGTATTAACCCTTTAGGTGTTTCACAGGAATAGCAGCAAAGTGAAGGAGAAAATTCAAAATCTTCATTTTTTACACTCGCATGTTCTTGTAGACCCAATTTTTGAATTTTTGCAAGGGATAAAAAGGAAAAATTTTTTACTTGTATTTGAAACCCAATTTCTCTCGAGTAAGCACATACCTCATATGTCTATGTTAATTGTTCGGCGGGCGCAGTAGAGGGCTCAGAAGGGAAGGAGCGACAAATGGTTTTTGGGGGGCATGCCGCATTTAGGAAGCCCCTTTGGTGCCAGGACAGCAAAAAAAAACACATGGCATACCATTTTGGAAACTAGACCCCTCAGGGAACGTAACAAGGGGTAAAGTGAACCTTAATACCCTACAGGTATTTCACGACTTTTGCATATGTAAAAAATATATATATTTTTTTTACCTAAAATGCTTGGTTTCCCAAAAATTTTACATTTTTAAAAAGGGTAATAGCAGAAAATACCCCCCAAAATTTGAAGCCCAATTTCTCCCGATACAGAAAACACCTCGCATGGGGGTGAAAAGTGCTCTGCTGGTGCACTACAGGTCTCAGAAGAGAAGGAGTCACATTTGGCTTTTTGAAAGCAAATTTTGCTCTGGGGGCATGCCGCATTTAGGAAGCCCCTATGGTGCCAGAACAGCAAAAAAAAAACACATGGCTTACCATTTTGGAAACTAGACCCCTCGGGGAACGTAACAAGGGGTAATGTGAACCTTAATACCCTACAGGTGTTTCACGACTTTTGCATATGTAAAAAAATATATATTTTTTTTACCTAAAATGCTTGGTTTCCCAAAATTTTTACAATTTTAAAAAGGGTAATAGCAGAAAATACCCCCCAAAATTTGAAGCCCAATTTCTCCCGATTCAGAAAACACCCCATATGGGTGTGAAAAGTGCTCTGCTGGCACACTACAGGTCTCAGAAGAGAAGGAGTCACATTTGGCTTTTTGAAAGTGAATTTTGCTCTGGGGGCATGCCGCATTTAGGAAGCCCCTATGGTGCCAGGACAGCAAAAAAAAAACACATGGCATACCATTTTGGAAACTAGACCCCTCGGGGAACGTAACAAGGGGTAATGTGAACCTTAATACCCTACAGGTGTTTCACGACTTTTGCATATGTAAAAAAATATACTTTTTTTTAACCTAAAATGCTTGGTTTCCCAAAATTTTTACAATTTTAAAAAGGGTAATAGCAGAAAATACCCCCCAAAATTTGAAGCCCAATTTCTCCCGATTCAGAAAACACCCCATATGGGTGTGAAAAGTGCTCTGCTGGCGCACTACAGGTCTCAGAAGAGAAGGAGTCACATTTGGCTTTTTGAAAGTGAATTTTGCTCTGGGGGCATGCCGCATTTAGGAAGCCCCTATGGTGCCAGGACAGCAAAAAAAAAACACATGGCATACTATTTTGGAAACTAGACCCCTCGGGGAACGTAACAAGGGGTAATTTGAACCTTAATACCCTACAGGTGTTTCACGACTTTTGCATATGTAAAAAAATATATATTTTTTTTACCTAAAATGCTTGTTTTCCCAAAAATTTTACATTTTTTAAAAGGGTAATAGCAGAAAATACCCCCCAAAATTTGAAGCCCAATTTCTCCCGAGTACGGCGATACCCCATATGTGGCCCTAAACTGTTGCCTTGAAATACGACAGGGCTCCAAAGTGAGAGCGCCATGCGCATTTGAGGCCTAAATTAGGGACTTGCATAGGGGTGGACATAGGGGTATTCTACGCCAGTGATTCCCAAACAGGGTGCCTCCAGTTGTTGTAAAACTCCCAGCATGCCTGGACAGTCAACGGCTATCTGGCAATACTGGGAGTAGTTGTTTTGCAACAGCTGGAGGCTCCGTTTTGGAAACAGTGGCGTACCAGACGTTTTTCATTTTTATTGGGGAGGGGGGTTGTATAGGGGTATGTGTATATGTAGTGTTTTTTACTTTTTATTTTATTTTGTGTTAGTGTAGTGTAGTGTTTTTAGGGTACAGTCGCACGGGCGGGGGTTCACAGTAGTTTCTCGCTGGCAGTTTGAGCTACGGCAGAAAATTTGACGCAGCTCAAACTTGCAGCCGGATACTTACTGTAATCCTCCGCCCATGTGAGTGTACCCTGTACGTTCACATTGGGGGGGGGGGGGAACATCCAGCTGTTGCAAAACTACAACTCCCAGCATGTACGGTCTATCAGTGCATGCTGGGAGTTGTAGTTTTGCAACCGCTGGAGGCTCCGTTTTGGAAACAGTGGCGTACCAGACGTTTTTCATTTTTATTGGGGAGGGGGGCTGTGTAGGGGTGTGTGTATATGTAGTGTTTTTTACTTTTTATTTTATTGTGTGTTAGTGTAGTGTAGTGTTTTTAGGGTACAGTCGCACGGGCGGGGGGTTCACAGTAGTTTCTCGCTGGCAGTTTGAGCTGCGGCAGAAGTTTTGCCGTACCTCAAACTTGCAGCCGGATACTAACTGTAATCCTCCGCCCATGTGAGTGTACCCTGTACGTTCACATTGGGGGGGGGGGAACATCCAGCTGTTGCAAAACTACAACTCCCAGCATGTACGGTCTATCAGTGCATGCTGGGAGTTGTAGTTTTGCAACAGCTGGAGGCACACTGGTTGTGAAACACCGAGTTTGGTAACAAACTCAGTGTTTTGCAACCAGTGTGCCTTCAGCTGTTGCAAAAGCTACAACCCCCAGCATGTACGGACAGCGGAAGGGCATGCTGGGTGTTGTAGTTATGCAACAGCTGGAGGCATACTACTTTGGCTGGGGATGCTGGGGATTGTAGTTATGCAACAGCTGGAGACACACTGGTTTACTACTTAACTCAGTGTGCCTTCAGCTGTTGCAAAACTACAACTCTCAGCAGTCACCGACAGCCAAGGGGCATGCTGGGAGTTGTAGTTATGCAACCACCAGATGCACCACTACAACTCCCAGCATGCACTTTAGCTGATTGTGCAAGCTGGGAGTTGTAGTTACACAACAGCTGAAGGTACACTTTTCCATAGAAAGAATGTGCCTCCAGCTGTTGCAAAACTACAAGTCCCAGCATGCCCATAAGGGCATGCTGGGAGTTGTGGTGGTCTGTCTCCTGCTGTTGCATAACTACAGCTCCCAGCATGCCCTTTTTGCATGCTGGGAGCTGTTGCTAAGCAACAGCAGGAGGCTGTCACTCACCTCCAACGATCCTCGCCGCACAGGTCAGTCCCTCGTCGTCTCCGCCGCCGCCGCTGCTCCTGGGGCCCCGATCCCAACAGGGACGCCGGGGATCGGGGTCCCCAGCACCGGGGGTCGTCTTCCCGCACCCGCTCACGTCCTCCGGAAGAGGGGTGGAGCGGGTTGCGGGAGTGACACCCGCAGCAGGCGCCCTGATTGGTCGGCCGGTAATCCGGCCGACGAATCAGGGCGATCGTGAGGTGGCACCAGTGCCACCTCACCCCTGCTGGCTCTGGCTGATCGGGGCCGTCTCTGACGGCCCCGATCAGCCAATAATTCCGGGTCACCGGGTCACTGGAGACCCGATTGACCCGGAATCCGCCGCAGATCGCTGGACTGAATTGTCCAGCGATCTGCGGCCATCGCCGACATGGGGGGTCATAATGACCCCCCTGGGCGATATGCCCCGATGCCTGCTGAACGATTTCAGCAGGCATCGGGGACCGGCTCCGCTCCAGATGGTTGCGGGGGGCCGGTAAAACACATGACGTTCTCATACGTCATGTGTCCTTAAGGACTCGGAAATGGAGACGTATGAGAACGTCATGTGTCCTTAAGGGGTTAAAAGAAAACCGCAATTTTGCTAATTTTGGAAGATTTTGTTTTCACACCGTACAATTTACGGTAAAAATGACATGTGTTCTTTATTCTTTGGGTCAATATGATTAAAATGATGCCCATTATAACATACTTTTCTATTACTGTTGTGCTTAAAAAAAAATCGCAAACTTCTTAACCAAATAAGTACATTTAAAATCTCCCTATTTTGAAGACCTATAACTTTTTCATTTTTCTGTATAAGCGGCAGCACGAGGGCTAATTTTTTGCACCAGAATCTGTACTTTTTATTGATACCATATTTGCTTATATAGAACTTTTAATCAATTTTTATACATTTTTGGGGAATAAAATGTTATAAAAAGCATCTATTTTGGAATTTTTTAAATGTTTACGTTCACGCCGTTCACCATACGGTATCATTAACATTTTATTTTAATAGTTCAGATATTTACGCACACGGCGATACCAAATATGTATATAAAATGTTTTTTAACACTTTTTGGGGGTGAAATAGGGAAAAATTGGACAATTTACATTTTTATTGGGGGAGGGGTTTTTTCAAATTTTTTGTAACAAAATGTTTTTACTTTTTTAAATTTTATTTTTACACTTTTATAGTCCCCTTATGGAACTATTTATAGCAATCACTCGATTGCTAATCCTGTTCAGTGCTATGTATAGGACATTGCACTGAGCAGGGTTATCGGTCATCTTCTGCTCTGGTCTGCGGGAAGGCAGATCAGAGCAGAAGACTCCCGGAAGGCAGTGGAGCCAGGTGAGGGGACCTCCGTCTGCCATGCTGGATGATCCGATCATCCATTTTAGTGACCGCGATGCTGCAGATGCCGTGATCTGTATTGATCACGGCATCTGAGGGGGTAATGGCGGACATCCGTGCGATCAGCAGCTGGGACCTGCCGCGCATGATCGGGCATCTCTCCGATGCTCACGGTTATGCTTAGGACGTAAATGTACGTCCCAGTGCGTTAAGTACCACTTCACCAGGATGTACATTTACGGCGCTCGTCGTTAAGGGGTTAATTTCAGATTTTTGGTAAATTAAGGAGACTGTCTGCCTTTTTTTGCCTACTGTATTATCCTAATGTCCCTGTCCTTGGCTCATCTCTGACCCCCGCAATTATTCATGACAGCACATCTAAATGCCCGGAAAAAAAAAACGTAAATGGGCTAAAAAAGTAAAGTGAAAATATATATAATATCACTCCCAATAATTAGTCCCTGTGGTACCTGCATTAATTGAGAGATCAGAACAGGTGTAAGAAGTGACACCTGTTGCGATCTGTCAGTTAATGCAAGTACTTCAGCTCCCAGAATGGAGCAGAGTGTACTCCATGTTGGGAGCAGTAGTACCTGCAGTTAAGGAAAGATCACAGTGGGTGTCACTCCTGACCCCCCTTCGGTTGTCCTGTATAATGTATAGATGTGGGGAACGGCTGCTCTTCTCTGGTCCCCTGCCCTGCCGTGTATATACCTATTATTCATATTTCCTGCAGAGAGTTGTGATTGGCTGGAACCATCTGGCCAATCAAAGCTTTCTGCCAGAAATATGAATCTGTTATGTGAAGAACTTCACATAGCAGAACATAGTGCAGGATCGCGCGGAAGAGCGCGCTTCTATACATTATACTGGAGTATTGCAACGGGCGTCAGAAGTGACACCCAGGGCGATCTGTCTATTGGAACAGGCACTACTACTCCCATCATGGAACAGTCTGTTCCATGCTGGGAAAAGTAGCACTACCTAAAAAATGTAAAAAGTTAAGAAAAAAAAAAGGAAAAAGTTAAAAACACACACATACTTTATTGTATCGATTCGCAGTAAATGTATTCAAAAAATTCGGCCTATCAGCCGAATCAAATTTTTCAAAAATTCGCTCAAGTCTAGTTATCATTATGGGAGATTTCAATCTTTCGGATATAAGCTGGAAAACCAAAATAGCTAGTTCTACTAGGAGTACAGATATTCCAAATTTCCTACTGGGATGATCTCTACAACAAGTGGTTGAGGAGCCAATCTGGAGGGAGGCCATTCTGGATTTTGTATTCACAAATGGGGATTTGGTATATGATGTTATTGTAAGCGAAAGCTTGGGATCTAATGATCACCAGTCAGTGTGGTTTAATATAAGAACAGTGAAGTAGTCACACCAAACAAAAACAAAAGTTATAGATTTTAGAAGAACAGATTTTTCAAAATTGAGATTAGTCATAAATGAGTCCCTATCAGACTGGAACGGGTTACATGGACTCCAGGAGAAATTGGACTACTTAAAAGACGCATTATTGAAGGCAACAGAAAATTACATTAGACTTGTCTGTAAAAGCAGAAAAAAGGAAGGGACCGCTGTGGTACTCAGCAGAAGTGGCCAAAATCATAAAAAACAAAAAGCTAGCATTTAGTAATTATACAAAAAAAAAAAAAAACAGAGCAATGAAGATAAGGAAATCTACAAGACTAGGCAGAAAGAGGCCAAGCAAGTTATAAGAACTTCTAAAGCGCAGGCAGAAGAAAAACTAGCTCAGTCTGTGAAAAAAGGGGATAAGACATTCTTTAGATATATAAAGGAAAAAGTGAATTAAAACAAGGAATAACTAAAAACAAAGGAAGGAACATATGTAGAATACTTCTGTTCAGTTTTTACAGATTAAAAAAAAAGAAGGAAAAGGACCTCCATTAGGGAGGAAGACTAATGAAGCGTTTGATACATGTGTCTAGAGATGAGCGAATTGAAGTTGACGAACCTAAATTACTTACGAATTTCATGAAAAATTCGATTCGCAACTAATGCGAATATCGCCGCAATTTGATCGCGCAAATCGCTTCATTAAACTCCATTTTACAGTGTTCCAGACTATTGGGGACCTAAGATGGCGGATCCACATGTGAGTACATGGGGCAGGGGATTATGGGAGGGCGGCAAACAACGGCGGGAATGAAGGTAGGCGGGCTGACCCTGAATCACATGTGAGATGCAGCCTATCAGTGTTCACTGACCCCTATGATGTCACAGCCCCTAAATAATCGGCGGCCATCTTGCCTCTCTTCATTTCATCTATGCAATCAGAGGACGGGACTGCGTGTGTGTGAATAGCTCATACCACAGCGTACCACTGCAACTGCTAGTCACATCAGCATTAGGGAAAGACAGGACTGCAGTGCTGTTGTGTTCTCACTGGGGAAGATTTTACGATATATAAACCTCCTATTCATGTTATTGAGCATTGCAGCAGAGAGGGACAGATAGCTGTCAGCTGCCTCATACAGATCTCCAAGCTGCCTGAACTTTCTGAAGCATCTTATCTCCTCATTTTTCAGCCCAATTGAATTTTTTTTTGCTCCACAAATCTCCTGCTGCTCAGAGTGTGACAGAGTGCAATTTAGGGTTTAATTCCTGTATTAATTTTAGTTTTTTTGTGGTGCTGCACTGTTGGGTCCTGCTGCTGTTCAGAAATACGTGATTGTTCAGTGGACTGTAGTGCATTTGTACCATTTTGTACCTGTTAATCTGTCAAGGTGCTACATACTGTGCAAGTCCAAACAACAGTATTCACCGGCTGTTTTTTTTTTTTTTTCAATGCAGAGTTTTTTCTGCGTATAGTTACGCATATTACTGCCCTCATCAGTGCATACCGCATAGGTACATCCAAGTATTGTACCATTTAGTACCTGTTAATCTGTCAAGGTGCTCCATACCGTCAAAGTCCAAACAATAGTATCCACGGGCTGGTGTTTTAAAAAAATACAGAGTTTTTTCTGCATATAGTTACGCATATTACTGCCCTCATTAGTGTATACCACATAGGTACATCCAAATATTGTACCATTTAGTTCCAGTTAAGCTGTCAAGGTGCTCCATACTGTCAAAGTCCAAACAATAGTATCCATCCGCTGGTGTTTTTAAAAATAGAGAGTTTTTTCTGCGCATAGTTACGCATATTACTGCTCTCATCAGTGCATGCCGCATAGGTACATCCAAGTATTGTACCATTTAGTACCTGTTAAGCTGTCAAGGTGCTCCATACCGTCAAAGTCCAAACAATAGCATTCACCGGCTGGTGTTTTACAAAAATACGGATTTTTTTCTGTGTATAGTTATGTATATTACTGCCCTCATCAGTGCATACCGCATAGGTACATCCAAGTATTGTACCATTTAGTACCTGTTAATCTGTCAAGGTGCTCCATACTGTCAAAGTCCAAACAATAGTATACACCGGCTGGTGTTTTTAAAAAATACAGATTTTTTTCTGTATACCGCATAGGTCCTAAGACTGGACCTTAGTCATACACAAACATACTGTGAGTACAGACCTTATATAGGTGGCCCACCAGTCAACGACCAATAATCCGGCCGCGGCAGAATTGGGCCCTCCTCCTCTTTTGTGACACGGGGGTGACATGTAAAGCCTGGAAAAGGAAAAAGAGGGAAGGAAGACAAGGAAAAAAGGGGGAGGGAAGGCAGTAGGGATAAAATGGCAGTCACCCTCACGTGACGAAACAGGGTAACACATGAGGGTGACTGCCCTTTTATCCCTACCTCCTTCCCCCTTCCCCCTCCCCCCCCCCTTTTTTTCCTTGTCTTCCTTCCCTCTTTTTCCTTTTCCGGGCTTTACATGTCACCCCCGCGTCACGAAAGAGGAGGAGGGCCCAATTCTGCCGCGGCCGGATTATTGGTCGTTGACTGGTGGGCCACCTATATAAGGTCTGTACTCACAGTATGTTTGTGTATGACTAAGGTCAGTCTTAGGACCGAAACGCGTCACCCTGTCATGTTCTCCTGGTTTTTGTAGCTAGGCGGCCAAGTAGTGATGCGGAGAGTGACGCGGGAGGCGGTGTTGCAAGTGTTCAGGGTCCTGAAGCAGGCACTGTTGGGGAACCTGAGGAGGACATCAGTGACATGCACACACCTGTTGATGATGATGAAGCAGATCAGAATTGGGAGCAGGGTGCAGAAGGGGCCTTATCATCATCAGGAGAAGAGAGTTGCAGGTTGCCCTTGAGGCAGCAATGCGGTAGCACGGTTGGCAGTCAGCATGGTGGCAGGAGTGGAAATTCAGGAGCCAAACGTGCCCGGGGGAGACCACCTGCTTTGTGGCAGCCTACCTTTCCGGTAGGTAGTGGAACAGGGGTTCCTGGAGACGGCGCAAGTAGCAGTCAATTAGTGTGGTCTGCGGGTGGGAAAATCAGCTACTGGGTGGTGTGGAAGTTTTTCATAAGGCATCCGAAGGAGGTTCATGTAGCCACATGCAAGATCTGTCTGCAGAAGGTGAAGCGTGGCCAGGGTCCCAATGTCGGCACCACGGCCCTGCGTCAACACATGCTTCACCACCATAAAGCGGCCTGGGAGAACCGTGGCTCCGATGTAGTGGTCCAGCCTGCTGCATCACCTAGTGGCCATCCGCTCCCTCCTTCATCCAGCCAAGGCTCCACCACCTCAGCCAAAGGGAGCTGTGTGTCAAACCCTCCTTCTGTCGCTCCTGCTTCTCCTGCTTTTAATCAACCATTCCGCCAACAATCCATCGGCAAAGCCATGTCCAAGAGAGAACAGTATGTGCCCACTCATCCAACAGCGCAGAAGTTGAATGTGCTCCTGTCCAAGTTGCTGGTGTTGCAGTCCCTCCCTTTTAAAGTGGTGGACTCTGCACCTTTCAGTGAATTGATGGCTTGTGCCGAGCCGAGGTGGAGAGTCCCAAGCCGTCATTTCTTTGCGAAGAAGGCAGTACCTGCCTTGCATATGTTTGTGCAAGAGAAGGTGGGCCAGTCCTTGAGCCTGTCGGTGTGATCAAAAGTGCACGGCAGCGCCGACTTGGGGAGCTGTAACTACGGGCAGGGACAATACTTGTCTTTTACGGCCCACTGGGTAAATGTGGTTCCTGCACAGCCACAACAGCAACTTGGACAGGTCACATCGCTTCCTCCTCCACGCTCTCGCTCCCAGGCAGTTGTTCCTGTTACAGTGTGTGACGCCTCCTCCTCATCCTCCACCGTGTCCTCGGCCTCCACTGCACATCCAAATCTCGGTGGCCCTTTATCGTACCATGTGTGTAGGGCTCGGCGGTGTCAAGCTGTTCTTCACATGGTTTGCCTTGGGAACAGAGTCACACAGGGGAGAAACTGCTAAAGATATTCGTAAAGAAATCCGAGCATGGCTTACTCCACGAAATCTGGAAATGGGAACCATGGTGACCGACTGCGGGAAGAACATCGTGTCCATGCTGCGACAAGGAAGTGTGAAACATGCGCCCTGCATAGCACACGTGTTGAATCTGGTTGTCAAGCACTTCCTCAAGTCTTCACCCCATTTGCAAAACATACTGAAAATGGCAAGGGAACTGTGCATGCACTTCAGCCACTCGTACTCCGCCAAGCACAACTTCCTTGAGCTGCAGCATCAGAATGGTATCCCACAACATAGTCTTATTTGTGACGTTGCCACGCGTTGGAATTCCACCCTCCATATGTTGGACAGACTATACGAACAAAGAAAAGCCATCACCAATTTCTTGATGATCCAAGCAGATAGGAGTACTCCCCTGTGTAACTTCAATGTGAACCAGTGGCAGCTCATACGTGACACCTGCCATTTGCTGAGGCCCTTTGAGGAAGCCACATTATTTGTAAATCGCTTGGATTACGCCATGAACGACGTAATTCCACTCCTACATTTCCTACAACAAATGATTGAAATGGAGACGTTGCAATGGAGACGTTGCGCCTACATCTCAAGGCTACATGAGCCCTGTGGGGGCTGAACTGGAGAAGGAGGGGGATGATGAGGGGCAGAGCTGAGCACAGTTTAGGTTGGATGAGATGGCCGGTGTTTCTAGTCATCGGACAGGAGAGGAGGAGCAGCCAGAGGAGCTGGAGGGTTATGAGGAAGGCGAGACAGAGGACTCAGACACACCATGGCAGTATGCAGTGGAGATGAAGGCAGGTAGTCCCTCCGAGTCACTGGTGCAAATGGCATGATGCATGCTCAGTTGCTTGCGTAGTGACCCCCGAATTGTCAAAATTCGTCAGCGGGATGACTTCTGGATCTCCCCCTTATTAGACACTCGCTACCATCCCAGAATGGGTGCCTTTTTTACACCCACTGAGAGGGAGGACAAACTGACCTACTACAGAGAGATTCTACGTAGTCAGTTGGCCGAGGCCTATCGGCCACATGGTCAATCCACTCGCAGGTCTGACTCGGGGGGCCCTCTGCGCTCACCTTCCACTGCCATGGCTGCTGGGGAGGGGTTGCAGGAGCAGTACCAGCTCAATCAGCAGTAGCCTTAGTCTACAGTCGCTGATGAGTAGCTTTCTTCCCTGCATATTGAACTAACTCATCAGCAGGTAGACATGGAGCAAGACCTGAACCAGCAGGTGGTGGCATACCTTGACATGACCATGCCAACAACCAAAGATCCGCTGGACTTCTGGGCAGCCAAACTTGATTAATGGCCACAACTAGCAGAGTTTGCCATGGAAAAGCTGTCCTGCCCGGCCAGTAGTGTGCCATCAGAGCGGGTGTTTAGTGCGGCCGGGGCCATAGTCACCCCAAGGCGAACTTGTCTGTCCACTAAAAATGTGGAGAGACTGACGTTTGTCAAGATGAATCAGGGATGGATCAGCCATGATTTCCAGACTCCAATGCCAGATGCCTCAGAGTAGATTGACCATGCTGCTACACCAACATTTCCCAATTATGGTTGGGAAATTCATCATCATCACCGCCTGTCATCATCCCCCTGTCATCATCCCACACCCCCCTTCCTCATCACCGCTTGTCATCATCCCCCTGTCATCATCCCACACACCCCCTTCATCATCACCACCTGTTATCATCCCACGCCACCCCCCCTTCATCATCTCCGCCTGTCAATGTCTGAACAGTGGTCTTCAACCTGCAGAGCTTCAGATGTTTCAAAACTACAACTCCCAGCATGCCCAGACAGCCATCGGCTGTCCGGGCATGCTGGGAGTTGTAGTTTTGAAACATCTGGAGCTCCACAGGTTGAAGACCACTGCGACCTTCGTCATCATCCAGACCCCCCTCCCCCTTTCGTTTTGTACTCACCTCCATTCTGCGGGAAGGAAAGGTGAGCTGGTCCGGGCAATTTGTGCTGCAGGAACCGTCCGGTGGGGAGCGATAGTCGTTCCGGGCAGTCCATCTTCACTGGGGGGCCTCTTCTCCACGCTTTAGGCCCGGAATAGTGACGTTGCCTTGACGAGGACGCACAGGGACATTGCGCATGAACGTCCCTGTGCGTCATCGTCAAGGCAACGTCACTATTTCGGGGCCGGGCCCGAAGCGTGGAGAAGAGGCCCCCCCGATGAAGATGGACAACCCAGAACGACTATCCCTCCCCACCGGATGGTCCCTGCCAGGACCAGCTCACCCTTCCTTCCCACCCAGGGGAGGTGAGTACAAAACAAAAGGGGGGGGGGGGGCTGGATGATGATGAAGGCCGCAGTGGTCTTCCAGGCATGGTGGGAGTTGTAGTTTTGAAACATCTGGAGGTCCGCAAGTTGAAGACCACTGAGGGCAGAGAGTTCACTCGAGTATAAGCCGAGGGGGGGGGGGTTCAGCATGAAAAATCATGCTGAAAAACTTTGCTTATTCTCGAGTATATACGGTAATAATACAACTTTGTACCATGTGTACCCCAGAGGATGAGCCTTGTGCCCCCTTTTGTTGTAGACCAGCCCTCTCTCCTTTTTATGGGATTTTTAATTGTGTTTTAATCATGTCTTTGTCTGTTGTAATTATGTATAATAAAGTTTGATAATAATCTTGACAATAATATTTTGGGTGTGCACGGTTTTATCTGTGTTTCCTGGGAGTAGTTTGTTGTGCTGATATCTAATTGTAGGGTAGCACGGCTCCTTATCCTGACTAATAGATTGCTTTTATTATTGTTTTTTTATGTCTTCCTTAGTTTGTTATTACAGATTTAACAAACAGAATGTACAGGGAATAGGCTACAGGGAATATGCTACAAATTGTTTTATTTTTAATTTTTATAACCATTAATATTTGTTGCTAAAACATCACTATCTCAAAGGGTCATGGCTATTTAGCATAGGCATACACAGGGGAAACATCATCCTCATTCATTAAAACTACATATATTGTCATTCTTTTGACTATTGCAGACTTTCAGATCACAGCTAATTTACTTGTGTGCACTCTTGTAATTGCTTTCTCATACTTTTATTTCTATTGTGAGATATTTGTCATTTTATAGTTGTTTAATCATGCTAGTAGCTTGTAAATACAGAAAGAACAAAGAATATATCAACACCAAACATGTTTATTTAGCCTGGAATATAGTAATATTTTCTTTCTGATCGCCATAATTATTTCTAGTAAATGCATCATTTTTAGAGTGACTCCTTTGTAGTGTAAGTATAATGAGAGGTAACAATTTTCCGATCTTTAACATTAAAACTAAATATAAAATCAAGCTTACAACATTTGTCCACTTAAAAGAGGGAAACCGGCCTTTAAAAAACAGAGGTAATTTCTTCCAAAAACAGCACCCCACTCATCCTCAGGTTGTGTGTGCTATTGAAGCTCAGTTTCATTGAAGTAAATAGAGACAAATTGTAATTCCCCATACAACCTGCAGACAGTTGTGGTGCGGTATTTGGAAGAAATTAGCTGTTTTTCTATTACTGGATTACCCCTTTAATTTGTATATTCATGCATTTAATTTGGCTCAATGCTCCCATTCTTTTTGTTATTTTTATTGTTTATTTTAACCTTTATTTTGTCTTACGTTACCACTTAAAAAGCTAAGAATACAGCAATGTCACTGCATAATATATACAGTATTTGCATGCTTTAAACAAAATGAGACTTGATGGGAAAATATTCACATGTTCAATATAATAATTTACATTATTTAAATATATTCAAATATCATTGAATCTATCCTTAGATTTATAAGCCTGAACAATTTATTGCTGTATTTGACCTGCAGCTAACCTCATTACAAAAAGTTTAACTGTAAATTAACTAACAACATAAACATTAATAATAAGCAATTATATATTATTTTGTGTTATTGTTGTACTAAAACACTCTCAATATTTCTGCAGGATGGAGAGTGCGTTCTCTAATAACATTACAGACTTCATCTTGCTGGGATTCCCTGTGTTCCACACATGGCACTGGAGTGTGTTTGGAATCATTTCCATCATGTACGTCTTAACTCTCACAGGAAATATCATCATTATAACCATAACCTGCACTGATGTCCACCTCCACAGTCCCATGTACTTCTTTATCAGTAACCTGTCCTTTATTGAAATTTTATACACGTCTGTAACAATTCCCCAAATCCTTGTTCTCTTAACTGGGAGGGAAAAATTTATATCTTTTAGAAGTTGTATTGCCCAGTTTTATTTTTTCTTCGGCTTAGGGTCCACTGAGTGTTTTCTTTTATCGGTTATGTCCTATGATAGATATTGTGCCATATGCAACCCACTGCGCTATAAGCTAATAATGAGCGGCCCTGTGTGTCGTAACCTGGTTCTGGCTTGTTGGATAATGGGCTGTTCTACAAACCTTATCCCCACTTTCATAATTGCCAAATTAAGGTTTTGTGGTAAAAATATTCAGCATTTCTTCTGTGATCTTTCACCTTTGCTGCAATTATCATGTCACAATACAAACAAGCTGCAGACCTTAAATTTCTTCTCTGCTTCTGCAATAGTCTTGTTTTCATTTGCTTTGACCTTGGGAACTTATATTCGTATTATAATGACAATCGCAACTATCCCTTCCCTGACAGGGAAATGCAAGGCTTTTTCGACCTGTGCTTCACACCTTACAGTTGTAGTTATTTTCTTTGGGGCAGTGGCCTTTGTTTATGTTCGCCCAAGATCCAGTACAAATTTTGAATTAAATAAAGTACTGTCTATTGTTTACATAGTAGTAACCCCTGTGCTAAACCCTCTGATATATAGCTTTCGTAACAAAGATGTAAAAATCGCCATTAAGAAAATATTTTTTCAAGAAATATTGTCCACCTTACAGTACCTATAAAATAAAGGTGTTACTGATGATATTAGGAGGTTATGATAAATAACTTTTGACAACTTTGCCCATGCCAAGTTCTTACCAAATACTGTAATCCAATTGTTTTTAAAGGGGTACTCCGCCTATAGACATCTTAACCTCTATCCAAAGGATAGTGGGGCTCCCACCGATGTGGACCCCCACGATATCCCAAATGCACCAGGCATTTGTTTAGAGTGTTGCGTGCAGCTTCAGATGCTCGTGACGTCATGGTCACTCCCCGCTCTGGATATCACGTCCACACCTCTTCAATGCAAGTCTACGGGGGGGAGGGGGGCGTGGTGGTCATCACGCCCCCTCCCATTATCTGGCATTAAGGGGGCATAGACGTGATGTCACTCTGTGACGTTTCAAGCTCAGCATCGCCAGTCATACAGCATGGAGTGAAGTTCGTTCCGTGCACCGGATGTCTGGGGTGCCAATGCCAAGGTGATAAGATGTCTTGGGGCAGAGTACCCCTTTAAGAGTCATGGATACAGCTGTGGAAGCAGTAATATGTTTATATGCAACTATTAACTCGGCTTTTCTTTCACTGATCAACAGAGGAAGACTTTTTTTTTTTACAATATTCAGATGTAATATTATAAAATGTATGTGTATATTGTTAGGTCATACCTGGATAATGTCCCCTTCCGGATTAGAGTATAGAAAAAAGTCATCCCTAAAGACAAAGGTGCTGTGAAGCTGAACTTTTACTAGTCAATTCTTAATAAAATCCAACAAATAAACATAGTAAATCTATCCATTCAACAATCATAAAAAAAAAAAAAATCCCATCAAGAGTCAATACATCCATCCTACAAAATTTGAGTAATCCATGGTTTTTCCCCTACTATGGGAGGACTAAAATTTAGAGATGAGCGGATTTTAGAAAAATTTGATTCGGTCAATTGGCAAATTTTCCGGAAGATTTAGTGGAACTGCAAATGTTTCATTTAAACAGTTATGGGTCATTGTGATCGCTCCAACCTGTTACATTGGATTTTGGTGCTTATTCCACATCTACTATATAACGTCGATGACCATGGGGCCTCAGTCTTGCAAAAATTACAGCAATTTTTTTTAAATTGAAATTTAATATTTTAAAATTGAAATGAAAGATTTTGAACTTGAAATTTAATATTACACTCCCAAGTTTTAATGTCCCTGGCCCGGGAAATTACTTTGAATAAATAGTTTGGTTACAAAGGACCAAATTTAACATGGAGTCACATGTCACATGGTGGCATAATGACAGAGCCTGGTGGTGGCATCAGTATGAGGAGACCGTATAGTGGTGTTATGACACAGCCTGGAGTTGGCGGCAGCATGAAGAGAACATATAGGGGCTGAATGAGACAGTCTGGAGTTTGCGGCAGCATCAGGAGAACATATAGTGGCTGAATGACACAGAATGGAGTTGGCAGAAGCATCAGGAGAACATATAGTGGCTGAATGACACAGCATGGAGTTGGCGGCAGCATGAGTAGAACATATAGTGGTTGAATGACACAGCCTGGAGGTGGCGGAAGCATAAGGAGAACATGTAGTCGGTGAAGGACACAGCCTGGAGTTTGTGGCAGCATGAGGAAAACATATAGAGGCTGAATGACACAGCCTGGAGTTTGCGGCAGCATGAGGAGACCATATAGTGGCTAAATGACCCAGCCTGGAATTGGTGACTGCATGAGGAGAACATATAATGGCTGAATGACACAGCCTGGAGTTGGTGGCAGCATGAGGAGAACATATAGTGGCTGAATGACACAGCGTGGAGGTGGCAGCAGCATGAGGAGACCATAGAGTGGCTGAATGGCACAGCCTGGAGTCGGCGGCAGCATGAGTAGAACATATAGTGGCTGAATGACACAGCCTGGAGTTTGTGGCAGCATGAGGAGAACATATAGTGGCGAATGGCACAGCCTGAAGTGGGCAGCAGCATGAGTAGAACATATAGTGGCTGAATGACACAGCGTGGAGTTGGCGGCAACATGAGTAGAACAGATGGTGGCTAAATGGCACAGCATGGAGGTGGCGGCAGCATGAGGAGAACATATAGTGGCTGAATGGAACAGCCTGGAGTTGGCGGCAGCATGAGGGGAACATAAAGTGGCTGAATGGCACAGCCTGAAGTTGGCGGCAGCTTGAGTAGAGCATATAGTGGCTGAATGACAAATCTTGGAGTTGGCGGCAGCATGAGTAGAACATATAGTGGCTGAATGGCACAGCCTGGAGTTGGCGGCAGCATGAGAAGACTGTATAGTTGCTGAATGGCACAGCCTGGAGTTGGTGACAGCATGAGGAGAACATATAGTGGCTGAATGGCACAGCCTGGAGTTGGAGGCAGCATTAGGAGAACATATAGTGGCGAATGGCACAGCCTGAAGTGGGCAGCAGCATGAGTAGAACATATAGTGGCTGAATGACACAGTCTGGAGTTGGTGGAAGATAAGGAGACCATATAGTGGCTTAATGGCACAGCCTGGAGTAGGCGGCAGATTGAGTAGAGCATATAGAGGCTGAATAACACAGTCTGGAGTTTGCGGCAGCATGAGGAGACCATATAGTGGCTAAATGACTGAGCCTGGAATTGGTGACTGCATGAGGAGAACATATAGTGGCTGAATGACACAGCCTGGAGTAGGCGGCAGCATGTGGAGAACATATAGTGGCTGAATGACACAGCCTGGAGGTAGCAGAAGCATCATGAAAACATATTGTGGCTGAATTACACAGCCTGGAGTTGGTGGCAGCATGAATAGAATATATAGTGGCTGAGTGACACAGCCTGGAGTTGGCGGCAGCATGAGGAGAACATATAATGGCTGAATGACACAGCGTGGAGGTGGCAGCAGCATGAGGAGGCCATATAGTGGCTCAATAGCACAGCCTGGAGTTGGTGGCCGCATTATTAGAACATATAGTTACTGAATGGCACAGCCTGGAGTTGGTGGCAGCATGAGTAGAACAGATAGTGGCTAAATGGCACAGCATGGAGTTGGCGGCAGCATGAGGAGAACATATAGTGGCTGAATGGAACAGCCTGGAGTTGGTGGCAGCATGAGGAGAATGTATAGTGGCTGAATGACACAGCCTGGAGTTTGCGGCAGCATGAGTAGAACATATAGTGGCTGAATGACACAGCGTGGAGTTGGCGGCAACATGAGTAGAACAGATAGTGCCTAAGTGGCACCGCATGGAGGTGGCGGCAGCATGAGGAGAACATATAGCAGCTGAATGGCACAGCCTGAAGTTGGCGGCAGCTTGAGTAGAGCATATAGTGGCTGAATGACACAGCATGGAGTTGGCGACAGCATGAGGAGAACAGATAGTGGCTAAATGGCACAGCATGGAGTTGGCGACAGCATGAGGAGAACATATAGTGGCTGAATGGCACAGCCTGGAGTTGGAGGCAGCATGAGGAGAACATATAGTGGCGAATGGCACAGCCTGAAGTGGGCAGCAGTATGAGTAGAACATATAGTGGCTGAATGACACAGTCTGGAGTTGGCGGAAGATAAGGAGACCATATAGTGGCTGAATGGCACAGCCTGGAGTAGGCTGCAGATTGAGTAGAACATATAGTGGCTGAATGACACAGCGTGGAGTTGGCGGCAACATGAGTAGAACAGATAGTGGCTAAATGGCATAGCATGGAGGTGGCGGCAGCATGAGGAGAACATATAGTGGCTGAATGGAAAGCCTGGAGTTGGTGGCAGCATGAGGGGAACATATAGTGGCTGAATGGCACAGCCTGGAGTTGGCAGCAGCTTGAGTAGAGCATATAGTGGCTGAATGACACAGCGTGGAGTTGGCGGCAGCATGAGTAGAACAGAGAGTGGCTAAATGGCACAGCCTGGAGGTGGCGGCTGCATGAGGAGAACATATAGTGGCTGAACGGCACAGCCTGGAGTTGGCGGTAGCATGAGGAGACCATATAGTTGCTGAATGGCACAGCCTGGAGTTGGCGACAGCATGAGGAGAACATATAGTGGCTGAATGGCACAGCCTGGAGTTGGCGGAAGCTTGAGTAGAGCATATAGAGGCTGAATAACACAGTCTGGAGTTTGCGGCAGCATGAGGAGACCATATAGTGGCTAAATGACTGAGCCTGGAATTGGTGACTGCATGAGGAGAACATATAGTGGCTGAATGACACAGCCTGGAGTAGGCGGCAGCATGTGGAGAACATATAGTGGCTGAATGACACAGCCTGGACATAGCAGAAGCATGATGAAAACATATTGTGGCTGAATTACACAGCCTGGAGTTGGTGGCAGCATGAATAGAATATATAGTGGCTGAGTGACACAGCCTGGAGTTGGCGGCAGCATGAGGAGAACATATAATGGCTGAATGACACAGCGTGGAGGTGGCAGCAGCATGAGGAGGCCATATAGTGGCTCAATAGCACAGCCTGGAGTTGGTGGCCGCATTATTAGAACATATAGTTACTGAATGGCACAGCCTGGAGTTGGTGGCAGCATGAGTAGAACAGATAGTGGCTAAATGGCACAGCATGGAGTTGGCGGCAGCATGAGAACATATAGTGGCTGAATGGAACAGCCTGGAGTTGGTGGCAGCATGAGGAGAATGTATAGTGGCTGAATGACACAGCGTGAAGTTGGCGGCAGCATGAGGAGAACATATAGTGGCTGAATGGCACAGCCTGGAGTTGGCGGCAGCTTGAGTAGAACATATAGTGGTTGAATGACACAGCATGGAGTTGGCGGCAACATGAGTAGAACAGATAGTGCCTAAATGGCACCGCATGGAGGTGGCGGCAGCATGAGGAAAACATATAGCAGCTGAATGGCACAGCCTGAAGTTGGCGGCAGCTTGAGCAGAGCATATAGTGGCTGAATGACACAGCATGGAGTTGGCGACAGCATGAGGAGAACAGATAGTGGCTAAATGGCACAGCATGGAGTTGGCGACAGCATGAGGAGAACATATAGTGGCTGAATGGCACAGCCTGGAGTTGGAGGCAGCATGAGGAGAACATATAGTGGCGAATGGCACAGCCTGAAGTGGGCAGCAGCATGAGTAGAACATATAGTGGCTGAATGACACAGTCTGGAGTTGGCGGAAGATAAGGAGACCATATAGTGGCTGAATGGCACAGCCTGGAGTAGGCTGCAGATTGAGTAGAACATATAGTGGCTGAATGACACAGCGTGGAGTTGGCGGCAACATGAGTAGAACAGATAGTGGCTAAATGGCATAGCATGGAGGTGGCGGCAGCATGAGGAGAACATATAGTGGCTGAATGGAAAGCCTGGAGTTGGTGGCAGCATGAGGGGAACATATAGTGGCTGAATGGCACAGCCTGGAGTTGGCAGCAGCTTGAGTAGAGCATATAGTGGCTGAATGACACAGCGTGGAGTTGGCGGCAGCATGAGTAGAACAGAGAGTGGCTAAATGGCACAGCCTGGAGGTGGTGGCTGCATGAGGAGAACATATAGTGGCTGAACGGCACAGCCTGGAGTTGGCGGTAGCATGAGGAGACCATATAGTTGCTGAATGGCACAGCCTGGAGTTGGCGACAGCATGAGGAGAACATATAGTGGCTGAATGGCACAGCCTGGAGTTGGCGGAAGCTTGAGTAGAGCATATAGTGGATGAATGACACAGCCTGGAGTTGGCAGAAGATAAGGAGAACATAAAGTGGCTGAATGGCACAGCCTGGAGTTGGCGGCAGCATGAGGAGAACATATAGTCGCTGAATGAGACAGCCTGGAGGTGGCAGCAGCATCATTAGTCCTGAAAGTGACCCAGTGACAGAGTGGTAATACCAGACCCCGGTGACGAAGGTGGGTGAAAAAAGGTCTGATGTGGAGGAATGTTTGTAACTGAGGAGCAGCGCCTTAAATCTGTTTGGCACTACACATATTTGTGAAGTGTTGGTGTGGCACCATGGTCAATCTACTCTGATGCATCTGGCATTGGTGGTTGGAAATCCTGGCTGAATAATGCCTTATTCATCGTCACAAAGGTCAGTCACTTCACATTTTTCGTGGACAGATGAGTTCTCCTTGGGGTGACTATGGCCCCTGCCGCACTAAACACCCGCTTTGATGGCACACTACTGGCAAAGCAGGACAGCTTTTGCAGGGCAAACTCTGCTAGCTGCGGCCACAAATGTCTGCTAGCTGCGGCCAAAGTTTGGCTGCCCAGAAGTCCAGCGGATCTTCAAAGTGTGTTGGCATAGGCATGTCAAGGTATGCCACCAGCTGCCGGTTCAGGTCCTTCTCTATATCTACCTGCTGCTGATGAGTTGCTTCACTATGCGGGTGAAGAAAGCTACTCATCAGCGACTGTAGACTCAGGCTGCTGCTGATGGAGCTGGTACTGCTCCTGCCACCCCACCCCTCCCCAACAGACTATGTTGGAGGACACCGTTCTGATGCAGCAGCTCAAGGAGGGTGTGTTTTGCAATGTATGAGTGGCTGAAGTGCATGCAAACTTTCCTGCCCATTGTTATGATGTCTTTCAAATGGGGGGAACACTTCAGGAACTGCTTGACAACGAGATTGAACACGTGTGCCATGAAGGGAGCATAGCTCAGCCTTCATTGTTGCAGCGCAGACAAGATGTTCTTCCCGTTGTCCGTCAGCATGGTTTCCATTTCCAGTTATCGTGGAGTAAGCCATGCTCTGATTTCTTTATGAATGACCTTTAGCAGTTCCTCCCCTGTGTGACTCCATTCACCAAGGCAAGCCATGTGAAGAACAGTGTGACACCACCGTGCCCTGCACACATGGTATGCTGAAGGGACACTGAGACTTGTCCGTGCATGGGAGGCTGAGGACACGGTGGAGGATGAGGAGGCGGAGTCACACACTGTCACAGGACCAAAGGCCTGAGAGTGTGGAGGAGGAAGCAGCATGACCTGTCCATGTTGGTGTTGTGGCTGAGCGGTAACCACATTCACCCCGTGAGCCGTAAAGGACATTATTGTCCCTGACCATAGTTACAGCTCCATATGTCGGTGCTGCCGTACACTTTGGTACACACCTACATGCTCAATGACTGGCCTACCTTCTTGCTGGTACTACTTTCTTCACAAAGAAATGACGGCTTGGTACTCTCCTCCTCGGCTTGGCACAAGCCATCAGTTCTCTGAAAGGTGCAGAGTCCACCACTTTAAAAGGGAGGGACTGCAGCACCAGAAACTTTGACAGGAAAACATTCAGGTTCTGTGCCGTTGGATGAGTGGCCGCATACTGTTGTCTCTTGGACATGGTTTCGCCGATGGATTACTGGCGGAATGACTAACTAAATGTAGGAGGATCAGGAGCATCTGAAGCGACAGAAGGAGGGTATAACACACAGCTCCCTTCGGGTGAGGTGGTGGAGCCTTGGCTGGCTGAAACAGGGAGTGACATGCAACTGTGTGATGCAGCAGACTGGACCACTACATCGGAGCCATGGTTCTCCCAGGCCGCTTTATGGTTTTGCAGCATATGTTGATGCAAGGCTGTGCGGCCAACATTGGGACCCTGGCCACGCTTCAATTTCTGCCGACACATCTTGCATGTGACTAGGTTAACCTCCTCCGAATGCTTGATGACAAACTGCCACACTGGCGAGTAGCTGATTTTCCCACCAACAGTCTGCACTAATTGACTGCTACTGCCTCTGTCTCCAGGAACCCCTGGAAAGTCGTCTCCCCTGGGGCACATTTGGCTCCAGAATTTCCACTTCTGCCACCATGCTGACTGCCAACCATGCAACCACCTTGCTGGCTCATCTGCTGCCTCACGGGAAACCTACAATCCTCTTCTGATGATGATGAAGCCCCTTCTGCATCTGGCTCCCAATTGCGATTGGCTTCATCATCATCAACAAGTGTCTGCACGTCACTGATGTCCTCCTCAGGTTCCTCAACAGTGTCTGCTTTAGGACTGTGAACTCTGGCAACACCACCTCCCACGTCACTCTCCTCATCTCTACTTGCCCGCCTACGGATGTCTCCTCCACTTCTTGGCTGAGCAGTAGCTGCTAACTGTCCTCTATTAGATTGTCCTCACTGAATAGTGGAGCTGAACCCACAGCATAAGATATTTATTTAGGGGAGGGAACAGCATAGGACAGAGGATGGGGACTGCACCCAGGCCATACCAACTAAGGGTTGTGTCTGAGGAACCTAGCGACTGGGTTGACTGAGGGTATCAGATGTCACTTGTGATGAAGTGGATGACCGTGTTAACCAATCGATGATGGCAGATCAGGCCTCTCGTTGTGACTCCTGCTGCCACTCGCCCCGAGTCTGCTGCACCCTCTGCCTGCGCTTGATGAATTTAGGGTTCTGCCACTCCTCTGTGCATGTCCTGGCACTTCTCTGCCTAACATACTTAGTGCGTAGTTTGGGGAGTACAATACGTTTCACAACACTTAAAACAGTATTTGTGTAGAACAGCAGCAGGTGTGTACTATTAGTTGTCCTTTAACAGTTTATAGGCCCTTGACAGATTAAGGGTACACAATAGTACACTACTTAGAGGTAGGTATGTGGTATGCAATTATGAGGGCAGAAAAATGCTCTACAGTACACTTAAAAAAGTATCTGAATACAACACCAGCCGCTGAGTACTTTTGCCTTGAATTTCACAGTATCTAGGCCCTTGACAGATTTGCAGGTACAAAATAGTACACTACTTAGATGTAGGTATGTGGTATGCACTTATGAGGGCAGAAAATGCGCTAATGTACACAAAATCTATTTGAGTATAACAGCAGCCCGGTGATTACTTTTGGCGTTTTCCATCTCATTGCTCTACACACTTTGCAATTCCTAAATATGAAAGCTCACCTTTTTTGGTGCCTTCTTGGGCTCTTTAGTGTTTTTTTTGGCATTATTATTTTGTTAAAAAAATAAAAATAAAGCTACAGTTGCGATACAAAATGATAGCCAAAGCATTCATGCTCCCATACAAACTGTGTGCAAAAATGTATGTGTCCTGCAAAATTTCAAGCACATGGCAAGCACATAGCGGACAGAAAAATGTTGCAGAGTGGCACCACACAGTCAAAAATTATCATGCACACTTCCCTACCAAAAGCATTCATGCACCCATACAAACTGCGGGCAAAGCACAGCAAAGCAAAACACGTTTCCAAATACATTGAAAACAAAAACATACTGCATAACAGCCATCAATGTACCCACCTTCAGGCAAAAATGATTTGTTTAGAAAATGGTGGCGGACGGTGGCGGATGGTAGGGGATAGCGGATGGAGCTCTATGATGTGCTGCCTCCTGCTGTACAGTCCCAGAAGAAGAGAGGGGGTGTGACAGGGGGTATGAGCATTACACCATGTGACTTCAGGAGTGTGAAGGCTTTACTAAGCATGCTCAGTAAAAATAATGGACGGTATAATAGCGGACATTAACAGACATATTTGCTAACGTCCGTCAGCCATAGACTTCAATGTTAAAAATAACGGCCGTTAATTTACCCTCTTCTTGTGACGGAAGAAAAATTTGTGCATGTGCCCTCATTTCTTCCGTCACAACTAACATCCTTTATTCATGATGGGCTATGACGGTTCCTAACGGATAATAAAAAAATCCCATTGACTTGAATGGGATTGGGTGATGGACGTTTAACATGGCTTTTCTAACGGACGTTTGTAACGGATCTTTTAACATAACAATTTTATAGTGTGAAAGGGGCCTAAGGGTTCAAATATAACAAAAAAGAAAGAATGTAAATAGGTAAATGCGCTTTTCTCCGCTAAGGGAAAATCCTAGTAGAATGAATTCTGAAATGCTGGATTGGTTCATCTTCCATGTTGGCACACTTTTCTTAAGAATGTTCCATGCTTTCAATTACTTCATTACTTAGAAGGTGTTATACTATGATATTTCTGTAAAGGTGTTAGAAAAAATACATTCACAAAAAGACTGTAATTTCTCATTATATATTTGAAATACTCGGTGATTGAATTCATAACAGACAATCTCAGCTATTACGATATACCTCATTACTGGTTTTACATGTTATGTACTTACCCATGTCAATGTGGTGACACTTGGCAATGTGGTGTTAAAGGGTAAAAATGTATAAAGCAAAAAACAGCTTTGCAGGACAATCTACTAAAATTTGAAAGGTAAACTGCCATTTTGAAAACATTTTATTGTCTAGCAAACTAATGACCCCAAACTTAAATGATGGCAGTAAAACAAGATTTAACACATACAGGACACAGGGAGTACAGGTACGCGCTGACGTCCCTTGTACTTAAGGACCCAAGGCATACCTGTAGGCTCTGGTCCCGTTAATGACATTTAAACCGTTCTCACAAGTGGAGAACGGGTTAAACCCGGTGGGTCCCAGTTGCGATCAAAGTTGATTGCGGCATCTAAAATGAAACTAATATATTTTGATTGGGACTATCGCGATAACATTGTGATGTCCTGATCAGCTTACTGGACGACAAGAGGGTCCTCACCTGCCTCTTCGTCGTCCGTTCAGTGATCTGCTGCTCCAAGCCTGAGCAGCCTAGGGCAGCAGAGCTCCGAGAACACTGATCAGTGCTATGATATGGCATTTGATTGATCAGTGTAAGCAATCAAAAGATTGCATGTTATAGCCTGTGGGGGCTAAAAAATAAAGTTTAAAAATTAAAATTAATAAAAGTGAATTAACCCCTTCCCTATTAAAAGTTTAACCCCCCCCCCCAATAATTATTTTAAATAAAATAATGTAATAAAAATAATCATATGTGGTACCGGTAAATGTCTGAACTATTACCGCACGGTCGATGTCATACATGTAAAAATTTTGCATTTTTGGTCACTTCATATACCATGAAAAAAAAAAATTTAAAGCATTCAAAAAGTCCCATCAAAACCAAAATAGAACCAATAAAAATTACAGACCAGGGATCAAAAAATAAGCCCTCATATTGCCCCGTATGCGGAAAAATAAAAAAGTTATAGGGGTCAGAAGATGACAATTTTAAACATGCTAATTTTAGTGCATGTAGTTAGGATTTTTTTTTAAGTAGTAAAATAAAATAAAACCTACAAAAATTGGGTATCTTTGTAACCGTATGGACCTACAGAATAAAGATCATGTGTCATTTTACCAAAAAGTGCACTGTGTAGAGCCCCCAAAAGTAAAACATTTTTTTTTTTTCATTTTCACCCCACAAATATATTTTTAGGGGTTTTGCTGCAGTAGATTTTGTTATTTAATGATTGATGTCATTACAAAGTACAATTGGTGGTGCCAAAAACAAGCACTTAGATGGGTCTGTAGGTGCAAAATTGAAAGCGGTATGATTTTTAGAGGGAGAGCAGGAAAAAACTAAGGTGCAAAAACTAAAATTTGCCTGATCCTTAAAGGGATACTCTACTGAAAATCATTGTTTTCTAAATAAACTGGTACCAGAAAGTTAAACAGATTTGTAAATGACTAATAGTAACCAAGAAAAGGGAAGTGGCACCGATACCTTAAACCTCCTAAGACCACGAGATGGAGACGGCGTCCCACTAGTCTGGAAATCCACCCTGGCAGTGGAGGTGCTAGGACAATAAAGACCGCAGTCACCAAATAGTAGTAAACAAAGAACAAAGGTGCCCTGCACTCACCGCTTAAATCCAGGTAATCCTGCTCCCATCTCGGGTCACAGCTCGAACACGGAGGACATGGACAGTGGAGCGCTCAGAGGCGACTGCCGGCGGTTTCACGCATAGGAATGCGCTTCATCCGGCCTCGCTAACGTCATCGCGCTGTGCGAGTAATAAAGGTGCAGCTGGTGAGTCACGTGATTCCAGGTGAACTCTCACCCGATATAATGAAAAGAAATTCAACGGAAAGAAACCCACAAAAAGAAGCAAAAAACAGATTAGGTAAGTACATTTATACTAATGACCCTAGAACTGCCCAGAGAAAAAGGAAATCATAGAAATTATAGAAAGGGGGAAAAGTCCAGTTTATCATTTAACCCTAACGGCCCCTGTGCTTCAACCCGTAATATCCATCGCGCCTCAGCACGCAGGAGCAGACATCGTCTGTCTCCTCCAGATGGATGACAAGGAATTGTTTCAAGGCCTCCTAATTTTAAAGATGTACAGTTTCCACCATGTATAGACTGCATATGTTGCACAAATCTTAGTGACCCGCCCCCTTTACGAATCGAGTATATATGTTCTCGTACTCGGGCTCGGAGCTGTCTCTCAGTCTTTCCAATGTGAAAGAATTGGCAACTACAAATTAAAAAATAAACAACGAAGGTACTCCGGCAGGTGATAAGGTGTCTTAGTTAAAAAAAATAACTCCCTAATTTGATAGACATCGCATTCACATTATGAGGGCATTGAGGGCAGAAACCACACTTCTTGTTCCCTTTCTGGGCTACACCAGACAGCCAAGTCTCCTCGGAATGTGCATGTCTGTCCAACTTCTGGCCCTTTGATCGTCTTATTTTTTCTGAAGGTCACTATAGGTCAGATTTAATAACATGATTCAGTGGGCTGTTTCTGAAGGCAAACATAAATCTTTTATTTTGTTCTGCAGTAGGATGAGAGTCCTTTTTCCTCTTTGATTCTATAAGTAGTTCTTCTCTATTTTTTGTTGCTGCTCTCCTATAGGCTCGTGTCAATACTTCATTCGGATATTGTCGCTGTCTAAAGCGTGCAAGTAGTTGTCCTGCTTGTTCTTCATAATCAGACTGTTTACTGTTATTTCTTTTCAGGCGTAAGAGCTGACTACAGGGAATATAATTTTTAATTCCTATAGGGTGGGAGCTCTTATAATGCAAAAGAGTGTTTCTTGCCACTTCTTTCCTATAGCCCTGCGCTAGTAGCTGATTATTCTCCACATATAACTTGAGATCTAGAAATTCTAGGCTATTTCCTCCAAAAACACTCGTGAAGGCCATGTTCATGGCATTGACATTTAAATAGGCTACAAAATCCTCAAATAAATTAGGGGGCCCATGCCACACCACCAAAATGTCATCCATATACCTCCAAAATGCTCGAATATATATCGAAAACAGATTGGATTACTGAAGTCATACTCCTGCTCAAACGCGGCTAAAAACAAATTTGCGTATGAACAGGAGGTGGGGCTCCCCATAGCAGTTCCGAATTTCTGCCGGAACCATTGATTATCAAATTGAAAGGTGTTGTTTTTGAGGATAAAAAGGAGGCCATCACAAATAAATTGTACAAAATTACATGACTTATCGGCCCTATTCAAGATGCTGCGAATGGCCTGCACACCCGCATTGTGAGGAATGCGGGTGTACAGCACCTCAACATCTATGGATGCCAAAGAAAAAGAGGGTTCCCAATGAAAATCATAAATGATCCTGAGTACGTCTCCTGTATCTTTTAGATACGTTGGAATGGATGCATGGAGGGGTCTAAGAGCCCAGTCTACATATTTAGACAAGAACTTGGTCACCGAACCCACCCCCGCGACAATAGGTCGCCCTGGGGGGTGGGTGCGGGACTTATGCACTTTTGGTAATAAATACCAGTTGGGGTCACTAGGAGCCAGAGGTATAAGGTGTTATGCTAGTTTCAAATCTAAAACTCCAACCTCTACGTATTGACGGAGAAAAGATCTCAACTTCTCTTTAATGCGACCTGTAGGGTTCTCTGACAACTTTTCATAAGTATCTGACTTGACAGTTGACCCTGAGCCTCTTGGTTGTAATCATCTCTAAACCATATAACAATACTACCTCCCTTATCTGCTCTAGAGATGACTAGGTCCTCTCTCTTGGCTAACCAACTCAAACCTGCAAATTCTTCATCTGATAAATTCCTCAATGGCTGAGGGTAAATGAGAGCCTTCATGTCATTTTTTACTGCCTTCATGAACAAATCGATAGGACCTCCCGGTGCTATGGGGGGATTAAATGTAGAGGGAACTCCCTCCATAAAAGGAGAGGAGTCCACCCCACACTGAGCCTGTGTGATCTCTTCTGACGCTAGGTCAGCTAACATCTTGGTGAAACCCATGTCATTGGTATCAAAACCCTTTACAGGGATAAAACCTAGAGGGCCTATATGACAAGGTGTATTACAGTCAAAAGATACAGGAGGTTTTTTAATGGAACTAGAGAAAAACTTATTTAGATAAATTTTACGTACAGCCCTAAATAAATCAACAAAATGGACATTCCAAATAAATTCTATATTGATTCACAAATACAATATGTCTGCTTTATGTTAGCACTAGCTATGAGTGAATTGAAGTTGACGAACCTGAATTCGTTACGAATTTCATGAAAAATTTGATTCGCAACGAATACAAATATCGTCGCGATTCTATCGCACAAATCGCTTCATCAAACTCCATTTTACAGCGTTCCAGGTTATTGGGGACCTAAGATGGTGGATCCACATGTGAGTACATGGGGCAGGGGATTATGGGAGGGCGGGAAAAGCGGCGGGAATGAAGGTAGGCGGGCTGACCCTGAATCACATGTGAGATGCAGCCTATCAGTGTTCACTGACCCCTGTGATGTCACAGCCCCTATATAATCGGCAGCCATCTTGCCTCTCTTCATTTCATCTATGCACTCAGATGGAGAGGACGGGACTGCATGTGTGTGTGTGAATAGCTCATACCACAGCATTACACTGCAACTGCTAGTCACATCAGCATTAGGGAAAGGCAGGAGTGCAGAGTGCTGTGCTGTTACACTGAGAACGATCATTGATTGCTAAAACTCCTATTCACGTTATTGAGCATTGCAGCAGAGAGGGGCAGATAGCTGTCAGCTGCCTCATACAGATCTCCAAGCTGCCTGAACTTTCTGAAGCATCTTATCTCCTCATTGTTAAGCCCAATTGAGATTATTTTTATTTGCTCCACAAAACTTCTGCTGCTCAGAATTGTGTGACAGAGTGCAATTTAGGGTTTAATCCCTGGATTTTTTTTTTGTGGTGCTGCACTGTTGGGTCCTGCTGCTGTTCAGAAATATGTGATTGTTCAGTGGACTGTAGTGCATTTGCACCATTTTGTACCTGTTAATCTGTCAAGGGGCTGGCTACATACTGTGCAAGTCCAAAAAATACTATACATCGGCTGTTTTTTTTTTTTTTTTAAACTGTTTTTTCTGCGTATAGTTACGCATATATAACTGCCCTCATCAGTGCATATCGCATAGGTACATGCAAATATTGTACCATTTAGTACATGTTAAGCTGTCAAGGTGCTCCATACCGTGAAAGTCCAAACAATAGTATCCACCGGCTGGTGTATTACAAAAATACAGAGTTTTTTTCTGCTAATAGGCCCTCATCCGTGCATACAGCATAGGTACATTCAAGTATTGTACCATTTAGTACCTGTTAAGCTGTCAAGGTGCTCCATACTGTCAAAGTCCAAACAATAGTATCCACCGGCTGGTGTTTTACAAAAATACTGATTTTTTTTTCTGCTAATAGTTAGGCATATTACTGACCTCATCAGTGCATACCGCATAGGTACATCCAAGTATTGTACCATTTAGTACCTGTTAAGCTGTCAAGGGGCTCCATACCGTCAAAGTCCAAACAATAGTATCCACCGACACGTGTTTTACAAAAATACTGATTTTTTTTCTGCTAATAGTTAGGCATATTACTGCCCTCATCAGTGCATACTGCATTGGTACATCCAAGTACTGTACCATTTAGTAGCTGTCAAGGTGCTCCAAACCGTCAAAGTCCAAACAATAGTATCCACCGGCTGGTGTTTTACAAAAATACAGAGTTTTTTCTGCTAATAGTTAGGCCTATTACTGCCCTCATCAGTGCATACCGCATAGGTACATCCAAGTATAGTACCATTTAGTACCTGTTAATCTGTCAAGGTGCTCAGAACCGTCAAAGTTTAAACAATAGTATCCACCGGCTGGTGTTTTACAAATATAATATACAGATTTTTTTTCTGCTAATAGTTAGGCATATTACTGCCCTCATCAGTGCATACTGCATAGGTACATCCAAGTATTGTACCATTTAGTAGCTGTTAAGGTGCTCCAAACCGTCAAAGTCCAAACAATAGAATCCACCGGCTGGTGTTTTACAAAAATACAGAGTTTTTTCTGCTAATAGTTAGGCATATTACTGCCCTCATCAGTGCATACCGCATACGTACATCCAAGTATTGTACCATTAGGACCTGTTAATCTGTCAAGGGCCTACATACTGTTCAAGGACAGCAGTAAGTAATCACCTGCTGCTGTTCTAGACAAATACTGTTTAAAGATTAGTGTAGCGTATTGTAATACCCTCATAAACACATTAAGTATGTCAAGCAGAGAAGTGCCAGGATGTGCACAGAGGAGTGGCAGAGGCCTAAATACTTCAGGCTGAGTTGGCAGCAAACTTGGGGCGAGTGTTAGCAGGAGTCGCAGCGAGAGGCCTGAGCTCCCGTTATCAGCCAGCGGTCGTGTCTGCACCAACAACCCATCTGCCGTCATCGATTAGTTAACACACTCATCCACATCATCACAAGTGACATCTGACACCTCCAGTCAACAGTCGGTGGGTTCCTCAGACACAACCCTCAGTTGGCATGGCCCGGGAGTAGTCCGTGTCCTTCCATTGCCTTTGTCCTATGCTGTTCCCTCTCCTAAAGAAGTATCTTATGCTGTGGGTTCAGCTCCACTATTTACTGAGGACGATCCAATAGAGGACAGTCAGCGGCTACTGGACAGCCAAGAAGGGGAGGAGACATGCACTGCTTGCTCTGCTAGGTGGCCAAGTAGTGATGCGGAGAGTGACGTGGGAGGCGGTGTTGCAAGTGTTCAGGGTCCTAAAGCAGACACTGTTGGGGACATCAGTGACGTGCACACAACTGTTGATGATGATGATGCCGATCGCAATTGGGAGCCTGGTGCAGAAGGGGCTTCATCATCATCAGGAGAAGAGAGATGCAGGTTGCCCTTGAGGCAGCAAGGCGGTAGCACGGTTGGCAGTCAGCGTGGTGGCAGTAGTGGAAATTCAGGAGCCAAACGTGCCCGGGGGAGACCACCTGCTTCGCGGCATCCTTCCTTTCCGGGAGGTAGTGGAACAGGGGTTCCTGGAGACGGCGCCAGTAGCAGTCAATTAGTGCGGACTGCGGGTGGGAAAATCAGCTACTATGCGGTGTGGAAGTTTTTCATAAGGCATCCGGAGGTGGTTCACGTAGCCACATGCAAGATCTGTCGGCAGAAGGTGAAGCGTGGCCAGGGTCCCAATGTCGGCACCACGGCCCTGCATCAACAAATGCTTCGCCACTATAAAGCGGCCTGGGAGAACCGTAGCTCCGATGTAGTGGTCCAGCCTGCTGCATCACCCAGTGGCCATCCGCTCCCTCCTTCATCCAGCCAACGCTCCACCACCTCAGCCGAAGGGAACTGTGTGTCAAACCCTCCTTCTGTTGCTCCTGCTTCTCCCGCTTTAAGTCAGCCATTCCGCCAACAATTCATCAGCGAACCCATGTCCAAGAGATAACAGTATGCCAACGTCGCAGAAGTTGAATGTGCTCCTGTCCAAGTTGCTGGTGTTGCAGTCCAACGGCGCAGACGTTAAATGTGCTCCTGTCCAAGTTGCTGGTGTTGCAGTCCCTCCCTTTTCAAGTGGTGGACTCTGCACCTGTCAGAGAATTGATGGCTTGTGCCGAGCCGAGGTGGAGAGTCCCAAGCCGTCATTTCTTTGCGAAGAAGGCAGTACCAGCCCTGCATAAGTTTGTACAAGAGAAGGTGGGCCAGTCCTTGAGCCTGTCGGTGTGTTCAAAAGTGCACGGCAGCGCCGACGTGCGGAGCTGTAACTACGGGCAGGGACAATACTTGTCTTTTACGGCTCACTGGGTAAATGTGGTTCCTGCACAGCCACAAAAGCAACTTGGACAGGTCACACCGCTTCCTCCTCCACGCTCTCGCTCACATGCAGTTGGTCCTGTTACAGTGTGCGACGCCGCCTCCTCATCCTCCACCGTGTCCTCGGCCTCCACTGCACGTCCAAATCTCTGTGGCCCTTCATCGTACCATGTGTGTAGGGCATGGCGGTGTCAAGCTGTTCTTCACATGGTTTGCCTTGGCGAACGGAGTCACACAGGGGAGGAACTACTAAAGTTAATTCGTAAAGAAATCCGAGTATGGCTTACTCCACGAAATCTGGAAATGGGAACCATGGTGACCAACAATGGGAAGAACATCGTGTCCGCGCTGCGACAAGGAAGTGTGAAACATGCGCCCTGCATGGCACACGTGTTGAATCTGGTTGTCAAGCGCTTCCTCAAGTCTTCACCCCATTTGCAAAACATCCTGAAAAAGGCAAGGAAACTGTGCATGCACTTCAGCCACTCGTACACCGCCAAGCACACCTTCCTTGAGCTGCAGCGTCAGAACGGTATCCCACAACATAGTCTTATTTGTGACGTTGCCACACGTTGGAATTCCACCCTCCATATGTTGGACAGACTATACGAACAAAGAAAAGCCATCACCGATTTCTTGATGATCCAAGCAGATAGGAGTACTCCCCTGTGTAACTTCAATGTGAACCAGTGGCTGCTCATACGTGACACCTGCCGTTTGCTGAGGCCCTTTGAGGAAGCCACATTATTTGTGAGTCGCCTGGATTACGCCATGAACGACGTAATTCCACTCCTACATTTCCTACAACAAATGATTGAAACCATGGCTGGTCTCGGCAATGGAGACGTTGCACCTACATCTCCAGGCTACATGGGCCCTGTGGGGGATGAACTGGAGGTGGATGAGGGGCAGAGCGGAGCACAGTTTAGGTTGGATGAGATGGCTAGTATTTCTAGTCTTTGGACAGGAGAGGAGGAGCAGGAGCAGCCAGAGGAGCTGAAGGGTTATGAGGAAGTTGAGACAGAGGACCCAGAGATGGAGGCAGGTAGTCCCTCTGAGTCACTGGTGCAAATAGCACGATGCATACTCAGTTGCTTGCGTAGTAACCCCCGAATTGTCAAAATTCGTCAGTGGGATGACTTATGGATCTCCACCTTATTAGACCCTCGCTACCGTCCCAAAATGGGGGCCTTTTTTACACCCACTGAGAGGGAGGACAAACTGACCTACTACAGACAGTTTCTAAATAGTCAGTTGGCTGATGCCTATTGGCCACATGGTCCATCCACTCGCAGGTCTGACTCAGGGGGCCCTCTGCGCTCACCTTCCACTGCCATGGCTGCTGGGGAGGGGTGGCAGGAGCAGTACCAGCTCAATTAGCAGCAGCCTGAGTCTACAGTCGCTGATGAGTAGCTTTCTTCACCCGCATAGTGAAGCAACTCATGAGCAGCAGGTAGACATGGAGCAGGACCTGAACCAGCAGGTGGTGGCATACCTTGACATGGCCATGCCAACAACCATTGAAGATCCGCTGGACTTCTGGGCAGCCAAACTTGATTAATGGCCACAACTAGCAGAGTTTGCCCTGGAAAATGTCACGATGCCGGCTGGCAGGTAGTGGATCCTCTGTGCCAGAGAGGGATGGCGAGGACCGCGCTAGTGGACCGGTTCTAAGCCACTACAGGTTTTCACCAGAGCCCGCCGCAAAGCGGGATGGTCTTGCTGCGGCGGTAGTGACCAGGTCGTATCCACTAGCAACGGCTCACCTCTCTGGCTGCTGAAGATAGGCGAGGTACAAGGGAGTAGGCAGAAGCAAGGTCGGACGTAGCAGAAGGTCGGGGGCAGGCGGCAAGATTCGTAGTCAGGGGAGATAGCAGGAGTTCTGGTACACTGGCTTTAAACACACAAAACGCTTTCACTAGGCACAAGGGCAACAAGATCCGGCAAGGGAGTGCAAGGGAGGAGACTAGATATAGCCAGGGAACAGGTGGGAGCCAATTAACCTAATTGGGCCAGGCACCAATCATTGGTGCACTGGCCCTTTAAATCTCAGGGAGCTGGCGCGCGCGCGCCCTAGAGAGCGGAGCCGCGCGCGCCAGCACATGACAGCAGGAGACGGGAACGGGTAAGTGACCTGGGATGCGATTCGCGAGCGGGCGCGTCCCGCTGTGCGAATCGCATCCCCAACGGCCATGACAGGGCAGCGCTCCCGGTCAGCGGGACCGACCGGGGCGCTGCGGAGAGAGAGACGCCGTACGCGCTCCGGGGAGGAGCGGGGACCCGGAGCGCTAGGCGTAACAGTACCCCCCCCCTTAGGTCTCCCCTTCTCTTTGTCTGGTAACTGCCTCCCCTGGGATGAGGACACCGGGAAAGGATGGAGGGATTCCTCAACAGCAGGCGGAACAGCAGGAGTAGGGATGGGGAGGGAGGGCAGAGGGCGAGACTTGGCACGGGGCAGTGTGACACCAGGACGAGGGCCATGAGGGGACACAGAGGTTTGCCTGATGGGACTGGGAGGGGGGGAGAGGTATTTCTTGTGGCAGGCAGAGTCCTTAATGACCTTAGGGGGACCGGATACAGGAGGAACCACAGGGTCACGGCAGGGAGTACTGGGGACCGGTAGAAGGCAGTCCTTGGAACAAGAGGGACCCCAACTCTTGATCTCCCCAGTGGACCAATCCAGGGTTGGGGAATGGTGTTGAAGCCAGGGTAGTCCAAGGAGAACTTCAGAAGTGCAATTAGGAAGGACAAAAAATACAATTTCCTCGTGATGAGGTCCGATGCACATTAGGAGGGGCTCCGTGCGATAACGCACGGTGCAGTCCAATCTGGCTCCGTTGACCGCGGAAATGTGGAGTGGCTTGACAAGACGGGTCACCGGAATGCGGAATTTATTCACTAAGGACTCCCGAATAAAATTCCCAGAAGCTCCAGAGTCCAGGCAGGCCACGGCTGAGAGGGGAGAGCTGGCTGACGTAGAAATCCGAACAGGCACCGTGAGACGTGGAGAAGTCGACTTAGCATCAAGAGACGCCACACCCACGAGAGCTGGGTGCGAGCGTGCGTTTCCCAGACGTGGAGGACGGATTGGGCACTCCACCAAAAAATGTTCAGTACTGGCACAGTACAGACAAAGATTCTCTTCCTTACGGCGATTCCTCTCCTCCAGGGTCAGGCGAGACCGATCCACTTGCATGGCCTCCTCGGCGGGAGGCCTAGGCGCAGATTGCAGTGGAGACTGTGGGAGAGGTGTCCAGAGATCTAAGTCTTTTTCCTGGCGGAGCTCTTGATGCCTCTCAGAAAAACGCATGTCAATGCGAGTGGCTAGATGAATGAGTTCATGCAGGTTAGCAGGAGTCTCTCGTGCGGCCAGAACATCTTTAATGTTGCTGGATAGGCCTTTTTTAAAGGTCGCGCAGAGAGCCTCATTATTCCAGGAAAGTTCAGAAGCAAGGGTACGGAATTGTATGGCGTACTCGCCAACGGAAGAATTACCCTGGACGAGGTTCAGCAGGGCAGTCTCAGCAGAAGAGGCTCGGGCAGGTTCCTCAAAGACACTTCGAATTTCCGAGAAGAAGGAGTGTACAGAGGCGGTGACGGGGTCATTGGTCCCAGAGCGGTGTGGCCCATGACAGGGCTTTTCCAGACAGAAGGCTGACTACGAAAGCCACCTTAGACCTTTCAGTGGGAAACTGGTCCGACATCATCTCCAAGTGCAATGAACATTGCGAAAGAAAGCCACGGCAAAACTTAGAGTCCCCAAAAAATTTGTCCGGCAAGGACAGGCGGAGGCTAGGAGTGGCCACTCGCTGCGGAGGAGGTGCAGGAGCTGGCGGAGGAGATGATTGCTGATGAAGTTGCGACTGAAGTTGGTGCACAATGGTGGACACTTCCGACAGCTGGTGGGTTAGATGGGCGATCTGTCGGGCTTGCTGGGCGACCACCGTGGTGATATCAGAGGCAACTGGCAGGGGAACCTCAGCGGGATCCATGGCCGGATCTACTGTCACGATGCCGGCTGGCAGGTAGTGGATCCTCTGTGCCAGAGAGGGATGGCGAGGACCGCGCTAGTGGACCGGTTCTAAGCCACTACAGGTTTTCACCAGAGCCCGCCGCAAAGCGGGATGGTCTTGCTGCGGCGGTAGTGACCAGGTCGTATCCACTAGCAACGGCTCACCTCTCTGGCTGCTGAAGATAGGCGAGGTACAAGGGAGTAGGCAGAAGCAAGGTCGGACGTAGCAGAAGGTCGGGGGCAGGCGGCAAGATTCGTAGTCAGGGGAGATAGCAGGAGTTCTGGTACACTGGCTTTAAACACACAAAACGCTTTCACTAGGCACAAGGGCAACAAGATCCGGCAAGGGAGTGCAAGGGAGGAGACTAGATATAGCCAGGGAACAGGTGGGAGCCAATTAACCTAATTGGGCCAGGCACCAATCATTGGTGCACTGGCCCTTTAAATCTCAGGGAGCTGGCGCGCGCGCGCCCTAGAGAGCGGAGCCGCGCGCGCCAGCACATGACAGCAGGAGACGGGAACGGGTAAGTGACCTGGGATGCGATTCGCGAGCGGGCGCGTCCCGCTGTGCGAATCGCATCCCCAACGGCCATGACAGGGCAGCGCTCCGGTCAGCGGGACCGACCGTCGCGCTGCGGAGAGAGAGACGCCGTACGCGCTCCGGGGAGGAGCGGGGACCCGGAGCGCTAGGCGTAACAGAAAAGCTGTCCTGTCCGGCCAGTAGTGTGCCATCAGAGCGGCTGTTTAGTGCGGCCGGGGCCATAGTCACCCCAAGGCGAACTCGTCTGTCCACTAAAAATGGGGAGAGACTGATGTTTGTCAAGATGAATCAGGGATGGATCAGCCAGGATTTCCAGCCACCAATGCTAGATTGACTATGCTCCTACAACAAAAATTTCTCAAGTGTGGTTGGTTATGAAACCCTCTGGGGCAGACGTGGGCATTGTATGGCCCGCTTGCCATATACGGCAAGTATTCTCCTAATCTGGGGGACAACTATGCTCCTAATCTGGGGGCCATCTATGCTGCCTAATTTGCGGGACAACTATGCTCCTAATATGGGGGAAACTGATGCTTCTGGCCTTGGGCCTATAATTTTTTGGAAGTTTAGCAGTAGCTAAATACATGCTTAATGCAAATGTCAACATTGATCTTTAAATGTAAGGGGTTATGAAACCCTCTTGGGTACTGCGAATGACTGCTCTAGAATCATTCTGTGTCTTTCTGGAACTACTTGCCTCCCTGGTGCCTCAGGCCTTGGGCCTATAATTTTTTTAAGTTTAGCAGTAGCTAAATACATACTTAATGCAAATTTCAACAATGATCGTTAAATTCTCGGCGCTCTGCCAGGACCTTCTCCTACCCCGCCGGGGCCGATCCGAGGACCTCACTAAATTATCCAATTGTTAGTAGAGACATGCGGTGTGTACAAGGGGCAGGGACTTAATGAACCCTAGCTTATGACCCGCACTTAGTTGTGATTCTTCTTTCCTGGCAAAAATTATTCCTATCGCCAACGGGAGCCGGGTGCAGAAGGGGCTTAATCATCATCAGGAAAAGAGAGTTGCAGGTTTCCCTTGAGTCAGCACGGTTGGCAGTCAGCGTGGTGTGGCAGTAGTGGAATTTCAGGAGACAAACCTGCCCGGGGGAGACCACCTGCTTCGAGGCAGCTTACCTTTCAGAGAGGTAGGGGGGTACCCGCATCTGTCAGTGAAAGATAGAGACACGCTAATCCGTTCAGTGGAGCGCTAGTGCGACCTAGACATCTGAGGCCATAACACACCTGTTATTGCTCGATCTCGCAATTGATTGTGCAATGAAAGGGGTTATTAAAGCCTCTTGGGTACTGCTGAGGCCTACTCCTGACTGTTCCTGGTGCAATGTATGGGGTAATTAAACACTCTTGGGTAGTGTAATTTTTTAATTTACTGATAATTTTATCAGTAATAAAATTGAATTTTGCAGAATGCTAACCGTTACACAACGGAACACTTGTTGTGTGTGATTTTTTAATGAAAATAAAAAATAAAAATAAATACAGAGAGGGATTAACTCTGCTTAATAATTTTTGGTGAAAAAACTCCTTTGGTGATCTGATCTTTTGGAGACAGATGCGCTTACACACATATGTCATAATTTTTTTTTTTTATTTCAAACATTGTGTGGTTTATTATTTTTGAGAAGAAAGTCTTTGGGTGGTCCACCGTCCTGCATTATAGAGTCTTCTGAACTGTTGGATATGCGCTTGTTTTTACACAAAAGTATAATTTTTTTTTTTAAATATACAATTTTGTTGATTTTGGGGGGGATTGTGAAGCCCTGTGTGTACTGGTGCATCAGCCAACTCCAGGCTGTGTCCTTGAGCCAATATATGGGTTACTGATGCCGCTGTGGTGGGGCCTGGGTCTGGTAATTTCAAATTTTCTCATAGGTAGCACCCGCTATCCAAATTCTTTTTCAAAAATTTCTAAAATTGTGGTGTTTTTTGGGGGGGGGATTGTGAAGCCCTGGTGTGTACTCGTGCTTCAAGCAACTCCAGGCTGCATCATGCAGGCAATATATGGGTTACTGATGCCACTGTTGGGCCTGGGTCTGGGAATTTCAAATTTTCTCATAGGTAGCACCTGCTATCCAAAATCTTTGGTTTAAATTTCTTAATTCATCTTTTAAACTTAGGGATTGTGAAGGCCTAGTGCCTACTCATGCTGCTGGCAACTCCGGGCTGTGCCATTCATCCACTATATGGTGTCCTCATGCTGCCAACATCTCCACACTGTGTCATTCAGCCACTATATGGTCTCCCCATGCTGCCAACACCTCCACACTGTGTCATTCAGCCACTATATGGTGTCCTCATGCTGACAACACATCCACGCTGTGTCATTCAGCTACTATATGGTGTCCTCATGCTGCCAACACCTCCACGCTGTGCCATTCAGCCACTATATGGTGTCCTCATGCTTCAGCTTCATCCAAGCTGTGTCATTCAGCCACTATATGGTGTCCTCATGCTGCCAACACCTCCACACTGTGCCATTCAGCCACTATATGGTGTCCTCATGCTGACAACACATCCACGCTGTGTCATTCAGCCACTATATGGTGTCCTCATGCTTCAGCTTCATCCAAGCTGTGTCATTCAGCCACTATATGGTGTCCTCATGCTGCCAACACCTCCACGCTGTGCCATTCAGCCACTATATGGTGTCCTCATGCTTCAGCTTCATCCAAGCTGTGTCATTCAGCCACTATATGGTGTCCTCATGCTGCCAACACCTCCACACTGTGCCATTCAGCCCCTATATGGTGTCCTCATGCTGACAACACATCCACGCTGTGTCATTCAGCCACTATATGGTGTCCTCATGCTGACAACACATCCACGCTGTGTCATTCAGCCACTATATGGTGTCCTCATGCTGCCAACACCTCCACGCTGTGCCATTCAGCCACTATATGGTGTCCTCATGCTTCAGCTTCATCCAAGCTGTGTCATTCAGCCACTATATGGTGTCCTCATGCTGCCAACACCTCCACGCTGTGTCATTCAGCCACTATATGGTGTCCTCATGCTGCCAACACCTCCACACTGTGCCATTCAGCCACTATATGGTCTCCTCATGCTGACAACCTGTCCATGCTGTGTCATTCAGCCACTATATGGTGTCCTCATGCTTCAGCTTCATCCAAGCTGTGTCATTCAGCCACTATATGGTGTCCTCATGCTGCCAACACCTCCACGCTGTGTCATTCAGCCACTATATGGTCTCCTCATGCTGCCAACACCTCCAAGCTGTGCCATTCAGCCACTATATGGTGTCCTCATGCTGCCAACACATCCACGCTGTGCCATTCAGCCACTATATGGTCTCCTCATGCTGACAACCTGTCCATGCTGTGTCATTCAGCCACTATATGGTGTCCTCATGCTGCCAACACCTCCACGCTGTGCCATTCAGCCACTATATGGTCTCCTCATGCTGCCAACACCTCCATGCTATGTCATTCAGTCACTATATGGTCTCCTGACACTGATGCCACCACCAGGCCCTGTCATTGTGCTGCTGTGCGGCAGTGATTCTAAAAGTGAGGCCGGTAATCTGCATGTTATTCTGAATAACAGTATTATTTCACTAACCCAGCACACTCCATATGCGTTTTAGAAAACAGCAAATTGTTCTATACCCCTATAGAGGCTGTATGTAGGCTAGAAATAGCCTTTTTTAATATAGATTTGCCGCAAAAAATGTCAAAGCGAAACAAACTTTTTCGGAAAAAATTCGGCGAAGCGGCCGAATCGAATTTTTGAAAAGTTCGCTCATCTCTAGTTAGCACCATAAAGTTGACATGTTTTTACTTTTTAAAAACATTAGAGGGCTTCAAAGTATAGCAGCAATTTTAAAAATTTTCAGGAAAAATTCAAAATCTGAATTTTTCAGGGACCAGTTAAGATTGAAGTGGATTTGAGGGGCCTTTCTGTGAGCAATACCCCACAAATTGCCCCATTTTAAAAACTGCATCCCTCAAGGTATTCAAAATGACATTCAGAAAGTATTTGAACCCTTTAGGTGTTTCACAAGAACAGCAGCAAAGTGGAGGAGAAAAATCAAGATCTCCATTTTTTTAGACTAACATGTTCATGTAGCCCAATTTTTTTTCCAATTTTACAAGTGTTATAAGGAGAAAAAGCCTGCAAAATTTGTAGCCCAATTTCGCTCGAGTAAGGAAATACCTCATAAGTTGACGTAAACTGCTTTGCGGGTTCGCAACAAGGCTCTAGAGGGGAAGAGCAACAGTGGGATTTTGGAGGGCAAATTTTGCTGAAAGGGTTTTTGGGGGGCATGTTGCATTTAGGAAGCCCCCATGGTGCCAGAACAGAAAAAAAATAAATAAATAAAAAATAAAAAATGCATGGCACAATATTTGGGAAACTACACTCCTCAAGTAATGTAACAAGGGATATAGTGATCCTTAACACCTCACAGGTGTTTGACAGGTTTTCGTTGAAGTTGGACGGGAAAATTAAAAATGTGATTTTTAACACAAAAATCATGGTGTTACACCAAATTTTTCATTTTCTCATGGGGTAATAGAAGAAAATGAAACCCAAAATTTGAAGCCCACTTCCTCCCGAGTAAGGAAATACTCCATGTGTGGATGTAAACTGCTCTGCTGGCATTCTACAGGTCTCAGAACAGAAGGAGCGCCATTGGGCTTTTGGAGAAAGAATTTGGTTGGAATAGAAGTCGGGGCCATGTGCGTTTACAAAGCCCCCATGGTGCTAGAACAGTGGACCCCCCACCCCACTACCACATGTGACCCTATTTCGGAAACTACACCCTTCATGGAATGTAATAAGGGGTGCAGTGAGCACTTGCACCCCACTGGTGTTTGACAGATATTTGGAACAGTGGGCTGTGCAAATGAAAAATGACATTTTTCATTTTCATGGACCACTGTTCAAAAAATCTGTCAGGCACCTGTGGGGCGTAAATGCTCACTGCACCTCTTGTTACATTCTGTGAGAGGTGTAGTTTCAGAGGACCTTTTTATGCATTTATTCTGTGAGGGGTGTTGTTTCCAAAATGGGGTCACATGTGGGGGGCTCACTGTTCTGGCACAAAGGGGGCTTTGTAAACACACGTGGCCTTCTATTCCAACCAAATTCTATCTCCAAAAGGCCAATGGTGCTCCTTCTCTTCTGATCCCTGTAGCGCACTAGCAGAGCAATTTACATCCACATATGAGGTATTTCCTTACTCCGTGAGGGTTGTAGTTTCTTTGTAGTTTTTTTTTTTTTTTAGCGTTTATGTCAAAACCTACTGTACGATCAGCCATCCCTGTGCAAAACCCGAATTTAGGCCTCAAATGTATATTGGGTTCTCTTACTCCTGAGCCATGTTGTCCACCCTCAGAGCAATTTACGCCCACATATGGGGTATTTCCGTACTCAGGAAAAACTGCATTACTTATTATGGGGGGCTTTTTCTCCTTTTACCTCTTGTGCAAATGAAAAATTAAGAAAAAAAAACTGCATGTTAGTGTAATTTTTTTTTTTTTTAAACGGACATGCTGGGGTATCCCCAATTTTTCATTTTCAGAAGGGAGAAATTGTGTTACAAATTTTGAGGGCTTTTTTTCCCTTTTACCACGAGCATGGAAATACCCCATATGTGGCCCTCAACTGTTGCCTTGAAATACTGCAGGGGTCCGGATTGAGAGAGCGCACATTTGAGGCCTAAATTATTTGCATAAGGGCGGCTGATGCTAGGTTCAGTCAGTGGAATGTCCGCACTTAAAATTTCCATGCAGACATTCCACCGACAGCGGAGCGCTTGCAGAACATCCCAGCAACATGAGTGCTGGGAAGTGCAATGTCTCATAGACGGCAATGCACTTCTGTGTGGACTCCACAGAAAGAATAGACATGTCTATGCTTACTGCAGACTCCAGAATTGAATTGGTATTTCTGCCGCAGAAACATCTGCAGCGGAAATTCTGCCGTGTGCATAAGAAAGCATCGGGGTGCTGGGCCGCAAAAGTTTGTTTGAGCCGCCATCAAATTGACGAAGTCCTCACTGAATAAAAAACGTAAAGTCCATTTCAGTGAGGACTGTGGGTTCATCAATATGGGGGGACAGGGAGGTCACTAGTATGGGGGACCTCTACTGTTATTGCCCTGCAGCGCCTTCTGGGGGGTTCATCAACACTGGATGATGATGGGGGAGGAGAAAGGAATATGGGGCCTTTCTCCTCCCCCTCATTGGCAGTCTCGTTGTTGGAGGCAAGAGCATGGTGCATGGCCAATATCCGATGCTTTATGTCTATCTGACCCAATTTTGTATGCTGGTGAATACTAATCTCTGTCCCTGGGTCACATCCAAGGACTTTGTTTTCTTTGTTATATGACACATGTTGCTAACAATTTCCCATTATGGGTTGTATATATCTGGGTACCATTTGGGAAGTTACTTTATGCAGCTATACTGTACCTGCGCATAAAGCCCTACATCCCCTATACTTTATGCATCTATAATGTACCTGCGCATAAAGCCCCTACATCGCCTATACTTTATGCAGCTATACTGTACCTGCGCATAAAGCCCCTACATCCCCTATACTTCTGTGTCGGGGTACAGTGTATGCTACTGTATACGATAATGTGTGTGCGTGTATATATATGTATGTATGCTGTGTGAGAATATATATATATATATATATATATATATATAGGGCATACCTACCATTTGGTGAATGCGCCAGGGGTGCACATCTGGTGGGGGTGAAGGCCGCCAAACAGATCAAGTCCGACCTCAACTAGTTAAATAATAATGAGGTGCGGCTGTTGGGCAGCAGCAGGATCAGCCACTGCAGCACAATAATCAGCAGGGTTAATTTTTGATTGCTGCCTACTGCTGCGCCACATCCCAGTCCTCCAGCGTGACTCCCTCTGAATTACCACGCCATATTATGAAGGATAGCTGGGACCAGCGCACCGCTGCTGAAAATCCAGTGTATGGCAGTATTCTCTTCAGTGGGTACAGTGTATGGCAGTATTCTCTTCAGTGGGTACAGTGTGGGGCAGTATTATATTCAGGGCACAGTGTGTGGCAGTATTGTATTCAGGGCGTAGTGTGTGACAGTATTATATTCAGGGCGTAGTGTGTAGCGGTATTGTATTCAGGGTGTAGTGTGTGGCGGTATTGTATTCAGGGTGTAGTGTGTGGCAGTATTGTATTCAGGGCATAGTGTGTGGCATTATTGTATTCAGGGCATAGTGTGTGGCAGTATTATATTCAGGGTCCTATGGCAGTATTGTATTCAGAGCATAGTGTGTAGCAGTATTTTATTCCTGTTGCACAGTGTCTGGCAGAGTAATTTTATAAAGAGTATGAGGATCTGCTGACAAATTAAGGAACCAATGATGTCCGGGCATCAGACTCTGCAGAGAAGATGGAGCTGGAAGAAGACCTGGGGTGTCTGGAGCAGATGAAGGAAAAAAGAAAAGACAACAGAGAAGACGTCACTCAGGTCAGAGATGTCATTGTGTATTCTCCTGACTGTCCCATCAGAGCTGTTGTAATTTGTAAGTTTTGCAGCGATGATTAGTGAAACTGTACCTTAAAGGAGAAACGCGGCCAAAATCTTTTAAGTTCCCCTGTGCCCGGACTGAAAAAACTTAAAAAAAAGTTCCCCTGTTGCTCCAGTATCGGCATCCTGTGCCTCTGGCGCTGCTCAGCTCCGTGCTTCCCAGGCTCGGAATGTCAAACTGCGGTCAGTTTATCGTCAGCCGCAGCAATGTCCCGCCTCGGCCGGTGATAGGCTGAGCTCACTATCATGTAAGGAGCCAGCCCAAGCTCCTTACATGACAGTGAGCTCAGCCTATCACCGGCTAAGGGGGGACATCGCTGTGGCCGGTGATAAAAACTGACCGCAGTGTGACGTTCCGAGCCTATGAAGCATGGAGCTGAGCAGCACTGGAGGAACAGGATGCCGATACCGAAGCAACGGGGCAATGTAGGAAGGTAAGTTAAAGTATGTTTTTTTTAGTTTTTGCAGCCCGGGCTCAGGGGAACTTAAAAGATTTCTGACGCATTTCTCCTTGCAAAACTGCAAGTCCTATAATGCCCGAGACTCTGCAGACATGATGGGAGTTGTAGCTTTGCAACAGCTGGAGAGCCACTTGAACCAAGGTGATCGGTCAGGCTCCCAGCAGTCGGACCCCCACCCAAAAAAATAGACTGCTTATTCTAAAATGCCAGGATCTATTTTTCATCCCAGTCCAGCCTTTGCGTGGGGGATGGGGGGGGGGGGGGGCGAAGCATTTTTTTGCGGGGCCCTGTGGTTTCTAGCTATGCCCCTGTATCACCTCATCCGTCGTTCTGTGGGAAGGGGTTAAACAGTTTTAGTGCTGCTTTAAAATGTTGCAACAATTCAAAGCAAAATACAAAATATACAACATATATTTAGAAACAAAGTGGGTAGGAATATCTCATTAATATATGTTGTATATTTTGCTTTGAATTGTTGCAAAAATTTTTATTTCATTACATTTAAACATTTTAAAGCAGCACTGAAACTGTTTAACCCCTTCCTGCAGAACTCCACATAAAGAAAATAGTTAGTATTAACATCATATTCAATGTGGTTAATTATCATGGTTGTGCTAATTCTGTGAGTTTAAAAAAATGTGTGTATTTAAACTTTACTGATAAATGACATTGGTGAAGAAAAAGGTCAGAGACTACAGTGGTTCCTCAACATACGATGGTAATTCATTCCAAACGAGCCATCGTTTGTCGAATCCATCGTATGTTGAGGGATTCGTGCAATGTAAAGTATAGGAAGCTGTACTCACCTGTCCCCGCCGCTCCGGACCGTGTCCCGCCGCTCCCGATGGTGTCCCTGCAGCTCCCGATGGTGACCCCGGGCCTCTGCTGGGCTCTCCTGGTCTTCTCCGGTCCTCTGCTGGGCTCTCCTGGTCTTCTCCGGTCCTCCACTGTCTTCCGCAAGGCCTTACTTTGCCTGCGTAGTGACGTCATTACACCGCTGAGTACGCAGTTCCTATTGGATGACGGGACAGCGTGCGCAACAGCATATTGATGTCACCGGAGAGGGCCGAGAAGACACTGGAGGACCAGCGCTGGACCCGAAGGGCACCCCGGAGCATCCGGCAGCAGCTTAAGCATTTTGCGCTGCCGGATAGCACTTAATGCGATGGCCCCGACATAAAAAAGCATCGTATGTCGATGCTAACATCGACATGCAATGGCCTCTTAGAGGCCATCGTATGTCGATTTGATCATATGTCGGGGCCATCATAGGTCGGGGGTCACTGTAGCTTGGTTGTTAAAGGGCGTTGTCTTGGGAACAGGAAATTTCTAACTGTTCAGCTCCCTAGCACTTACTTATGTCCTCTACATTATTATTATTATTAATTATAATTATTAGGGGCAGGGAGCGTAAAAAAAAAAGATCAATTCTGCCGTTTTTTCAAATTAACGTTTATTTTGTTTTATAATGCTCATCTTGCAGTATTAATGAAAACGTTTTTCTAGAAGGTTTTACTATTAATGTGATGCTACATAACCACAATCACTGGGTGAGACTTATAGACACACACACTGTCTGGAGATCATGTTGTTGTAAAAGGCTTGTAATCTCACACTATACATCTCTGTCCACACGCATTCTCCTGTCCACTTGTATTGATGTGTGCTTCGCCGAGAGGCAAGAGGAACTTTGTCTCGAGCGTGAACCTGCTCGTGCCTCATCTGGCACCTGTGTTCAAGCTGACTCCTCTGTCACCTGTCATACCTCCTGCTGAAGAGGCTATGCAAGTGGACCGCGTTCACCTGTCACAGCATGAGAGGTCCCACCGACGTGAGGAAAATCTTTGCCTCTATTGTGCCAAACCGGAACATTTCCTCAAAGACTGTCCTCTTCGTCCTTCTTGACCGGGAGACGCACGCACCTAGGGCACGTTGGAGAGGCATCCCTAGGTGAGGATATCTCCTCTCTTCGTTTGTCTATGCCAGTCCAAATCTTCACCTCTTCTGGGACTTTGTTTTATGCCTCTGCTTTCTTGGACTCTGGTTCTGCAGGGAATTTCATCAATGCATCCCTGGTCCAGAAGCATCGTCTTCCGGTGACGCAGCTCAGCAAACCCCTTTACATTTCCTCCATCAACGGTGAAAGTTTGAACTTTGCGGTACAATTCCGCACGGATCTTCTGACGATGCACATGGAAGTTTTACACAAAGAGAAGATCATGTTCTATGTGCTTCCTTTCTGTACTTCTGCGCTTATCTTGGGTTTGCCTTGGTTGCAACTACACGCACCGGTTCTAAATTAGCAAACTGGTGAAGTCTCTCTCTGTGGTCAAGGTTGTCAGAATCTCTGCTTGTTGGCACCGCAATTGAAGCGCTCCTTCTCCTTCTCTGATGCCGGGTCTGCCCTCTCCTTATCAGGACTTTTCTGATGTGTTTTGCGAGAAACAGGCCAAAAGTCTTCCTCCACATCAACCCTATGATTGTCTTATTGAGCTTCTGCCTGGTACCACTCCTCCCCAAAGGAGAATCTACCCTCTGTCGGTGCCTGAAATGCAAGCCATGTCTCAGTATATTAGGGAGAACCTCCAGAAGGGTTTTATCCGGAAATCCTCCTCTCCTGCCGGAGCTGGATTCTTTTTTGTGCGGAGGAAGGACGGCTCTCTTCGCCCCTGCATTGACTACAGTGGTCTCAATAAAATTACCATCAAGAATCTGTATCCTCTACCTCTCACTTCTGAGCTCTTCGACCGTCTATGGGGCACCAAGGTCTTCACCAAATTGGATTTGCGAGGAGAGTATAATTTAATCAGGATTCGAGAAGGAGATGAATGGAAGACAGCTTTTAATACACGTGATGGGCACCTTGAGTACTTAGTGATGCCATTTGGACTCTGTAACGCCCCGACGGTCTTCCAAGAATTAGTATATTACATCTTCCGGGATCTTCTTTACACTTGTGTCGTGGTCTATTTAGATGAAATCTAAATCTTCTCTCCCAACTTGGAGATGCATCACACTCACGTGCGCCAGGTCTAACGTCGCCTACGGAATATTTTTAATGCCAAACTTGAGAAATGGCTCATTGAGAAGACGAGTTCCTGGGTTGTATTGTCCAAGACCTTCTGGCTTACGGGCCATACAGCGTTTTCTTGGATTTGCTAATTATTATAGACAGTTCATTCCACATGTCTCCTCCTTGATTGCTCTGATTGTGGCTCTCACCAAGAAAAACAGTAATTCTAAGTCCTGATCCCCAGAAGCAGAAGAGTATTTTACCCATTTGAAATCTGCCTTTGCTTCTGCACTTAATCTGTCTAGACCTGACCCAGAAAAGCCATTCTTTCTTGAAGTTGATGCCTCATCTGTAGGATCTGGTGCCATCTCAACTCAATGACTTAACTTAAACGATGACTTGTGACTTCTTTTCTAAGACATTCTCACCTGCTGAGAGGAACTATTCTATTGGAGATCGGGAACTCTTGGCCATTAAGCTTGCCTTAGAAGAGTGGTGTCACTTATTGGAAGGATCAATTCATCCAGTCAGTATCTACAAAGACCATAAAAATATTTTATATCTTCAGTCCGCACAGTGTCTGAGCCCCAGGCAGGCCAGATGGTCTCTTTCCTTTTCCCGGTTTAATTTATTTTTTAATTTTTGACCTGCAGATAAGAATGTCAGAGCTGATGCTTTCTCTAGAGCTTCTGATGTAAGAGGTCTGGACTCTACTCCATGGCATATTCTTCCTCCTGAACGAATGATTACGGTGGCGCCTGTTGTTCTTCAGCAAATTCCTCCAGGGAAGTCTTTTGAGCCTCCTCGTCTGAGACGCAAAGTGTTGAGTTGGGGTTATTCTTCTTTACTATTCGGGCATGCTGGAGTACGGAAGTCTATTCAATTGACATTACTGGTGGCTGAATCTGGAGCGTGATGTCACTGATTTTGTATGTTCCTGTTCTACCTGTGCCCGTGACAAGACTCCTTGGCTCAAGCCTGCAGGTCTTTTACTTCCTTTGCCTATCCGGGAGTGCCATTGGTCACACATTGCTATGGACTTTTTTCACCGATCTGCCTCCCTCCTGCAAGAACATAGTCATTTGGGTGGTCGTTGATCTTTTTTCGTAGGTGGCTCATTTTGTGCCCCTCCCTGGACTTCCTTCTGTCTACAGCTGGCGGATGAATTCCTTCGACATATCTTTTGTTTACATGGCCTACCATCTCACATTGTCTGTGATCTTGGCGTTCAGTTTGTTTCCAAATTCTGGTGGGCTCTCTGCTCTCATCTCAAGATCAAGCTTGACTCCTCTTCTGCATTCCACCCCCAGTCCAATGGTCAGGTAGAGAGGGTGAATCAAATTCTCAGAGATTATCTTCATCATTTTGTTTCTGCTCAACAAGACGATTGGGCCAACCTCCTTCCCTGGGCAGAGGTTTCATATAACTACCGCGACTCTGAAGCTACTAAAATGTCCAAGTTCTTTATAGTCTACAGCTGTCACCCTTGTCCTCCTCTTCCTCTATCTGTTCCTTCTGAAGTACCTGCGGTGAATATTCTGTTACAGGACTTATCATCTATTTGGCAAAAGACTCTGCACTCTTTAATTCTTGCATCCAGCCACATGAAGTCGCAGGCTGACAAGAAGAGAAGACCTCCTCCAATCTTTTCACCTTGTGACAAAGTCTGGTTATCCACCAAGTATATTCGTTATAAGATACCCAGCTACAAGTTGGGTCCCCACTTCCTGGGCCCTTTCAAAGTCATGCAACCCATTAATCCTGTGTCTTACAAACTCTACCTGCCTCTATTTCTACGCATTCAGAACTCCTTTCCCATCTCTCTCTCAAACCCGTTATTCTTAATCGTTTTTCTCATGGGGATGTCTCTTTCACTCCTGTCTCTGGTTCCTCTGACATCTTTGAAGTTAAAGGGGTTCTCTGGTGCTTACACATCTTTTCCCCTATCCAAAGGATATGGGATAAGATGCCTGATCGCGGGAGTCCCGCCGCTGGGGACCCCCGGAATCATGCAAGCGGCACCCTGTTTGTGATCAGTCCCCGGAGCGTGTTCGCTCCTGGTCTGATTACAGGTGACCACCAGGCCGCCGACGTGTGACATCACGCCTCCACCCCCGTGTAACGTCATGCCTCCGACCCTCAATGCAAGCCTACGGGAGGGGGCATGACAGCTTTCACGCCACCTACCGAAGGCTTGCATTGAGGGGCGGAGACGTGACGTCACACGGTGGCGGAGGCGTGACGTCACACGCCGCCGGCCCGGTGGTCGCCTGTAATCAGACCCGGAGCGAACACGCTCCAGGGACTGATTACAAACGGGGTGCCACGTGCATGATCCCGGGATCCCCATCGGCAGGACTCCCGCGATCAGGCATCTTATCCCCTATCCTTAGGATAGGGGAAAAGATGTGCAAGCACTGGAGAACCCCTTTAAGGAGATTTTGGCCACCAAGATCGTCAGAGGAAAACGCTTCTTCTTAGTGGATTGGAAGGGGTTCAGGCCTGAAGAAAGATCTTGGGAACCTGAAGAGAACATACTGGACCAAGGTCTGATGCATCAGTTCCTGCAGCCCAAAAACAAGGGGAGACCTAAGGGGGGGTACTGCTACAGTTAGCGCTGTGGTTAGCGCAAGCGCATCCCTCTCTCTGCTGCCGTCTCCGCTGCGGTTCGCATCCCGCTATGCGAGCTCCCGCGGCTACCAGGTCTCCCCTCACCTCCTCGCTGTTCTGCCTCCTCTGCTCTCTGTGTCTGGCGGTTCACGTGTCCCCACCTCTAAGGGCGCGCGCCAGCTCTTTAAAAATGTAAAGGGCCAGCACACCATTAATTGGTGCTAGTGGGGTTTTACCGTATGTAACCCCGCACTTCCTTCAATCCTTGCCGGATCTTTGTGCCCTTGTTGCCTAAGAGAAAGGGTCTACTTGTGTCTTGCCTTGCCGTGTACCTGACCCCTTGCTACGTATCCTGACCTTGCTCCTATGCCGCCTGCCTTCTGACCCTCTTGCTACGTGACCTGACTATTGCTGCCAGCCCTGACCTCCTGCCTGTCCTGACTTAGTCTGTGCCTCATCCTTCCTGTGTCACTTTATACCTCTGCTGCCTGTGGGAACGAGTCCTATCAGGGTTCTGCCTGCCACAGCAAGTTCATCCTGCTTTGCGGCGGGCTCTGGTGAAAACCAGCGGCACCTTAGACTCCGCTCCCTGGTATGGCCCACACCATCATCCTCACAGGTCAGTGGATCCCCCTCCCACAGCCTTTACAATAATTCTAACTGATATATTTAAAAAATATATTTAACCTTTTTTTACTTTTTGTCCTATAAAAGAAAATCATGGTATTGGTCAAAGAAAACTTAAGTGAGCATTATGAAAACAGTCTGCCTTTATACAAATCCTTAGTCAGACCACTTATTGTATAAAATATAGGCTGTTTAAGTCTTTTATATTACAGCTGAGCAAGTGGATGTTTTGGAGAGCGTCCAAAGTACTGGGTCAATTGCAGAATCAAGAAAGGTTACAAAACTTTAAGTTATTTAGCTAGGAACAAAGATAGTTGGGGCAATCTATTAAAACAAGTTTAACCCCTTAACAAAGCAGGACGTAAATGTATGTCCTGTGAGGTGGTCCTTCACGCACCAGGACGTACATTTACATCCTGTACATCGGAGTGATGCTTGGGTCATGCGCGGCAGCTCCCGGCTGGTGATAGCAGCCAGGGACCTGCTGGTATTGGTTGACAGATTGCACAGATGTCTGCTATTAACCCCTCAGATGCCGTGATCAATACAGATCACGGCATCTGTGGGAGTGCAGTTGGAAAAATGCATGATCGGATCGCCCGCAGCGCTGCAGCGGCGATCAGATCATCTGTAATGGCGGCCAGAGGTCCCCTCACCTGCCTCCCCTCACCTGCCTCCGTCAGTCTCTCAGCATCTTCTGCTCTGGTCTGAAATCGAGCAGACCAGAGCAGACGATAGCCGATAACACCAATCAGTGCAATTCCCTATGCATATCACTGAACAGTATTAGCAATCAAATGATTCCCCTATGGGGGCTATTAAAGTGTAAAAATAAAAGTAAAAAATTAAAGTAAAAAAAATTAGCTAAATCCCCTCGCCCAATAAAAATTAAAATTGTCAGTTTTTCCCCATTTTATCCCCAAAAAGTGTAAAAAATATCCAAACTATTAAAATATAATGTTAATTATCCCGTACAGTGAACGGCGTGAACGTAAAAAAAAAAAAAGTCCACAATTGCTGCTATTTTATAACATTTTATTCCAAATAAAATTGATAAAAAATTTATTGAAAGTTTTATATATGCAAATGTGGTATCAAAAAAATGTACAGATCACAGCACAAAAAATGAGCCCTCATACCGCCCCTTATACGGAAACATGAAAAAGTTATAGGTCAGTAAAATAGAGAGATTTTAAATGCACTAATTTGGTGAAAAAGTTTGCGATTTTTTTTAAGCGGTACAATAATAGAAGAGTAAATTGTACAGCGTGAAAACAAAACCTTCCAAAATTTGCAGAATTCCGGTTTTCTTATCAATTTCCCCACACAAATAGTTTTTTTTTGTGCCATACATTTTATGGTAAAATGAGTGATGTCATTACAAAGTACAACTGGTCGCGCAAAAAACAAGCCCTCATACTAGTCTGTGGATGAAAATATAAAAGAGTTAGGATTTTTAGAAGGCAAGGAGGTAAAAACTAAAAATAAATTTGTCTGAGTCATTAAGGCCTAAATAAGCTGAGTCCTTAAGGGGTTCAATAAATCAAATTATTTTCTACATTGCATTTTTCAGAAGAAAAACACAACCAATAATGTCAATCAATAATGTCATCAATATATAATTTTGCTACTCCTATTTTCATGCCCTTATTTTTATTCATTTATTAGCATATCTATCTATATATAAGACTCAATAGCCCTCGTTTACTAATGTCAACCCGACTCTTTTTGTTGGGTTGTGCAACCATATTTGTGTCGCACAGCCCATGCGACACAAATTTGGTCGCACAACCCGACAAAATATATCATCACTCCGAGTGTTTTTTTAACCCTTCAAAATGGGGGTGGTTATCACAAAAAGGGGTGTGTTCCCGACAAAAAAGAAAAAACACTCGGAGTATGATGAAAAACTCACAGGAAAACCTGTGAATTTTTCTTCACCAAAACCTGACAGCTCTGAGCTGTCGGGAAATTACTGAAAACCAAGTGAATCCTACCCCCATCATGGAACAGGGTCTGTTCCATGTTGGGGGTAGTAGTACAGGGGCAAAGGGGTTGATCGCATCGGGTCTCACTTCTGACACCCGATCCGATCAAAAGTTATTAAGCAGGAGAGCGGGCGGCATGGTCCGCTCCCCAGCAATGTACGATGTCTTTTACTTTCATTTTCAAACTCCCCGCCGGGATCCCTGAATCGGGGTTCTCAAAGAGAAGAGCTGCGGTGGGGAAAGATATATAGAATCGCTGGGGGGTTTGTATATGTCCCCACAGCTTCTATATATCCTGTCCCCCGCCACACTATCATATACCCACCGAAGTGCATGTATATATATATATATATATATATATATATATATATATGCCCCCCCGCACAGCGCAATCATATGTCCCCCGCACAGCGCATGTTATATATGCCCCCCGCACAGCGCAATCATAAGCTCCCGGTAGCGCTATCATTAACAAGCATTTATTAGCAGAACATCTCTTCGGGAAGCCGTTGACCGATGCTCTGCTAATGCTCCGCTTGTCAGTGATAGCGCTTCAGAGGCATATGTGTATAGAAGCGAAGTGGGGACCAGATGTATAGTGTTATCTGGTCCCCACTTCGCTTCTATACACAATCCTCCTGAGTACAAACACCACAGCTGCCCCATCGCCTCCCCCCTGTTAAAATTACCTGTTCCCGAAGTCCGCGCTTCTTCTGGCTCCGGCGCTGTTTCTGTGCGTTGCGATGCGCAATGACGAGTGACGTCCTCAAAGATTCATCACCGTCAGTGCGCACAGTGACAGCGCCAGAGCCAGAAGGATCGCGGACCTTGGGAGCAGGTAATTATAACACCGGGGATGGGGGGAGGCGATGGGGCATCTGTGTTGTTTGTACTCAGGAGGATTGTGTATAGAAGCGAAGTGGGGACCAGATAACGCTACATGTCTGGTCCCCACTTCGCTTCTATACACATATGCCTCTGAAGCGCTATCACTCACAAGCGGAGCATTAGCAGAGCATCGGTCAGCGGCTTCCCGGAGAGATGCTCTGCTAATAAAATGCTTGTCAATGATAGCGCTACCGGGAGCTTATGATTGCGCTGTGCGGGGGGGGGGGGGGGCATATATAACATGCGCTGTGTGGGGGACATATATAACATGCACTGTGTGGGGGACATATATAACATGCGCTGTGCAGGGGGGCATATATAACATGCGCTGTGCGGGGGACATATATAACATGCGCTGTGCAGGGGACATATATAACATGTGCTGTGCGGGGGGCATATATAACATGCGCTGTGCGGGGGCATATATAAAATGCGCTGCGGTGGGTATATTATTGCGCTGTGCGGGCGGCATATATACAATTTACCGTGCAACACAATTTCCAACCCGTGGGACACATATTTTTTTCCCATGCGACACATTAGTAAATCAAAGAGAAAAATACACAGAGTAAATGAAGAAACACTCAGAGATAAACCTGACACTCTTAGTAAATGAGGGCTAATGTGTGTGTGTGTGTATGTGTGTATGTATGTGTGTGTGTGTGTGTGTGTGTGTGCGTGTTCCAGCATCACGTCCAAACGGCTAAAGATATTAAAATGAAACTTGGCGCACATGTTACTTATATGTCACCAACAAACATAGGATAAGTAATTTAACCCTTACTCACCACCATTTGCCAGGGTCGGGGTTTTTGTTTAAAGTCCCATGAAAATCTATTCGAAATGTATGTTCCCACATAACTTCCATACAGCTGTACATATTTCGATAATACTTGGTCACATGTTACTTATATGTCAAATAAAAATATATGATAGTTAAATTAACCCTAACCTACACCCTTAAATAGAAGATGTTTTTTTTGTTTCAAGTCCCATGCAAGTATATGGGACTTCAGTTACCTTACTCCACAAGTTCTGCTTCTCCTAGTGAATGTGTCAGTCTGGCTTGCAAGTCACACCCCATATCAATAAGAAACACCCACTGTTTATGCCCCACCCCTTTTATTATCTACCCTTTTTGTGTATCAGTCTGGCTTGCAAATCACGCCCGGTCCCACAAAGCCACGTCCCCTTCTATTTTCAGTTTACAATATCTTCACCACAAATCAGGTCCACTTGAGGACAGTATATGGAGTTGGGATATGGGGTCAGGATATGAGGTCGGGATATGAGGTCAGGATATGAGGTTGGGATATGAGGTCAGGATAGGAGGTCAGGATATGAGGTCGGGATGGTAGGACGGGATAGGAGGACGGGATAGAAGGACGACATATGAGAACGGGATATGAAGACGGGATATGAGGTCAAGATATGAGGATGGGATAGGAGGTCGGGATATAAGGACGGGATATGAAGACGGGATATGAGGTCGAGATAGGAGGTCGGGATAGGAGGTCCAAATATGAGGACAGGATATGAGTACGGGATATGAGGTTGAGATATGAGGACAGGATATGGGGATGGGATATGGGGTTGGGATATGACAACAATATATGAGGACGGGATATAAAGTCAAAAGCTTTCTCCTTTGTTGATTTTCCTCCCCAACAAGGATTAGGAAGGAAAAAACGGGCAATGCTGGGTACTCAGCTAGTAGAAATATAAAAACAGTAAATCACACAAAAGTATAAACACTGTTGTAGTAAGCATTTTGACTGCACAGATATTTATACTCATTGGGCCATGAGGCTTGGTTTCCACTCGTCAACATTCAAATCAAAGTACAGTAATATTTTTAAACAGATAACATGGAGTATGAAAGTCTATGAAAGAGTTGCAGTTGCACACAATTGCAGTTGTTTTAAAAGCAGAGCCCTAATTATGGGTGTTTTTTTTAAACAATGCACATTATTAGATAAAAAAAAATTCACGGACATACGTGTAAATATGCACAGCATGTGAGAAATTTTTTTCTGCAAATTGTGTCATAACTTTTGTATTTTTTTTTCACGTCCAGGGCAAGGAGCAGTTCAACCCTGATGTTAGTCAAAACCACAGTCTCTACCTACCGACAATCTGCCCTAAACGGCAGCTACTAATTGTGTGATGGTCCCTACACTGGTCAAAGGTGCAGGAGCGTCAAAAATAGTCAGTCAGTCATGGTCATCAACGGCAAAAAAGGTGCACAGTCAGCAAACAAAATGTTAATCAGGGACAGGCCAATAGTTAAAAAGACAACAGGGCAGCTAAACAACAGAACCTAGGGCACGGGATAGTCAAGTAACAGGAAGAAGGTCAGATGCACAGTTAGGTCAGCAAAACACAATACAAATGCTTGTGCAGGGAAAATTCACCGAAAACAGGCAAAGACTGTATACACAAAGAGGATTTAAATATCCACAGCTGATAGGCACTACCACATTCACTTCCTCTTTGGCTGGAACACTCAGTGACAAATTGCCCTGTGACTTGCATGGCTGCTGTCTGGGGAAAAAGTGATGTCGCAGCCGGACTGCAGGAGGAACATAGCCGGTGCTGGATCCTAGGGAAGGTACGTATGTTAAGTTTTCAATAGTAAATCTGGGCAATTATGTCTTCTCTGCATGTCTTCAATACTCTCTGCTAAGGGAACCAATGTGATGTCATTATTAATGCCACAGAGTTTCCTAGCAACCAATAAAATGCATCAACTTCTGCATTCAAAACTACAAGGCTCAAGTGTGACCTTCAGCGGTTTTATTTGGGTTGCCATGATTACAAGATATTTTGTATCCTCAGGATAGGGGAAACTATTTGATCATGGGGGGTAGACAGCAGGGACCCCCTGTAATCTCAAGAATGGGGATCCAAGTCTGCCATCAGGACGGAGCAGCAGGATATGTAAGTTCATTGTCACTCCATTTTGATAGAATATTTGTGTCCCTGTTCTCATAACCATGGGGGGTGGGGGAGTAACAGTTGGACTCTAGTATTTAAAATGGTGACCTCTGTTATCTTCGATCAAAACTGTTTCTCTTTAGATGTTGTAAAACCAGCCTGCCTGGATGTTGGCTGTACGAGCATGCTATGACTAGTTTTGCAACATCTGGAGGGTCCCTTTTTGAAGACCTCTTCTCTATCTTTTCAATAGGTGATATGGGACAACCCCTTTAAACGGAACCTGTCTCCATCAAAGTGTTATCTATTAGCATCAAGTTATAAAGCAAAGAGAACTGAGCAGATAGATATATATCTTTGTGGGGAAAAATAGTATAACTTGTCATTTATTGATTGGAATCTCTGATCTATCCATACTTAGGAGTCCACTGGGGGATCCTATCATTAGGTGTCACCATTTGCTGGTGAATCTTTTCTCATATACTAAATCTTTCCCCATGATGAAAGATTCAGTTTAAGTGATGGAAAACTGATTATTTCAGTTCCCTGTCCCTGGTCTATTTGTGTGACAATTCAATCTTGCGTGCAGCAGGTTTCATTACTTTTAAAAGCAGTACAAGAATAACGGACTATGAGGAAGATTTATCAAGGGATTTAGAGGGATTTTTTTTGCATACAAAAGTCTCACAAAAAGTCGCATGTGTGTCTAAGCAATTTTTTGTGCGACCAAATTACCAATCAGCCCTACCTAAGCAATTTTCAGTTTTCACTTTGCAGTGGTTTATCAAGTGCAAATGTCACACGAAAGCAAAAAAAAAAGTTGTAACCCAAGTGTAAGCCAGGTCAGACCTAGCTTAAAAACTTGCCTTTGAAAGCATCCAGTGGGTGGACTGGAGCATCAAGATATACAAGCGGGTGAAAAGCTTCCTTGGCCTGCTTTTCACCCGCCTGCACATCTCCCACCAGATGGGGGTTGTAATTTAGCAACAGCTGGAGGCTCCCTGTTTGTAAATGCTGCTTTATGTGTTTTCTCCCCAGGGGAGAGCACCATAAATGTACTAACCTATTTTGCATTTTTTTTCTTCTCATTTTAGATCTGTTTATCCTGTGGACTACTTTGGATTTGGGGACATACTAAGAGTTGTAGTCATGCTGCGCGGGTGGGAGATGTGCGGGCGGGTAGCAAGCTTGTCACCCACCCACACATCTCCTACCCATGCCACATGACTTCAACTGCCAGCATATTCTTACTTTAAGGGCATGCTTGGAGTTGTAGTCGTACGACGATGGGCTGGTGGGAGATGTGCAGACAGGTGAAAAGCAGGCCAGGTAAGCTTGTCACCTTGTACATCTCCGGCCCGCACTGGAGTAGATATGGAAGCAGGGGACAAGCAAGCCTGCACCACACAACTACAACTCCCAGCATGTCCTCACTGTAGAGGCATGCTGGGTGCATCCTGCTGTTGCTAAACTACAACTTCCATGATGTAGAGTTGGAGTTTAGAAACAGAGATCTTCCAGTTGTTGCTAAACTGGTGAATCGCAGTTGCTAAATTACAACTCCTATCAATCCCAGACAGCCAAAGGCTGTCTGGAAATGATGGGGGTTGTAGTTTAGCAACAGCTGGAGGCTCCCTGTTTGTAAATGCTGCTTTATGTGTTTTCTCCCCAGGGGAGAGCACCATAAATGTACTAACCTATTTTTCATTTTTTTTCTTCTCATTTTAGATCTGTTTATCCTGTGGACTACTTTGGATTTGGGGTACTACGATGACCAGTGTTTTTTTATAAATGTTTTTAATGTTACTAAAATGGTTAATGAGGGCTTGTTGGGGAGTGTCTTTTTTAAATAAAAGTCTTTTAAATGTGTTGTGTTTTTTAATTTATTTTTATTACTTTACAGGCTTAGTGGTGGAAGCCGTCTTATAGATGGAGACCATTACAAAGCCCCTGGCTGTTGCTGTTTGGTTGGTATCTGGCTGAGAATAAAAAGAGGGGGAACCACACATTTTTATTTATTATTTAATAATCTATGCAAAATATGTGGGGTTACCAATATTTTTATTCTCAGTCAGATACCAACCAAGCAGCAGCAGCCTGACATTACCAGGGTGGGGGAGGACCATTGTTACTGGCTCACCTAATCCTAAATAACATCAGCCTGTTACCCCCTAGGCCTAGGAGCACCATTTTTGAAGCTCCGGGCCTGTTGCTATCAGCTCTTCCAAGTACCCCTTTGGCAATGTGTACTGGGGTAATAAATGGGGGTTAGTGCCAGCTGTTTTTGAGGCTAACACTAAGTCCCGGCTTAGTAATGGACTCTGTCTATTAGACAGCTTCCACTACCAAGCCTGTAAAGTAAATTTAAAAAGAAAGACACAAAACGTTTAATGAACTTTTATTCATTGCTCATGTGTGCTAAAAAATGGTATTCTAAAGTGAATTATTGTTTTTTGCTTATTTGAGCCAAATTTAGCAACCCCCTGTGATAGTATAATACACATGTCCCACATAAGCAAAACGGGTAGGAAAAGGTTAAAAAGGAAATCACTGATTGGCAATTTTTTAACCACTTAAGGACCAAGGGCGTATAGGTACGCCTTTGCTCCCTGGTACTTAAGGACCAAGGGTGTACCTGTATGCCCGTGGGAATTTTGTTCCCCGTGGCGTGCCGGGCGGGGATCGGACCAGGGTGACTGTTGATATCAATCAGCAGGCACCCCACATAAATGCCCAGGGGGTCATCAGACCCCCCCCCCATGTCGGTGATCGCCGCAAATCGCTAGTGAATTCACACTAGCAATTTATGCCGATTCCGGGTCATGCGGGTCTATGGTGACCCGGAATATAAGGGGGATTACGGTTGTCAAAGACACCTACGATCCCCCTGAAGGGATAGGAGTGAGGTGGCAGGGGTGCCACCCCTCCCATCCCTGCTATTGGTCGCCAGAAGCGACGACCAATAGCAGATCTGGGGCCGGGGGGGGGGGTTAACTTTCTGTTTCCCCATTCTGAACACCCACAACAGGCGGGGCAGGACAGGGAAACCGAAGAGGACCGACGGCAGAAGATCCACTTACCCATCCGGAGGCTGCAGGGGACGGTGATCGGCGGGTGGCGATGTCGTGTGGCTGGCTCGCTGGATTGTACGGAAGGCGGTGAGTTGCCTAGCAACATCTGGAGGGTTACAGTCTGAGACCACAATACAGTGGTCTCTAAACTGTAGCCCTCCAGATCTTGCAAAACTACAATTCCCAGCATGCCCACACAGCTGTTTGCTGTCTGTGCATGCTAGGATTTGTAGTTTTGCAACATCTGGAGGGCTACACTTTGGAGATAACTGTGCAGTGGTCTCTAACTGTCTCCAGATGTTGCAAAACTGCAAATCCCAGCATGCCCAAACAGCAAACAGCTGTCTTGGCATGCTGGGAGTTGTAGTTGCGTAACTCCAGCTGTTGCATAACTACATCTCCCATCATGCCATTCAGCAATCAGTACATGCTGGGAGTTGTAGTTTTGCAACAGCTGGAGGCACACTGGTTGGAAAATACTGAGTAAGGTAACAGAATCTAACTGAAGGTTTTCCACCCAGTGTGCCTCCAGCTGTTGCAAAAGTACAACTCCCAGCATGCACGGTCTGTCAGTACATGCTGGGAGTTGTAGTTTTGAAACAGCTGGAGGTTTACCCCCATGTGAATGTACAAGGTACATTCACACGGACAGGTTTACAGTGAGTTTCTTGCTTCAAGTTTGAGCTGCAGTAAATTTTTCGCCGCAGCGCAAACTTCTAGTGGGAAACTCACCGTAACCCGCCAGTGCGAATTTACCTTAAAAATACTACACTAACACATAATAAAGGGTAAAACACTACACTGTCCCCCCCCAATAAAAATGAAAAACTTATTGTACGGCAGTGTTTCCAAAATGGAGCCTCCAGCTGTTGCAAAACAACTCCCATCATTTCCAGACAGTCACTGACTGTCCAGGCATGCTGGGAGTTTTGTTACAGCTGGAGGCACCCCATTTGGGAATCACTGGCATAGAATACCCCTATGTCCACCCCTATGCAATCCCTAATCTAGTCCTCAAATGCGCATGGCGCTCTCTCACTTCAGAGCCCTGTCGTATTTCAAGGAAACAGTTTAGGGTCACATATGGGCTATATCCGTACTCGGGAAAAATTGCACTACAAATTTTGGGGGGCTTTTTCTCCTTTTCACCCTTATGAAAAGAAAAAGTTGGGGTCTATACCAGTCTGTTAGTGTAAAAATATAAAAAGTTTTACACTAACATGCTGATGTTGCCCCATACTTTTTATTTTCACAAGAGGTAAAAGGAAAAAAAAATAATAATAATTTGTAACGCAATTTCTATTGAGTACGGAAATACCCCATATGTGGGCAAAAAATGCTCTGCAGGCGCACAACAAGGCTCAGGAGTGAGAGCACACTATGAACATTTGAGGCCTAAATTGGTGATTTGCACAGGGGTGGCTGATTTTACAGCAGTTCTGACACAAACGTAAAAAAAATAAATACCCGCATGTGAACCCATTTTGGAAACTACGGCCCTCAAGGAATGTAACAAGGGGTATAGTGAGCCTTAACACCCCACAGGTGTTTCACGAATTTTCGTTAAAGCTGGATGGGAAAATGAGAAAAAAATTCACTAAAATGCTGGTGTTACCCTATATTTTTCATTTTCACAAGGGAAAATAGGAAAAAGCCCCCCAAAATGTGTAACCCCATTTCTTCTGAGTGAATAGATACCCCATATGTGGATGTAAAGTGTTCTGCTGGCGAACTACAATGCTCAGAAGAGAAGGAGCGCCATTGGGCTTTTGAAGAGAAAATTTGTCCGGAATTGAAGGCTTTGTGTGTTTACAAAGCCCCCCATTGTGCCAGAACAATTGACCCCCCCACATGTGACCCCATTTTGGAAACTACACCCCTTATGTAATGTAATAAGGGGCGCACTGAGCATTTACACAGCATTTACTCAGCCCACTATTCCAAAGATCTGTCAAACGCCAGTGGGGTTTAAATGCTCACTGCACCCCTTATTAAATTCTGTGAGGGGTCTTGTTTCCAAAATGGGGTCACATGTGGGGGGGGGTCCACTGTTCTGGCACCACGGGGGGCTTTGTAAACGCATATGGCCCCCGACGTCAATTCCAAACAAATTCTCTCTTTTATAAGCTCAATGGTGCTTCTCCTCTTCTGAGCTTTGTAGTGCGCCAGCAAAGCACTTGACGTCCACACATGGGGTATTTCCATATTCAGAAGAAATGGGGTTTCAAATTTTGTGGGTCATTTTCTCCTATTACCCCTTGTAAAAATTTAAAATTTAGGGGGAAAACTGCATTTTAGGGGATAAAAAAATTCATTTACACTTACACTTTCATTTACACAACTTTAACAAACAGTCGTGAAATACCTGTGAGGTGTTAAGGCTCACTGTACACCTTGTCATGTTCCTTGAGGGGTGAAGTTTCCAAAATAGTATGCCATGTTGTTTTTTCCTGTTGTGGCACCATAGGGGCTTCCTAAATGCGACATGCCCCCCAAAAACCATTTCAGCAAAATTTGCTTTCCAAAAGCCAAAATGTGACTCCTTCTCTTCTGAGCATTGTTTTTCGCCCACAGAGCATTTTACATATTCAGAAGAGATGGGGTTACAAATTTTGGGGGACATTTTCTCCCATTACCCTTTAAAAAAATGATTAATTTGGGGGGAAAAATGCACTTTAGTGAAAAAAATTTTTTTTTCATTTACAAATCCGACTTTAACGAAAAGTCGTCAAACACCTGTGGGGTGTTAAGGCTCACTGGACCCCTTGTTACATGCCTTGAGGGGTTTAGTTTCCAATGGTATGCCATGTGGGGGGTTTTCTGCTGTTCTGGCACCATAGGGGCTTCCTAAATGTGACATCCCCCAAAAACCATTTCAGAAAAACTCACTCTCCAAAATCCCATTGTCACTCCTTCCCTTCTGAGCCCTCTACTGGGCCCGCCAAACACTTGATATACACATGAGGTATTTCCTTATTCGAGAGAAATTGGGTTATAAAAAGTTTGAGGGGATTTTTCTCCTATTACCCCTTGTAAAAATTCAAAAACTGGGTCTACAAGAACATGCGAGTGTAAAAAAATGAATATTTTGATTTTTCTCCTTCATTTTGCTGCTATTCCAGTGAAACACCTAAAGGGTTAGCACACTTACTGAATGTCATTTTGAATACTTTGAAGGGTGCAGTTTTTATAATGGGGTCATTTGTGGGGTATTTCTAATAAGAAAGCCCTTCAAATCCACTTCAAACCTTTTGAAAATTTTGTGAAAAATTGGAAAATTGCTGCTGAACTTTGAAGCCCTCTGATGTCTTCCAGAAGTAAAAACATGTAAACTTTATGATGCAAACATAAAGTAGACATATTGTATTTGTGAATCAAAATATAATTTATTTGGAATGTCTATTGTCCTTACAAGCAGAGAGCGTCAAAGTTAGAAAAATGCAAAATTTTTAATTTTTTCATCAAATTTTGGAATTTTTCACCAAGAAATGATACAAGTATCAACAAAATTTTGCCACTAATATACATTAGAATATGTCACGAAAAAACATTCTCGGAATCAGAATGAAAGGTAAAAGCATCCCAGAGTTCTTAATGCTTAAAGTGAAAGTGGTCAGCTGTGCAAAAAACGCTCTGGTCCTACAGTGAAAATTGGCCTGGTCCTTAAGGGGTTAAAATGGTGCCTCAAGTGGTGCCTTAGGCCACCTATAGTCTTGCCTCAGATGGTACTTCTGACCACCTCCAGTGGTGCCTCTGACAACTAGCTATTTTGCCTATACATTGTCTGTCCTTGCCCTCTGCTGCTTTCACAATACCATACTATATATGCTCTTTAAGATGTGTACATAAATTATGTTCTATAACACTGACATCCCTGAATCATCATTTGCTTACATTCAAAGTTATTTTGTCACTAAATTTGTATGGGTAAACTATGTCACAAACATTAAACAGTCAATTGTATGATCTACTTATTGTAGTTAACAGTTACAAATACACTGTAAGAAAGAAGAAATATTTTTGTGGTGTTTTGGCATCACCTTGTGGATTCTTTGGGGTACTACAAGAGAGTAAAAACTTTCATTATAAAAAAAATTCTGTTAATATATTCAGCAATTGCATTTAGCTTTTTTTTTAAACATATGACACATACAATGAGAATACGTTCATATTTTAGTGATAAAATACATGGAGCCAGAGCAAAGCAGTTTACATTATAATAGGAACAACCAAAAAGCTCCACCCGCTGGTTTAACTTATCCAAAAAAGCTGAATTACATGCCTTGCATGACATTTAATATGTGTTTTAGAATCTCTTTGTTTAGAAAGAAAGAGATGTAGTACTGAAAATAAAGTAATTATATATATATATATATATATATATATATATATGGGAATATGCAAAGCAGCTCATTATATATATATATATATATATATATATATATATATATATATATATAGTCAAATCTGTTTTTATTAAACAACTGAGAAACAGCTCAAGGTCGTAATAAAGACAGATAGGCTAAGACAGCAAAATGTCCTTAATAACAAGGAAAGGCGTCGGGAGGGGAGAAAAGGGGGGGGAATGGGGCAGTAGAAAGCATAGAAACAGTCTTAGTCTCTACAGCGTTGATGATAACTTGACTAGATTGCAGCTTGTGTGCTACTCCATTGGGGAAGAGGGTTGGGCAAGTGAGTCACAAAATGTAATCCATTGGTTCCAGGTGGAGGCACACTTATCATGTGTCCCATTGGCCCAACAGGTAAACTCCTCTAATCTGCAAATCCTGTGTAATTTTGTCTATCCATTATTGGGTGGATGGTGCTGTAGTCTGGAACCATAGGGGAGGAATAAGCAACTTGGCAGATGTGATCATATGGGTGGGTAAAGAGTGTTTAGAGGGACGCAGTGAGGGCATGGGGAAGCCAACGCCACCAAAGGTAACTTTAGTGTGATGTTAGAGGAGCTTACCTTATTTATCAGTTTGTCCACTTCTTTCCAGAATGGTTGGATCAATCGGCAATCCCATCAAATATGTGACAAATTATCCTTCCCCTTCGGACAGTGCCAGCACAGCCTCGAGTCAGAAAGTCCCATGTGAAGTAGCCTTACAGGCATGTTATACCAATGGGAAAGGAGTTTGAAATGGTTCTCCTGGGTTTTAATGCACCTTGAAAAGCTATGTGAGTTGCAGAGAACAAAACTCCTCTCTTCCTCTGTGAGGGTTAAGCGAAGCTCTTTTCCCCAAGAAGATAAATATAATGGCAGGGGGGATTTGGATAGGGAGGCAGTATAGTAGTAAGAAAGAGAGGCAGCTCTGGAGAGGTAGACTCTGTCTAACCATAGTAAAACTTTTTGGTAAAAACTCAACTCGCCATTGTTATAAGTGGCGCTGCGGTCAGACGTGCTGGCCCCAAGCGCACTCCCTGTTCTGTCAGCGCTGCGATTCGCATGTTGGGATGCGATCGCACACAGCCCGCTATACATTTCTTACCCCGTTCTCCTCATGCCTCCTCCGTCCTCTCTGTCTGTCGGCCTGCGTGTTCTCGCTTCCTAGGGCGTGCACATGCCGGCTCCCTGATATTTAAAGGGCCAATGCACCCTTAATTGGTCCATGTCCGGCGCTGACCTTATATAGTTCCTCATTTCCTACTGACCCCTGCCAGATCTTTGTGCCTTTACAGCCTTAGAGTGTTCTGTTTGTATTTTGCCTTGCCATGTTTCTGAGCCCATTGCTACGTATCCTGACCATGCTCCAGGGCCGCCTGCCTTCTGGCAACTTGCTATGTGACCTGACCTTGCTACAGTACTGCCAGCCGTGACCTCCTGCCTGTCCTGACTTTGTGTTTGCCACATCCTTCCTGTGCCACGTTATACCTCTGTTACGCCTAGCGCTCCGGGTCCCCGCTCCTCCCCGGAGCGCTCACGGCGTCTCTCTCCCCGCAGCGCCCCGGTCAGTCCCGCTGACCGGGAGCGCTGCACTGTCATGGCCGTCGGGGATGCGATTCGCACAGCGGGACGCGCCCGCTCGCGAATCGCATCCCAGGTCACTTACCCGTCCCGGTCCCCTGCTGTCATCTGCTGGCGCGCGCGGCTCCGCTCTCTAGGGCGCGCGCGCGCCAGCTCTCTGCGACTTAAAGGGCCAGCGCACCAATGATTGGTGCCTGGCCCAATTAGCTTAATTGGCTCCCATCTGCTCCCTGCCTTTATCTGACCTCCTCCCATGCACTCCCTTGCCGGATCTTGTTGCCTTGTGCCAGTGAAAGCGTTTAGTGTTGTCCAAAGCCTGTGTACCTGAACTTCTGCTACCCATCCTGACTACGAACCTTGCCGCCTGCCCCCGACCTTCTGCTACGTCTGACCTTGCCTCTGCCTAGTCCTTCTGTTCCACGCCTTCTCAGCAGTCAGCGAGGTAGAGCCGTTGCTAGTGGATACGACCTGGTTGCTACTGCCGCAGCAAGACCATCCCGCTTTGCGGCGGGCTCTGGTGAAAACCAGTAGCCTCTTAGAACCGGTCCACTAGCACGGTCCACGCCAATCCCTCGCTGACACAGAGGATCCACTACCTGGAAGCCGAATCGTGACAGTAGATCCGGCCATGGATCCCGCTGAGGTGCCGCTGCCAAGTCTCGCTGATCTTCCCACGGTGGTCGCTCAGCAATCGCAGCAGATTGCCCAACAAGGACAGCAGCTGTCGCAGTTGACCGCCATGTTACAGCAAATTCTGCCTCTGCTACAGCAGCAACCATCTCCTCCGCCAGCTCCTGCACCTCCTCCGCAGCGAGTGGCCGCTCCTAACCTCCGCTTGTCCCTGCCGGACAAATTTGATGGGGACTCCAGACTCTGCCGTGGATTTTTGTCTCAGTGTTCCCTGCATATGGAGATGTTGTCAGACTTGTTTCCTACAGAACGGTCTAAGGTGGCGTTCGTAGTGAGCCTTCTTTCAGGAAAGGCCTTGTCTTGGGCCACACCGCTCTGGGACCGCAATGATCCTGCCACAGCCACAGTCCAGTCCTTCTTTGCTGAAGTCCGAAGTGTCTTTGAGGAACCTGCCCGAGCCTCTTCTGCTGAGACTGCCTTGCTGAACCTGGTCCAGGGTAATTCTTCCGTTGGCGAGTACGCCATACAATTCCGTACTTTTGCTTCTGAACTATCCTGGAATAATGAGGCTCTCTGCGCGACCTTTAAAAAAGGCCTATCCAGTCGCATCAAGGATGTGCTGGCCGCACGAGAGATTCCTGCCAACCTCCAAGAACTCATCCATCTAGCTACCCGCATTGACATGCGTTTTTCTGAGCGACACCAAGAGCTCCGCCAGGAAAAAGACTTAGATCTCTGGGCACCTCTCCCACAGCATCCTTTGCAGTCTATGCCTGGGCCTCCCGCCGAGGAGGCCATGCAAGTGGATCGGTCTCGCCTGACCCAGGAAGAGAGGAATCGCCGTAGAGAAGAAAATCTCTGTCTGTACTGTGCCAGTACCGAGCATTTCTTGGTGGATTGCCCTATCCGTCCTCCACGCCTGGGAAACGCACGCACGCACCCAGCTCACGTGGGTGTGGCATCTCTTGGTTCTAAGTCTTCTTCTCCACGTCTCACGGTGCCCGTGCGGATTTCCCCTACAGCCAACTCCTCCCTCTCAGCCGTGGCCTGCTTGGACTCTGGTGCCTCCGGGAATTTTATTGTGGAGTCCTTTGTTAATAAATTCAGCATCCCGGTGACCCGTCTCGCCAAACCGCTCTACATTTCCGCGGTCAACGGAGCCAGATTGGACTGCACCGTGCGTTACCGCACAGAACCCCTCCTGATGTCTATCGGACCCCACCACGAAAGGATTGAGTTCTTCATTCTCCCCAGTTGTACCTCTGAGGTCCTCCTCGGTCTGCCATGGCTCCGGCTTCATTCCCCCACCCTTGATTGGACCACCGGGGAGATAAAGAACTGGGACTCTGCCTGCCATAGGAAGTGCCTCTCCCCCCCTCCCAGTCCCGTCAGGCAAACCTCTGTGCCTCCTCATGGCCCCCGTCCTGGTGTCACACTGCCCCGTGCCAGGCTTCGCCCTCTGCCCTCCCTCCCCATTCCCACTCCTGCTGTACTGCCTGCCGTTGAGGAAACCCTCCATTTTTTCCCGGTGTCCTCATCCCAGGGGAGGCAGTTGCCGGTCAAAGAAAAGGGGAGACCTAAGGGGGGGGGTACTGTTACGCCTAGCGCTCCGGGTCCCCGCTCCTCCCCGGAGCGCTCACGGCGTCTCTCTCCCCGCAGCGCCCCGGTCAGTCCCGCTGACCGGGAGCGCTGCACTGTCATGGCCGTCGGGGATGCGATTCGCACAGCGGGACGCGCCCGCTCGCGAATCGCATCCCAGGTCACTTACCCGTCCCGGTCCCCTGCTGTCATCTGCTGGCGCGCGCGGCTCCGCTCTCTAGGGCGCGCGCGCGCCAGCTCTCTGCGACTTAAAGGGCCAGCGCACCAATGATTGGTGCCTGGCCCAATTAGCTTAATTGGCTCCCATCTGCTCCCTGCCTTTATCTGACCTCCTCCCATGCACTCCCTTGCCGGATCTTGTTGCCTTGTGCCAGTGAAAGCGTTTAGTGTTGTCCAAAGCCTGTGTACCTGAACTTCTGCTACCCATCCTGACTACGAACCTTGCCGCCTGCCCCCGACCTTCTGCTACGTCTGACCTTGCCTCTGCCTAGTCCTTCTGTTCCACGCCTTCTCAGCAGTCAGCGAGGTAGAGCCGTTGCTAGTGGATACGACCTGGTTGCTACTGCCGCAGCAAGACCATCCCGCTTTGCGGCGGGCTCTGGTGAAAACCAGTAGCCTCTTAGAACCGGTCCACTAGCACGGTCCACGCCAATCCCTCGCTGACACAGAGGATCCACTACCTGGAAGCCGAATCGTGACAACCTCGGCTGCCTATGTGGATGAGTCATATCAGGGGTAGCGACCTGGGTTCCACCTGCCGCAACAAGTCTGTCCCGCTTTGGGCTCTGGTGAAAACTAGTGGTACCTTAGACTCCACTCCCTGGTACAGCTCACACCATCATCCAAACAGGTTCAGCGAATCCACCTCACCACTGTGTTACAGTAAGATCCGTCCATAGATCCCACTGAGGTGCCTCTGCGGCTCAACAATCACTGCAATTGCACAGCAACGCAACAGCTGAATCAGCTATCCGCAATGATCCAGCAACTCCTCTCCGCTCAGCAGCCACAGCAGCCTCCTCCTGCTCCTATGACTCCTCCGTGTCTGCAGCTTTCGTTGCTTTGGTGGGCTCCAAGCTTGGTCTGTTTCTGCTGATGAAGTATGAAGGGGACCTTAAATTGTGCAGGGGGTTTGTGACCCAATGTTCTATGCATTTAGAACTTATGGTGGATCATTTCCCGATGGAGCGTGCCAAGATGGCGTTTGTAGTCAGTCTCCTTTCTGGGAAAGCCCTGCCTTGGCCAGTCCTCTTCGGACAGAAATTATCCGGTGTCCTCCATTTTTTAACTTACATTTTTTTCCTCCTTACCTTTAAAAAATCATAACTCTTTAAATTTTGCACCTAAAAATCCAAATGATGGCTTACTTATTTGTGCCACCAATTATACGTTGTAATGACATCAGTGATTTTACCCAAAAATTTACGACAAAACGGAGAAAAAAATCATTGTGCAACAAAATTGAAGAAAAAAAACATTTTGTAAATTTTGGGGGCTTTCGTTTCTACGCAGTACATTTTTCAGTAAACATGTAACCTTCTCTTTATTCTGTAGGTCCATATGATTAAAATGATACCCTTATTATATAGGTTTGATTTTTTTCGTACTTCTGGAAAAAATCATAACTACATGCAGGAAAATTTATACTTTTAATATTGTCATCTTCTGACCCCTATAACTTTTTTATTTTTCCGTGTACGGGGCGGTATGAGGACTCTTTTTTTGCATTGTGATCTGAGGTTTTTAGCTGTATATATTTGTATTGATTGGACTTTTTGATCTCTTTTTATTCATTTTTTTATGACATAAAAAGTGACCAAAAAATACGCTATTTTGGACTTTGGAGTTTTTTTTACGAGTACGCCATTGACCATGCAGCTTATTTAACAATATATTTTTATAATTTGGACATTTCCGCATGCAGTGATACCACATTTGTTTATTTTTAGTCACACAGTTTTTTTTTTTTTTTATGGGAAAAGGGGGGTGATTGTTATTTATATTAGGGTTAAATGATCTTTATTAACTTTTTTTTACTTTTTTTAAAAATGTTATAGCTATAACACTGCAAACATTCATCTTTTACATTGATCATGGAGGGACCTGTCTCCCCTGTGCGCTGTTATAGCGCTCCATTCCCCAATGGCGCCGGGACCTGACTTGTCCCCCCGTGCTCTGCTTCATTCATTTACTGCCGCCGCCAGCTCCCGACATGTCAATCTATTCCCCACTGCTCATCTCCATACCCGACGGGAACTGGGAATTAATGAAGCAGCGCACAGGGGGGACAAGTCAGGTACCAGTGGCAGTAGGGAATGGAGCGCTATAACAGCTCACAGGGGAGACAGGTCCCTCCATTCTCCACTGCTCATCTCTGTCAGGTACGGAGATGAGCAGCAGGGAATGGAATGGCATGTCCCTGCTGTGCGCTGTGACAGTGCTAGAAGATGACCGCAGGTAGGGGGGGAAATCATACATATATACATGGGGGAATAAAATGAATATACTTGTGTCAGGAGGAATGTGATTATACAGTAATTAGGCACACTGTAATTTTAAAAACCCCACTTGGAGCCCTGAATGGCTCCTCCGTACCGGCCATTCAGGGCTCCTGGCGAGGAATTTAAAAATGAAAGTAAAAATACATTGTACATCACAGGGGAATTGAGCATGCCACCCGCTCCCCTGTTTAATAACTTCTGATCGCATTGGGTCTCAGAAGTGAGACCCAATGCGATCAATCCCTCAGCCCCTCTACTACAACCCCCCATCATGAAACAGAATCTGTTCCATGATGGGGTAGTGCACATATAGCAAAAAGGAGGGAAGGGGAGACAAACAGGAGGCGCAACCTGTGCCGTAATCCCGATAGGAATCAGTAATAACGTGTATACAGGATGGTGCTCACATAGTGGTGTTGTACAACACCTAATATAGAGTATCACCAAATTGCAGGGTATGAAGCCGGGAGCTGCCCGAGGGGATCCCGTGTCAGAGGCAAATTCTGACCTGTGGAAGATAGCTAAAGGTGTCCTCCCCGGTCATACGGGACACCTTCAACAATGATGGGGGTAGTAGTACAAACACTAATGTAGCCTCCCAAGCTGCCATCAGACTCCTGCAGCCAGGGAACTACTACTCCCAGTGGCATAGCTATAGGCATCGCAAAGGTCGCCATTGCGATAAGGTCGGGCTGACAGGTCGGGCCCTTGAGCATTGCCTGTTGCTGATTTGCTTTGAGTAGGCTCCCGGTCCCCCGACAACTTCCTTTCCTTCCTCCCCCTCCCGTCCCCCGTTAATTATGGCTGGGGCCCGCAATGTCAGGGGAGCCCAGCCACCTAGGACATGTACCATTACTTTGCAGGCTGCACATCTCTCCTCTTCAGATTCCTGCTGCCATCGGGTCTTAGAGGAGGAGGGGGAGGGGATTCATGGCACAGCAGTCTGAAGAAGCCAAACAGCAGGTCATGAATAGGAAGATGTGCCTGCATGCTGCCTGTGCCGAGTCATGTGCCCCCTCCTCTCAGCTGTGTTATCTGCTATGACCATCCAGGGATGAAGAGCAAGTCAGGGGAATGCCTGCATGAGGTTAGTGTAGTTTTAATGAAAGGGCATGTGTGTGTGTGTGTGTGTATTAAGTGTTAATGGGAGTGCATGTGTGTGTGTATTAAGTGTTAATGGGAGTGCATGTGTGTGTGTGTTAAGTGTTAATGGGAGTGCATGTGTGTCTATTAAGTGTTAATGAGAGTGCATGTGTGTATAGTGTTAATGAGAGTGCATGTGTGTGTATAAAGTGTTAATGAGAGTGGATGTGTGTGTATAAAGTGTTAATGGAAGTGCATGTGCGTGTATAAAGTGTTAATGAAAGTGCATGTGTATGTATAAAGTGTTAATGAGAGTGCATGTGTGTATAAAGTGTTAATGAGAGTGTGTGTGTGTAACGTGATAATGAGAGTGCATATGCGTATATAAAGTGGTAATGAGAGTGCATGTGCACGTATAAAGTGTTAATGAAAGTGCGTGTGTATAAAGTGGTAATAAGAGTGCATGTATGTGTATAAAGTGATAATGAGAGTGCATGTGCGTGTATAAAGTGGTAATGAGAGTGCATGTGCGTGTATAAAGTGGTAATGAGAGTGCATGTTTGTGTATAAAGTGATAATGGGAGTGCATGTGTTTGTATAAAGTAATGAGAGTGTGTGTGCGTGTATAAAGTGTTAATGAGATTGCATGTGTGTGTATAAAGTGGTAATGGTAGTGCATGTGTGTATTGTGTTAATGGAAGTGCATGTGTGTGTATAAAGTGTTAATGGAAGTGCATGTTTGTATAAAGTGTTAATTAGAGTGTGTGTGTATAAAGTGGTAATGAGAGTGCATATGCGTGTATAAAGTGTTAATGGAAGTGCATGTGTGTGTATAAAGTGGTAATGAGAGTGCATGTGAGTGTATAAAGTGTTAATAAGAGTGCGTGTGTATAAAGTGGTAATGAGAGTGCATGTGTGTGTACAAAGTGGTAATGAGAGTGCATGTGCGTGTATAAAGTGTTAATGAGAGTGCATGTGTGTGTATAAAGTGTTAATGAGAGTGTGTGTGTATAAAGTGGTAATGATAGTGCATGTGGGTGTATAAAGTGGTAATGAGAGTGCATGTTTGTGTATAAAATGGTAATGGGAGTGCATGTGTGTATAAAGTGTTAATGAGAGTGCATGTGTGTGTATAAAGTATTAATGAGAGTACAGGTGTGTGTATAAAGTGTTAATGAGAGTGTGTGTGTGTGTATAAAGTGGTAATGAGAGTGTATGTGCGTGTATAAAGTGTTAATGCGAGTGTGTGTGTATAAAGTGGTAATGAGAGTGCATGTGCATGTATAAAGTGGTTATGAGAGTGCATGTGCGTGTATAAAGTGGTAATGAGAGTGCATGTTTGTGTACAAGGTGGTAATGAGAGTGCATGTGCATGTATAAAGTGTTAATGGGAGTGAATGTGTGTGTATAAGGTGGTAATGAGAGTGCATGTGCATGTATAAAGTGTTAATGGGAGTGCATGTGTGTATAAAGTGGTAATGAGAGTGCATGTGTGTGTATAAAGTGTTAATGAGAATGCATGTGTGTGTATAAAGTGGAAATGGGAGTGCATGTGTGTATTGTGTTAATGGGAGTGCATGTGTGTGTATAAAGTGGTAATGGGAGTGCATGTGTGTGTATAATGATGGTATGTTCACACAGCAGAATTTCCACCGGAAATTCCACCATAATTGAGGGTACAGTGTGTAGTAGTATTATATCCAGAGGGCACAGTGTGGTAGTATTTTCTGAGGGCACAGTATGTGGTAGTATTATATTTAGAGGGCACAGTGTGTAGTAGTATATTCAGGGAGCACAGTGTGGGGTAGTACTATATTCAGAGGGTGCAGTGTGTGATAGTATTATATTCAGAGGGTACAGTGTGTGGTAGTATTATATTTAGTGGGCACAGTGTGTGGTAGTATTATATTCAGAGGGTACAGTGTGGGGCAGTATTGTATCCAGAGGGCACAGTGTGGTAGTATTATATTCAGAAACTACAGTGTGTGGCAGTATTATATTTAGTGGGCACAGTGTGTGGTAGTATTATATTCAGAGTGTGCAATGTGTGGTAGTATTATATTCAATGTGCACAGTGTGTGGTAGTATTATTTTCAGAGGGTACAGTGTGTGGTCGTTTTATATTGAGGGTACAGTGTGTGGTAGTATTATATTCAGAGGGTGTATTGTGGTAGTAATATATTCAGAGGGTTCAGTGTGTGGTAGTATTATATTCAGAGGGTGCATTTTGGTAGTATTATATTGACGGTACAGTGTGTAGTAGTATTATATTCAGAGGGCGCAGTGTGGTACTATTTTCTGAGGGCACTGTGTGTGGTAGTATTATATTTAGAGGGCACAGTGTGTAGCAGTATATTCAGGGAGCACAGTGTGTGGTAGTACTATATTCAGAGGTTGCAGTGTGTGATAGTATTATATTCAGAGGGTACAGTGTGTGGCAGTATTATATTCAGAGAGCGCAGTGTGGTAGTATTTTCTGATGGTACAGTGTGTGGTAGTATTATATTCAGAGTGTGCAATGTGTGGTAGTATTATATTCAGTGGACACAGTGTGTGGTAGTATTATATTCATAGGGTACAGTGTGTGGCAGTATTATATTCAGGGGGTGCAGTGTGTGGCAGTATTATATTCAGCAGGAACAGTATTTAGCAGGGTTATAATGATTATTGTCTTCACACAGAAATTATGTTTTTGCTGAAGAAACCAATGTGCAGACGTCAGACTCTTCAGAGAAGATGGAAGAAGACATATCATCTGGACCAGATTGAAAAGAAAAGGAAAGACAACAGAGAAGTCATCATTCAGGTCACTGATATCATTGTGTATTCTCCTGACTTTCCCATCAGAGCTGTAGTCATTTGTAAGTTCTGCAGTGATGATGGGTGAAACTGCACTCCAATCTGTGACTCTCCAGCTGTTACAAAACTACAACTCTCGTCATACATGAGGCTCTCCAGATATTATTGGAATTGTAGCTTTGCAACAGCTGGAGATCGGTGGAGGGTCCCAGCAGTCGGACCTCCACAAGAAAAAGTCTGCTTATTCTAAAATGTCCAGCCCTATTTTTGGTCCCTGTCTGGCCCGGCCTGTAAGTCACTGATATCATTGTGTATTGGCACTGGCTGTGTCCCATCAGTGCTGTAGTCACTGATATGTGATAGCCAAGGCCAGATAAGGGGGTTGTCCGGGAAGTGGGGGGTAGGGGGCCCTGAGCAATTTTTTGCATCGGGGCCCTGTGGTTTCTAGCTACGCCCCTGACTACTCCCATCATGGAAAGAAGTCTGTTCCATGATGGGAGTAGTATGAGTCCCGGCTGCGGGATCTGCCGACGGCTGATGCCATAGGATGAAAAATTGATGCAAAGTGATGGAGATACCTTTTTCAATAAAACTTTGTAGGGTAAAATATATATTAAAAAAGATACAGTAGTGATGAAAAAAATAGTATTTAACAAAATTCATCTTTATTGTAACAACATTTTTATAATTTTTTTAAACAGGGATCAATTTATGTGGGCAGGCAGGGCACTAAAAATGTTTTTCAATCTTTATTTTTTCAAAATGTTTTAGGTAGTACTGTTACTCCCAGCATGGGACACACTGTTCCATAATGGGAGTAGTAGTACCTGTACTAATTGACAGATTGCCTGTGTCACTTCTGACACCCATTGTGATCCTACTGTATAATGTATAGATGCGACCGGATGCTCTTCTATGGTCCCCTGCACTGCCGTATATACACACTTATTCATATTTCCCGCAGAGAGCTGTGATTGGCCAGATGGTTCTAACCACTCACAGCTCTCTGTGGGAAATATGAATAATAGGTATACATACGGCATATACTCATACTACAGTGGGACCAGAGAAGAGCGGCCAGCCGCCCGCATCTATACATTATACAGGACAAACGCATTGGGTGTCAAAAGTGACACTTGCTGCAATCTGTCTATTAATGCAGGTACTACAGCTCCCAGGATGGAGCAGAGTGTGCTCTATGTTGAGAGTAGTAGTACCTGCAGTTAAGGACAGATCACAGCAAGTGTCACTTCTGACACCCAATGTGAACATCCTATCTATTGCAGAGATGTGAGTGCAGGAGAAAGCCGCTCGCATCTATACCGCCCCTATACCGCATCTATACCTATCATTAGGGGTGTCGTTAATGAAGAAATTTGTAATTTAGAATCAAGTCGAAGTTCGGTTTTGGTCCGAATCAAATTTTATGGCTACAGGAAACCCAGGGTCCCCTAGTACACGCCTCTACCCTTATGAAGACACAGGCCGATAAGAGAAGAAGACCAACCTCCATCTTCTCTCCAGGAGATAAAGTCTGGCTGTCTGCCAAATATGTTCGATTAAAGATCCCCAGTTACAAACTGGGTCCTTGGTTCCTTGGTCCCTTTAAAATTCTGTGCCGTATCAACCGGTGTCTTACAAACTCTGCCTGCCTTCTTCCCTCTGCATCCCGAACTCCTTCCATGTCTCCCTCCTTAAGCCTCTGGTTCTTAACCGTTTTTCCCAGGGGGACGTTTCTCCTTCACCGGTGTCCGGTACTGCTGATGTGTTTGAAGTGAAGGAGATTCTGGCCACCAAGGCTATCAGCTGGAAACTGTTCTTCCTTGGAAGGGGTTCAGGCAGGAAGAGAGGTCTTGGGAACCCGATGAAAACATCCTGGACCAAGATATTATATGTGGGTATCTGCTGCCTAAAAAGAAGGGGAGGCCCAAAGGGGGGGGGGGGGGGATTGGTACTGTTATGAGTGGCGCTGCGTTCAGACGTGCTGGCTGCAAGTTTACTCCCTGTTCTGTCAGCGCTGCGATTCGCATGTTGGGATGCGCTCACGCGCCGCTCGCTGTTCCTTACCTCCTCGTGCCTCTGTCCTCTGTCTGCCGGCGTGCGTGCCTTGCTTCCTAGGGTGCGCGTGTGCCGGCTCCCTGAGATTTAAAGAGCCAGTGCACCCTTAATTGGTCCATTTCTGGCACTGACCTTATATAGTTCCTCACTTCTTCCTGAACCCTGCCGGATCTTTGTTTCTGTTTGTGTCTTGCCTTGTCATGTATTTGACCCCATTGCTACGTATCCTGACCTTGCTCCTGGTCACAGGATGTGGTTTGGATTGATAGTGGATCCAACATGTCACCCAGTCAGAGGCTATATGCCCAGCAGAGGTGAGTGTTATGAGTGTTAGGCTCAGTTTTTGTGTTAGGATCCCATCCTATATGAGGCCACCTCCGCGTGGTGGATGGGGGGGACACGTTTTGATCAAAAAGTGCGCTAAGAGCCTCCATTTTGTTGACCAAGTGTGCTGCTGACATTTTCCTTTTTTACTTGTTTTGTACTTGCCACAGCAGCGTGCACCCATGTATTGGGTATAGGGGCTGGCTATATTTTAGTGTTTCTTTGTTTTTGCTGTGCAATTTGGGGGGAGTGGCTCCCTCTGTAGCCGTGCATCCCCTCCCTTATTTCACAGGAGGTGGTTTGGATTGATAGTGGATCCAACATGTCACCCAGTCAGAAGCTATATGCCCAGCAGAGGTGAGTGTTAGGCTCAGTTTTTGTTTTAAGGTCCCATCCTATATGAGGCCACCTCCGCGTGGTGGATGGGGGGGGACACGTTTTGATCAAAAAGTGCGCTAAGAGCCTCCATTTTGTTGACCAAGTGTACTGCTGCCATTTTTTTTTTACATGTTTTACATGCCACAGCAGCGTGCACCCGTGTATTGGGTATAGGTGCTGGCTACATTTTTGTTTTTCTTTGTTTTTGCTTGCTCTTGTGCTGCCTGCCTTCTGACCTCTTGCTATGTGACCTGACCTTGCTACAGTGCCGCCAGCCATGACCTTCTGCCTGTCTTGACTTCGTGTTTGCTACATCCTTCCTGTGCCATGTTACACCTCGGCTGCCTGTGCGGACGAGTCGTATCAGGGGTAGCGACCTGGGTGCCGCCTGCCACATCAAGTCCATCCTGCTTTGCGGTGGGCTCTGGTGAACACCAGCGGTACCTTAGACTCCACTCCCTGGCATGACCCACGCCATCATCCACACAGGTTCAGCGGATCCACTTCACCACTGCCATTACAGTAGTGTTTGGAGGAGAAAGAATTCTGAGTTGCATCCAAAGAACACCATTTCTACTGTAAAGCATGGGGATGGAAAATTCATGCTTTGGGGCTGTTTTTAAGCAAAGGGACCAGAATGACTGATCTGTGTAAAGGAAACAATTAATGGGGCCATGTGTCGTGAGATTTGGAATGAACATCTCCTTCCATCAGCAAGGCCATTGATGATGAAACATGGCTGGGTCTTTCAGCATGACAATGATCCCAAACACACCGCCCAGGCAATGAAGGAGTGGCTTCATAAGAAGGATTTCAAGGTACTGGAGTGGCCTAGCCAGTCTCCAGATCTCAACCCCATAGAAAACCTTTGGAGGGAGTTGAAAGTCTGTGTTGCTCAGTGACAGCCCCAAAACATCACTGCTCTACAGGAGATCTGCATGGAGGAATGGGCCAAAATCCCAGCAGCAGTGTGTAAAAACCTTGTGAAGACTTACAGAAAGCATTTGACATTTATAAAAAAATATTGGGATGAACTTTGTTATTGACTGAATACTTATTTTCCACCATAATTTTCAAATAAATTCTTTAAAAATTAGACAATGGGATTGTACAGATTTTTTTTCTCATTATGTTTCTCATAGTTGAGGTATACCTATGATGAAAATTACAGGCCTCTCTCATCTTTTTAAGTGGGAGAACTCACACAATTGGTGGCTGACTAAATACTTTTTTTGTTCCACTGTATGTATATCCAGCATCAATATTGAGTAATTAGAGTCCTGGTGGAAGAAGGACAAAAACTACACATACAAAGTAGATTTATCTCAGAGATAAACATTCTGGAGGAAGTAAGTGTGAATGAAATGTAACCAGCTGTACATGCACCAATTACATGCAATACAAAAAAGGAGGTTTTTTATGCTTACCGTAAAATCTCTGTCACGATTCGGCTGGCTGGAGGTGGATCCTCTGTGCCAGAGAGGGATTGGCGTGGACCGTGCTGGTGGACCGGTTCTAAGTTGCTACTGGTATTCACCAGAGCCCGCCGCAAAGCGGGATGGTCTTGCAGCGGCGGTAGCAACCAGGTCGTATCCACCAGCAACGGCTCAACCTCTCTGACTGCTGAAGATAGGCGCGGTACAAGGGAGTAGACAAGAGCAAGGTCGGACGTAGCAGAAGGTCAGGGCAGGCAGCAAGGATCGTAGTCAGGGGCAACGGCAGGAGGTCTGGAACACAGGCTAGGAACACACAAGGAAACGCTTTCACTGGCACAATGGCAACAAGATCCGGCGAGGGAGTGCAGGGGAAGTGAGGTATAAATAGGGAGTGCACAGGTGAACACACTAATTAAGCCAGCTGCCCCAATCAGTGGCGCAGTGGCCCTTTAAATTGCAGAGACCCGGCGCGCGCGCCCCCTAAGGAGCGGGGCCGCGCGCGCCGGGACAAGATCGACGGAGAGCGAGTCAGGTACGGGAGCCGGGATGCGCATCGCGAGCGGGCGCCTCCCGCATCGCAAATCGCATCCCGGCTGAGAGAGGTATTGCAGCGCACCCGGTCAGCAGGTCTGACCGGGGCGCTGCAAATGCGAGGATGTTGCGAGCGCTCCGGGGAGGAGCGGGGACCCGGAGCGCTCCGCATAACAGTACCCCCCCCTTGGGTCTCCCCCTCTTCTTGGAGCCTGAGAACCTGAGGATAAGACTTTTGTCTAGGATGTTGTCCTCAGGTTCCCAGGATCTCTCTTCTGGGCCACAGCCCTCCCAATCCACCCAAAATTTTTTTTTTCCTCTGACCGTCTTGGAGGCCAGAATCTCCTTCACGGAGAAGACGTCAGAAGAACCGGAAACAGGAGTGGGAGAAACAAGTTTGGGAGAGAAGCGGTTAATGATGAGTGGTTTAAGGAGAGAGACATGGAAGGCATTGGGAATACGAAGAGAAGGAGGAAGAAGGAGTTTGTAAGAGACAGGGTTAATCTGGCACAAGACTTTGAAAGGACCAAGATAGCGTGGTCCCAGTTTGTAACTGGGGACTCGAAAGCGGACATATTTAGCGGAGAGCCATACCTTGTCTCCGGGAGCAAAAATGGGGGGAGTTCTTCTTTTCTTATCGGCAAACCTTTTCATGCGGGATGAAGCCTGTAAAAGAGAATTTTGGGTCTCTTTCCATATGGTGGAAAGATCACGAGTCACTTCATCCACAGCGGGCAAACCAGAGGGCAAGGGAGTAGGGAGGGGGGGAAGAGGGTGACGGCCGTACACCACGAAAAATGGGGACTTAGCAGAAGATTCGGAGACTCTGAAGTTGTATGAGAATTCGGCCCATGGTAGAAGATCTGCCCAGTCATCCTGGCGGGAGGAAACAAAATGCCGTAAATAGTCACCCAGGACCTGGTTAATTCTTTCTACTTGCTCATTGGATTGGGGATGATAAGAAGAAGAGAAGTTTAATTTAATCTTGAGCTGTTTACAGAGGGCCCTCCAGAATTTAGACACGAATTGGACGCCTCTATCCGAGACGATCTGCGTGGGCAAACCGTGAAGACGAAAAATGTGTACAAAAAATTGTTTTGCCAACTGAGGCGCTGAAGGAAGACCAGGAAGAGGAATAAAATGTGCCATCTTGGAAAATCGATCAACGACCACCCAAACAACTGTGTTGCCACGGGATGGGGGTAAGTCTGTAATAAAGTCCATACCAATCAGTGACCAAGGCTGTTCGGGGACAGGCAGAGGATGAAGGAGACCAGCAGGCTTCTGGCGAGGAGTCTTATCCCGGGCACAGACAGTACAGGCCCGCACAAAATCAACAACATCCGTCTCCAGAGTCGGCCACCAATAGAAACGAGAGATGAGTTGCAAGGATTTTTTGATGCCCGCATGGCCTGCGAGGTAGGAGGAGTGTCCCCATTTGAGAATCCCGAGACGCTGGCGTGGAGAAACGAAGGTCTTCCCTGGAGGAGTTTGCCTGATGGAGGCTGGAGAAGTGGAGATCAGACAGTCAGGAGGAATGATGTGTTGCGGAGAGAGCTCTACTTCCGAGGCATCCGAGGAACGAGAGAGGGCATCGGCCCTAATGTTCTTGTCGGCAGGGCGAAAATGAATTTCAAAGTTAAAACGGGCAAAGAACAACGACCACCTGGCCTGGCGAGGGTTCAGCCATTGGGCAGACTGGAGATAGGAGAGATTCTTGTGATCAATGTATATGATAACTGGAAATTTTGATCCCTCCAGCAGATGCCTCCATTCCTCAAGCGCCAATTTAATGGCCAGTAGTTCTCGATCCCCGATGGAGTAGTTTCTCTCCGCCGGAGAGAAGGTCCTAGAAAAAACCCACAAGTAACAGCATGCCCGGAAGAATTTTTTTGTAGAAGGACAGCTCCAGCTCCCACTGAGGAGGCATCTACCTCCAATAGGAAGGGTTTAGATGGGTCAGGTCTGGAGAGCACGGGAGCAGAAGAAAAGGCAGACTTGAGATGTTTAAATGCGTCTTCCGCTTGGGGAGACCAGGACTTGGGATTGGCATTTTTCTTGGTTAAAGCCACGATAGGAGCCACAATAGTGGAAAAGTGTGGAATAAATTGTCTGTAATAATTGGCGAACCCCAAAAAACGTTGGATAGCACGGAGTCCGGAGGGGCGTGGCCAATCTAAGACGGCAGAGAGTTTATCTGGGTCCATTTGTAGTCCCTGGCCAGAGACCAAGTATCCTAGGAAAGGAAGAGATTGACATTCAAACAGACATTTCTCCATTTTGGCATAAAGTTGATTGTCTCGAAGTCTCTGAAGAACCATGCGGACATTCTGGCGGTGTTCTTCTAAGTTGGCAGAAAAAATCAGAATATCGTCCAGATAAACCACAACACAGGAATATAAGAGATCACGAAAAATGTCATTAACAAAGTCTTGGAAGACAGCAGGGGCGTTGCACAGGCCAAAGGGCATGACCAGATACTCAAAGTGTCCATCTCTGGTGTTATATGAAGTCTTCCATTCGTCCTCCTCCCTGATGCGGATGAGATTATAAGCACCTCTTAAGTCCAGTTTGGTAAAGATGTGGGCACCTTGTAGGCGATCAACGAGTTCCGAGATAAGAGGTAGGGGGTAGCGGTTCTTTACCGTGATTTTATTAAGTCCGCGGTAATCAATGCAAGGACGTAGGGAGCCATCTTTTTTGGACACAAAAAAAAAAAACCAGCTCCGGCAGGAGAGGAGGATTTGCGGATAAACCCCTTTTTTAAATTTTCCTGGATGTACTCTGACATGGCAAGAGTCTCTGGAGCAGACAGAGGATAAATTCTGCCCCGGGGTGGAGTAGTACCCGGGAGGAGGTCAATAGGACAGTCATAAGGCCTGTGAGGAGGTAAAGTCTCAGCTTGCTTTTTGCAAAACACGTCAGCATAGTCCATGTAAGCCTTAGGAAGACCGGTTACAGGGGGAACCACAGGGTCACGGCAGGGAGTACTGGGAACCGGTTTAAGACAGTCCTTGACACAAGAAGTACCCCAGTTCTTGATTTCTCCTGTGGACCAATCAAGGGTTGGGGAATGGCGTTGAAGCCACGGTAATCCAAGAAGAATTTCGGAAGTGCAGTTGAAGAGGACCAAAAATTCAATTTTTTCGTGATGAGGTCCGATGCACATTAGGAGAGGTTCCGTGCGGTAACGCACGGTACAGTCCAATCTTTCATTGTTAACAGAATTGATGTAGAGGGGTCTGGCGAGACTGGTCACCGGGATGTTGAACCTGTTGATGAGAGAGGCCAAAATAAAATTTCCTGCAGATCCGGAATCCAAGAAGGCCATAGTAGAGAAGGAGAAGGTAGAGGAAGATATCCGCACAGGCACAGTAAGGCGTGGAGAAGCAGAGTTCACATCAAGAACTGTCTCACCTTTGTGCGGAGTCAGCGTACGTCTTTCCAGGCGGGGAGGACGGATAGGACAATCCTTCAAGAAGTGTTCGGTACCGGCACAGTACAGGGACAGATTCTCCATGCGGCTTCGTGTCCTCTCTTGAGGTGTCAAGCGAGACCGGTCAACTTGCATAGCCTCCACGGCGGGAGGCACAGGAACGGATTGCAGAGGACCAGAGGAGAGAGGAGCCGGGGAGAAAAAACGCCTCGTGCGAACAAAGTCCATATCCTGGCGGAGCTCCTGACGCCTTTCGGAAAAACGCATGTCAATGCGGGTGACCAGATGAATAAGTTCATGCAGGTTAGCAGGAATTTCTCGTGCGGCCAGCACATCTTTAATGTTGCTGGATAGGCCTTTTTTAAAGGTCGCGCAGAGGGCCTCATTATTCCAGGATAATTCGGAGGTGAGAGTACGGAATTGGATGGCGTACTCGCCAACAGAAGAATTACCCTGGACCAGGTTCAGCAGGGCAGTCTCAGCAGAAGAGGCTCGGGCAGGTTCCTCAAAGACACTTCGAATCTCCGTGAAGAAGGAGTGTACAGAGGCAGTGACGGGGTCATTGCGGTCCCAGAGCGGTGTGGCCCATGACAGAGCTTTCCCAGACAGAAGGCTGACTACGAAAGCCACCTTAGACCTTTCAGTAGGAAACTGTCCCGACATCATCTCCAAGTGCAGGGAACATTGCGAAAGAAAGCCACGGCAAAACTTAGAGTCCCCATCAAATTTATCCGGCAAGGATAATCGTAGGCCGGAAGCGGCCACTCGCTGCGGAGGAGGTGCAGGAGCTGGCGGAGGAGATGATTGCTGAAGCTGTGGTAGTAGCTGCTGTAGCATCACGGTCAGTTGAGACAGCTGGTGGCCTTGTTGCGCTATCTGTTGCGACTGCTGGGCGACCACCGTGGTGAGGTCGGCGACAACTGGCAGTGGGACTTCAGCGGGATCCATGGCCGGATATACTGTCACGATTCGGCTGGCAGGAGGTGGATCCTCTGTGCCAGAGAGGGATTGGCGTGGACCGTGCTGGTGGACCGGTTCTAAGTTGCTACTGGTATTCACCAGAGCCCGCCGCAAAGCGGGATGGTCTTGCAGCGGCGGTAGCAACCAGGTCGTATCCACCAGCAACGGCTCAACCTCTCTGACTGCTGAAGATAGGCGCGGTACAAGGGAGTAGACAAGAGCAAGGTCGGACGTAGCAGAAGGTCAGGGCAGGCAGCAAGGATCGTAGTCAGGGGCAACGGCAGGAGGTCTGGAACACAGGCTAGGAACACACAAGGAAACGCTTTCACTGGCACAATGGCAACAAGATCCGGCGAGGGAGTGCAGGGGAAGTGAGGTATAAATAGGGAGTGCACAGATGAACACACTAATTAAGCCAGCTGCGCCAATCAGTGGCGCAGTGGCCCTTTAAATTGCAGAGACCCGGCGCGCGCGCGCCCTATGGAGCGGGGCTGCGCGCGCCGGGACAAGACCGACGGAGGGCGAGTCAGGTACGGGAGCCGGGATGCGCATCGCGAGCGGGCGCCTCCCGCATGGCGAATCGCATCCCGGCTGAGAGAGGTATTGCAGCGCACCCGGTCAGCAGGTCTGACCGGGGCGCTGCAAATGCGAGGATGTTGCGAGCGCTCCGGGGAGGAGCGGGGACCCGGAGCGCTCGGCGTAACAATCTCTTTCTCGAAGGATGCATTGGGGGACACAGACCATGGGTGTATGCTGCTGTCACTAGGAGGTTCGACACTATGGCAACAAGAAAAGTCGGCTCCTCCCAGCAGGGTATACCCGCCCACAGGCTCCTGAGGTAATCAGTTTTAGTCCCAGAGCAATAGGAGAAGACCGACAGGTCAAGAGAAAACCACAAACTGTCCGAGCAATTAGAAGAAAAGGCAACTGAACACACCTTCGGACAGATAACTGAAGAAGGAACACCAGAAAAAAGGGTGGGAGCTGTGTCCCCCAATGGATCCTTTGAGAAAGAGATTTTACGGTAGGCATAAAAAATCTCCTTTTCTCTATCGGCTCCATTGGGGGACACAGACCATGGGACGTTCCTTTGGGTGGGTAAGGAATCAGACAGGTGGATGGTGGGACCACCACCGTCTGCAACATCTTACAGCCCAGAGTAGCATCAACCGATGCGAAGGTGTGAATCTGGTAGCACCTTGCGAAAGAGTGCAAAGACGACCACGCGGACTTCTTACAGAAATGCAAGGCCGAAGCCACGAAGCGGAGGGCCCAGGATGCCCCGAAAAATGGGTGGAATCTTCCCCTTGCAGCGGTAAGCTCCAGAAATAGTAGACCAGATCCATCGAAAAATAGTGGTCGTAGAAGCAAGTTGTCCTGTCCGACAACTAGAGATGAGCGAATCGAAGTTGACGAACCCGAATTTGTTACAAATTTCATGAAAAATACGATTTGCAACGAATACGAATATCGCCGAATTCGCGAATCGCTTCATTAAACTCCATTTTACAGAGTTCCAGGCTATTGAAGAACTAAGATGGCGGATCCACATGTGAGTACATGGGGCAGGGGATTATGGGAGGGCGGGAAACAGCGGCAGGAATGAAGATAGGCGGGCTGACCCTGAATCACATGTGAGATGCAGCCTATCAGTGTTCTCTGACCCCTGTGATGTCACAGCCCCTATATAATCGGCGGCCATCTTGCCTCTCTTCTTTTCATCTATGCACTCAGATGGAGAGGACAGGACTGCGTGTGTGTGAATAGCTCATACCACAGCGTTACACTGCAACTGCTAGTCACATCAGCATTAGGGAAAGACAGGAGTGCAGAGTGCTGTGCTGTTACACTGAGAAGGATCATTGATAGCTAAACCTCCTATTCACGTTATTGAGCATTGTAGCAGAGAGGGGCAGATAGCTGTCAGCTGCCTCATACAGATCTCCAAGCTGCCTGAACTTTCTGAAGCATCTTATCTCCTCATTTTTCAGCCCAATTGAGTTTAATTTTATTTGCTCCACAAATCTTCTGAGTGCAATTTAGGGTTTAATCCCTGGATTTTTTTTTTTTTTTGTGGTGCTGCACTGTTAGGTCCTGCTGCTGTTCAGAAATAAGTCATATTAGTGTGGACTTTAGTGCCTTTTTACCATTTTTCACCTGTTACTCTGTCTCTGTGCTAAATTCTGTCTCTGTGCTAAAAAAGTTTTTCCTGCGTACAAATACGCTTAACAGTGGCCTTATCATTGCAAAGGGCCTAAATACAAGCAAATAGCGTACCATATACTACCTTTTTTTCTGTCTCTGTGCTAAATTCAGTGTTATACCACACGTTATACACCTGCCGGTATATTAAAGAAAAAAAAGTTTTCCCTGCGTACAAATACGCTTAACATTGGCCTTATCATTGCAAAGGGCCTACATACAAGCAAATAGCCTGCCATATACTACCTTTTTTTCTGTCTCTGTGCTAAATTCAGTGTTATACCACACGTTATACACCTGCCGGTGTATTAAAGAAAAAAAAAGGTTTTACTGCGTACAAATACGCTTAACATTGCAAAGGGCATCTATACAACCAAGTACTATTTAGTACCTGTATTTCTGTTTCGGTGCTAAATTCAGTGCTATTCCACACAATAGTATACACCTGCTGGTGTATACAACAAAAAAAAAAGTTTTTTTCTGCGTATAAATACGCTTAACAGTGCGCTCATCATTGCAAAGGGCATACATAGAACCAAGTAGTGTACTATTTACTACCTGTTATTCTGTCTCTGTGCTAAATTCAGTGCTATTCCACACATTAGTATACACCTGCTGGTGTACTTAAAAAAATAAAAAAGTTTTTTTTCTGCATAGAAATACGCATACCACTGCGCTCATCATTGCAAAGGGCATACATACAACAAAGGAGTGTACTATTTAGTAACTGTTATTCTGTCTAGGGCCTATATACTTTGAAATGATAGACGTAAGTAATCGCCTGCTGCTGTTCTATACCCTCATAAATGCACTAAGTATGTCAGGCAGGGAAGTGCCAGGACGTGCACAGAGAAGGCGCAGAAGCCTTTATACGTCAGGCAGAGTTGGCAGCAGACTTGGGGCGAGTGGCAGCAGGAGTCGCAGCAATAGGCCTGAGCTCCCGTTAACACCCAGCGGTCATGTCATCGACCCATCTCTTCTCGTCAATTGGTTTGCACACTCATCCCCATCATCACAAGCGACATCTGACAACCCCAGTCAAGAGTCGGTGGGTTCCTCAGATACAACCCTCAGTTGGCATGGCCCGGGAGCAGTCAACGTAATCCCATTGCCTTTGTCCTATGCTGTTCCCTCTCTCAAAGAAGTATCTCATGCTCTTGGTTCAGCTTCACTTCACTGAGGACGATCCAATAGAGGACAGTCAGCAGCTAATGGGCAGCCAAGAATGTGAGGAGACATACGTCACTTGCTCCGCAAGGCGGGCAAGTAGTGATGCAAAGAGTGACGTGGGAGGCGGTGTTTCAATTGTTCAGGGTCCTGAGGCAGACACTGTTGTGGAACACGAGGAGGACATCAGTGACGTGCACACATCTTTTGATGATTATGATGAAGCCGATCGCAATTGGGAGCCGGGTGCAGAAGCGAGAAGAGAGAAGAGGAGAAGAGAAGAGATTTGCTCTTTGTCTATGAGGCAGCAAGGCTGTAGCATGGTTGGCAATCAGCGTGGTGGTGGCAGTAGTGGAAATTCAGGAGCCAAACGTGCCAGGGGGAGACCACCTGCTTCGAGGCAAGCTACCATTCAGGGAGGTAGTGGAACAGGGGTTCCTGGAGACGGCGCCAATAGCAGTGAAATAGTGCGGACTGTGGGTGGGAAAATCAGCTACTCTGCGGTGTGGTTGTTCTTCATAAAGAATCCGGAGGACCTTAGCGTAGTCACATGCAAAATCTGTCGGCAGAAAGTGAAGCGTGGCCAGGGTCCCAATCTCGGCACCCCGGCCCTGCGTCAACACATGATTCGCAACCATAAAGTGGCCTGGGATAACCGTGGCTCCGATGTAGTGGTCCAGCCTGCCGCATCACCCAGTTGCCATGCGCTCCCTCCATCATCCAGCCAAGGCTCCACCACCTCAGCCGAAGGGAGCATTGTGTCAAACCCTCCTTCTTGCCCTCCTGCTTCTTCCGCTCATAGTCAGCCATTCCGCCAACAATCGATCGGCGAAGCCATGTCCAAGAGACAACAGTATGCGCCCACTCATCCAACGGCGCAGAAGTTGAATGTGCTCCTGTCCAAGTTGCTGGTGTTGCAGTCCCTCCCTTTCCAACTGGTGGACTCTGCAGCTTTCCGGGAATTGATGGCTTGTGCCGAGCCGAGGTGGAGAGTCCCAAGCCGTCATTTCTTTGCGAAGAAGGCAGTACCAGCCCTGCATAAGTTTGTACAAGAGAAGGTGGGCCAGTCCTTGAGCCTGTCGGTGTGTTCAAAAGTGCACGGCAGCGCCGACGTGTGGAGCTGTAACTACGGGCAGGGACAATACATGTCTTTTACAGCCCACTGGGTAAATGTTGTTCCTGCACAGCCACAACAGCAACTTGGACAGGTCACACCGCTTCCTCCTCCACGCTCTGGGTCACACAGGGGAGGAACTGCTGAAGTTCATTAGGGAAGAAATCCGAGTATGGCTTACTCCATGAAATCTGGAAATGGGAACCATGGTGACCGACAATGGGAAGAACATTGTGGCCGTGCTGCGACAAGGAAGTGTGAACCATTCACCCTGCATGGCACACGTGTTGAATCTGGTTGTCAAGGAGTTCATCAAGTATTCACCCCATTTGCAAGACGTCCTGAGAAAGGCAAGGAAACTGTGCATGTACTTCATCCACTCGTACACCGGCAAGCACACTTTGCTTGAGCTGCAGTGTCAGAACGGTATCCCACAACATAGTTTCATTTGTGATGTTGCCACACGTTGGAATTCCACCCTCCAGATGTTGGACAGACTATACGAACAAAGAAAAGCCATCACAGATTTTTTGATGATACAAGCAGATAGAAGTACTCCCCTGTGTAACTTCAATGTGAACGAGTGGCAGCTCATATGTGACACCTGCCGTTTGCTGAGGCCCTTTGAGGAAGCCACATTTTTTGTTAGTCGCTCGAATTATGCCATGAACGTCGTAATTCCACTCCTACATTTACTCCAAAAAATTATTGAAAACGGCTGGTAACGGCAATGGAGACGTTGCACCTACATCAGAAGGCTACATGAGTCCTGTGGGGGATGAACTGGAGGAGGATGATGAGGGGCAGAGCGGAGCACAGTTTACGGTGGATGAGATGGCCGGTGTTTCTGGTCATTGGACAGGAGAGGAGGAGCAGGAGCAGCCAGAGGAGCTGGAGGGTTATTACGAGGGAGGCGAGAGAGAGGACCCAGACACACCGTGGCAGTATGCAGTGGAGATGGAGGCAGGTAGTCCCAGCGAGTCACTGTAACAAATGGCACGATGCATGCTGAGTTGCTTGCGGAGTGACCCCCAAATTGTGAAAATTCGTCAGCGCGATGACTTCTGGATCTCCACCTTATTAGACCATCGCTACCGACCCAGAATGGGGGCCTTTTTTACACCCACTGAGAGGGAGGACAAACTGACCTACTTCAGGGAGCTTCTACGTAGTCGGTTGGCCGATGCCTATCGGCCACATGGTCCATCCACGCGCAGGTCTGACTCGGGGTTCCGTCTGCGCTCACCTTCCACTGCCACGGCTGCTGGGGAGGGGTGGCAGGAGCAGTACCGACTCAATCAGCAGCAGCCTGAGTCTACAGGCGCTGATGAGTAGCTTCCTTCAGCTGCATAGTGAAGCTACTCATCAGCAGCAGGTGGACATGGAGCAAGACCTGAACCAGCAGGTGGTGGCTTACCTCGACATGACCCTGCCAACAACCGTTGAAGATCCGCTGGACTTCTGGGCAGCCAAACTCGATTTATGGCCGCAACTAGCGGAGCTTGCCCTGGAAAAGCTGTCCTGGCCGGCCAGTAGTGTACCATCAGAGCGGGTGTTTAGTGCGGCTGGGGACATAGTCACCACAAGGTGAACTCGTCTGTCCACTAAAAATGTGGAGAGACTGACGTTTCTCAAGATGAATCAGGGATGGATCAGCCAGGATTTCCAGTCATCAATGACAGATGGGTCTGAGTAGATTGACCATGCTCCTACAACAAAATTTTCACTGTTGTGGTTGGTTATGAAACCCTCTGGGGCAGACGTGGGCATTGTATGGCCCGCTTGCCACATACGGCCCTTTGATTGGCTCTGACCGGCCCGTGCTGATTGGAGGACAACTATGCTGCCTAATCTGGGGGACAACTATGCTCCTAATGTGGGGGACATCTATGCTGCCTAATCTGGGGGACATCTATGCTGCCTAATCTGGGTGACATCTATGCTGCCTAATCTGGGGGACAACTATGCTCCTTATCTGAGGGACAACTATGCTCCTAATCTGGGGGACAACTAAGCTCCTAATCTGGGGGACATCTATGATGCCTAATCTGGGGGACAGGTATGCTCCTAATCTGGGTGACATCTATGCTGCCTAATCTGGATGACATCTATGCTGCCTAATCTGGGGGACAACTATGCTCCTTATCTGGGGGACAACTATGCTCCTAATCTGGGGGACAACTAAGATCCTAATCTGGTGGACATTTATGCTGCCTAATCTGGGAGACAAGTATGCTCCTAATCTGGGGGACATCTATGCTGCCTAATCTGGGTGACATCTGTGCTGCCTAATCTGGGGGACATCTATGCTGCCTAATCTGGATGACATCTGTGCTGCATAATCTGGGGGACAACTATGCTCCTTATCTGGGGGACAACTGTGATCCTAATCTGGGGGACAACTAAACTCCTAATCTGGTGGACATCTATGCTGCCTAATCTGGGGGACAAGTATGCTCCTAATCTGGGGGACATCTATGCTGCCTACTCTGGGGGACAAGTATGCTCCTAATCTGGGGGACATCTATGCTGCCTAATCTGGGTGACATCTATGCTGCCTAATCTGGGGGACAACTATGCTCCTAATCTGGGGGACATATATGCTGCCTAATCTGGGGGACATCTATGCTGCCTAATCTGGGTGACATCTATGCTGCCTAATCTGGGGGACATCTATGCTGCCTAATCTGGGGGACAAGTATGCTCCTAATGCGGGGGACATCTATGCTGCCTACTCTGGAGGACAAGTATGCACATAATCTGGGCGACATCTATGCTGCCTAATCGGGGGGACAACTATGCTCCTTATCTGAGGGACAACTATGCTCCCTAATCTGGGTGACATCTATGCTGCCTAATCTGGGGGACAACTATGCTCCTAATATGGGAAAAACTGATGCTTCTGGCCTTGGGCCTATAATTTTTTGAAGTTTAGCAGTAGCTAAATACATGCTTAGTACAAATGTCAACATTGATCTTTAACCCCTTAAGGACACATGACGTACTGGAACGTCATGTGTCCACTCCCGATCTATAACGCGGGGCCACGGCGTGGCCCCGCGTCATAGCGGTTCGGGCCCGGCCTCTAACAACGGCCGGGACCCGTGGCTAATAGCGCGCGGCATTGATCGCTGAGCCGCGCGCTATTAACCCTTTAGACGCGGCGTTCAAAGTTGAACGCCGCGTCTAAAGTGAAACCGAAAGCATGCCGGCTAGCTCAGTGGGCTGTTCGGGATAGCCGCGGTGAAATCGCGGCATCCCGAACAGCTGACAGGACAGCGGGAGGGCCCCTACCTGCCTCCTCGCTGTCCGATCGCCGAATGACAGCTCAGTACCTGAGATCCAGGCATGAGCAGTCATGCGGCAGAATCATCGATCACTGGTTTCTTATGAGAAACCAGTGATCAATGTAAAAGATCAGTGTGTGCAGTGTTATAGGTCCCTATGGGACCTATAACACTGCAAAAAAAAAGTGCAAAAAAAAGTGAATAAACATCATTTAACCCCTTCCCTATTAAAAGTTTGAATCACCCCCCTTTTCCCATAAAAGAAAAAACACAGTGTAAATAAAAATAAAAATATACATAAATGGTATCGCCGCGTGCGGAAATGTCCGAGTTATAAAAATATATCGTTAATTAAACCGCACGGTCAATGGCGTGCGCGCAAAAAAATTCCAAAGTCCAAAATAGTGCAGTTTTGGTCACTTTTTATATCATGAAAAAATGAATAAAAAGGGATCAATAAGTCCTATCAATGCAAAAATGGTACCGTTAAAAACTTCAGATCACGGCGCAAAAAATGAGCCCTCATACCGCCCCATACACGGAAAAATAAAAAAGTTATAGGGGTCAGAAGATGACAATTTTAAACGTATAAATTTTTCTGCATGAAGTTATGATTTTTTCCAGAAGTGCGACAAATTCAAACCTGTATAAGTAGGGTATCATTTTAATCATATGGACCTACAGAATAAAGGTAAGGTGTCATTTTTACCGAAAAATGTACTACGTAGAAACGGAAGCCCCCAAAAGTTACAAAATGGCGTTTTTTTTTTCAATTTTGTCTCACAATGATTTTTTTTCCCGTTTCACCGTAGATTTTTGGGCACAATGACTGACGTCATTACAAAGTGGAATTGGTGGTGCAAAAAATAAGCCATCATATGGATTTTTAGGTGCAAAATTGAAAGAGTTATGATTTTTTAAAGGCAAGGAGCAAAAAACGAAAATGCAAAAACGGAAAAAACCCCGGTCCTTAAGGGGTTAAACCCCTTAAGGACCAGGCCATTTTACACCTTAAGGACCAGAGCGTTTTTTGCAAATCTGACCACTGTCACTTTAAACGTTAATAACTCTGGAATGCTTTTAGTTATCATTCTGATTCCGAGATTGTTTTTTCGTGACATATACTACTTTAACTTAGTGGTAATATTTTATGGTAACTTGCATCCTTTCTTGGTGAAAAATCCCAAAATTTGATGAAAAAAATGAAAATTTAGCATTTTTCTAACTTTGAAGCTCTCTGCTTCAAAAAATGGATATTCAAAATAAAAAAAAATTGAGTTCACATATACAATATGTTTTATGTTTGCATCACAAAATTTATGAGTTTTTACTTTTGGAAGACACCAGAGGGCTTCAAAGTTCAGCAGCAATTTTGAAATTTTTCACAAAATTTTCAAACTCACTATTTTTCAGGGACCAGTTCAGATTTGAAGTGGATTTGAAGGGTCTTCATATTAGAAATACCCCATAAAAGACCCCATTATAAAAACTACACCCCCCAAAGTATTCAAAATGACATTCAGTAAGTGTATTAACCCTTTTGGTGTTTCACAGGAATAGCAGCAAAGTGAAGGAGAAAATTCAAAATCTTCATTTTTTACACTCGCATGTTCTTGTAGACCCAATTTTTGAATTTTTGCAAGGGGTAAAAAGGAGAAAATTTTTACTTGTATTTGAAACCCAATTTCTCTTGAGTAAGGATATACCTCATATGTCTATGTTAATTGTTCAGTGGGCGCAGTAGAGGGCTCAGAAGGAAAGGAGCGACAAATGGTTTTTGGGGGGGCATGTCACCTTTAGGAAGCCCCTATGGTGCCAGGACAGCAAAAAAAAACACATGGCATACCATTTTGGAAACTAGACCCCTCAGGGAACGTAACAAGGGGTAAAGTGAACCTTAATACCCCACAGGTGATTCACGACTTTTGCATATGTAAAAAAAAAAATATTTTTTTTTACCTAAAATGCTTGGTTTCCCCAAAATTTAACATTTTTAAAAAGGGTAATAGCAGAAAATACCCCCCAAAATTTGAAACCCAATTTCTCCCAATTCAGAAAACACCCCATATTGGGGTGAAAATTGCTCTGCTGGCGCACTACAGGTCTCAGAAGAGAAGGAGTCACGTTTGGCTTTTTGAAAGCAAATTTTGCTCTGGGGGCATGCCGCATTTAGGAAGCCCCTATGGTGCCAGAACAGCAAAAAAAAAATACATGGCATACCATTTTAGAAACTAGACTCCTCGGGGAACGTAACAAGGGGTAATGTGAACCTTAATACCCTACAGGTGTTTCACGACTTTTGCATTTGTGAAATATTTTTTTTTTTTTTACCTAAAATGCTTGGTTTCCCAAAATTTTAACATTTTTAAAAAGGATAATAGCAGAAAATACCCCCCAAAATTTGAAGCCCAATTTCTCCCGATTCAGAAAACACCCCATATGGGGGTGAAAAGTGCTCTTCTGGCGCACTACAGGTCTCAGAAGAGAAGGAGTCACATTTGGCTTTTTGAAAGCAAATTTTTCTCTGGGGGCATGCCGCATTTAGGAAGCCCCTATGGTGCCAGGACAGCAAAAAAAAAAAAAAAAACACATGGCATACCATTTTGGAAACTAGATCCCTCGGGGAACGTAACAAGGGGTTAAATGAACCTTTATACCCCACAGATGTTTCATGACTTTTGTATATGTAAAAAAAAATATTTTTTTTACCTAAAATGCTTGTTTTCCCAAAAATTTTACATTTTTAAAAAGGGTAATAGCAGAAAATACCCCCAAAAATTTGTAACACAATTTCTCACGAGTACGGCGATACCCCATATGTGGCCCTAAACTGTTGCTTTGAAATACGACAGGGCTCCAAAGTGAGAGCGCCATGCGCATTTGAGGCCTAAATTAGGGACTTGCATAGGGGTGGACATAGGGGTATTCTACGCCAGTGATTCCCAAACAGGGTGCCTCCAGCTGTTGTAAAACTCCCAGCATGCCTAGACAGTCAGTGGCTATCTGGCAATACTGGGAGTAGTTGTTTTGCAACAGCTGGAGGCTCCATTCTGGAAACAGTGGCATACCAGACGTTTTTCATTTTAATTGGGATGGGGAGGGGGGCTGTGTAGGGGCATGTGTATATGTAGTGTTTTTTACTTTTTATTTTATTTTGTGTTAGTGTAGGGTTTTTAGGGTACAGTCACATGGGCGGGGGTTCACAGTAGTTTCTCGCTGGCAGCTTGAGCTGCGGCAGAAAATTTGCCGCAGCTCAAACTTGCAGCCGGATACTTACTGTAATCCTCCGCCCATGTGAGTGTACCCTGTACGTTCACATTGGGGGGGGGGGGGGTAAAAACATCCAGCTGTTGCAAAACTACAACTCCCAGTATGTACGGTCTATCAGTGCATGCTGGGAGTTGTAGTTTTGCAACAGCTGGAGGCACACAGGTTGTGAAACACCGAATTTGGTAACAAACTCAGTGTTTTGCAACCAGTGAGCCTTCAGCTGTTGCAAAAGCTACAACCCCCAGCATGTACGGACAGCGGAAGGGCATGCTGGGTCTTGTAGTTATGCAACAGCCGGAGGCATACTACTTTGGCTGGGGATTGTAGTTATGCAACAGCTGGAGACACACTGGTTTGCTACTTAACTCAGTGTGTCTTCAGCTTTTGCAAAACTACAACTCTCAGCAGTCACCGACAGCCAACGGGCATGCTGGGAGTTGTAGTTATGCAACCACCAGATGCACCACTACAACTCCCAGCATGCACTTTAGCTGATTGTGCAAGCTGGGAGTTGTAGTTATACAACAGCTGAAGGTACACTTTTCCATAGAAAGAATGTGCCTCCAGCTGTTGCAAAACTACAAGTCCCAGCATGCCCATAAGGGCATGCTGGGAGTTGTGGTGGTCTGCCTCCTGCTGTTGCATAACTACAGCTCCCAACATGCCCTTTTTGCATGCTGGGAGCTTTTGTTAAGCAACAGCAGGAGGCTGTCACTCACCTCCTGCTGCTGCTCCACGATGCCGCCGCACATGTCAGTCCCTCGCCGCCGCCGTCGCTCCTGGGGCCCCGATCCCAACAGGGACACCGGGGATTGGTGTCCCCAGCACCCGGGGTGCACGTCCCCCACCCGCTCACGTCCTCCGGAAGAGGGGCGGAGCGGGTTGCGGGAGTGACACCCGCAGCAGGCGCCCTGATTGGTCGGCCGGGAAACCGGCCGATGAATCAGGGCGATCGTGAGGTGGCACCAGTGCCACCTCACCCCTGCTGGCAATGGCTGTCCGGGGCCGTCTCTGACGGCCACGATCAGCCAGTAATTCCGGGTCATCGGGTCACTGGAGACCCGATTGACCCGGAATCTGCCGCAGATCGCTGGACTGAATTGTCCAGCGATCTGCGGCAATCGCCGGCATGGGGGGACATAATGACCCCCCTGGGCGATATGCCGGGATGCCTGCTGAACGATTTCACCGGCTCTGCTCCAGCTAGCGGCTGGGGCCGGAAATGCGCAGGGCGTATATATACACCCTGTGTCCTTAAGGACTTGGAAACGGGGGCGTATGGATACGCCCTGTGTCCTTGAGGGGTTAAATGTAAGGGGTTATGAAACCCTCTTGGGTACTGCGAATGACTGCTCCTGACTCATTCTGTGTCTTTCACAAACTACTTGCCTCCCTGGTGCCTCAGTCCTTGGGCCTATCATTTTTTGAAGTTTAGCAGTAGCTAAATACATGCTTAATGCAAATGTAAACATTGATCTTTAAATGTAAGGGGTTATGAAAACCTCTTGAGTACTGCAAATGCATGATCCAGACTCATTCTGTGTCTTTTAGGAACTACCTTCCTCCCTGGTGCCTCTGGCCTTGGGCTTTAAATTTTTGGATGTTTAGCAGTAGCTAAATACATGCTTAATGCAAATTTCAACAATGAGCATTAAATTCTCGGCGCTCTGCCAGGGCCTTCTCCTACCCCGCCTGGGCCGATCAGAGGACCTCACTAACCAACTCACTAACTAATCCAATCGCTTATAGCGACGGGCGGTGTGTACAAAGGGCAGGGACTTAATGAACACCAGCATATGACCCTCACTTACTGGTAATTCCTCGTTTTAAGGTTAAATAATTGCAATCCCAGATCCCTATCATGAACTGGTTTCAGCGTGCAACACGCACCTGTCCTTGAAAGATAGAGACACGCTAATCCGTTCAGTGGAGAGCGGCTGCGGCCCCGGAAATCTGAGGGCATAACACACCTGGTTTTGCTTGATCTCGCAATTGATCGTGCAAAGGTAGGGGGTTATTAAAGCCTCTTGGGTACTGCTGAGGTCTACTCCTGACTGCTCCTGGTGTAATGTATGGGGTAATTAAACACTCTTGGACAGTGTTTTTTTATTTTTTATTTACTGATAATTTTATCGGTAATAAAATAGAATTTTCCAGAATGCTAATCGTTACATAACGGAACGCTTGTTGCGTGTGATTTTTTAATGAAAAATAATAATAATAAAAAAAAATACGTAAAAAAGTCCTTTGGTGATCTGATCTTTTGGAGACAGATGCGCTTACACACATATTGAATTAGTTTTTGTAAAAAAATTTCAAACATTGTGTGGTTTATTATTTTTGGGAAGAATGTCTTTGGGTGGTCCACTGTTCTGCATTATAGAGTGTTGTGAACTGTTGGATATGCGCTTGTTCTTACACAAAGGTATTGCTTTAAAAAATTTCTACAATGTTGTTGTTTTTTGGAGGGGATTGTGAAGCCCGGGTGTGTACTGGTGCATCAGCCAACTCCAGGCTGTGTCCTTCAGGCAATATATGGGTTCCTGATGCCGCAGAGGTGGGGCCTGGGTCTGGAAATTTCTAATTTTTGGATAGCGGGTGCTACCTATGAGAAATCTTTGTCAAAAAATTCATATATTGTGTTGTTTTTTTTTTTTGGGGGGGGGGGGGTTGTGAAGCCCTGGTGTGTAGTGTCCTAGTGCATCAGCCAACTCCACGCTGTGCCATTCAGCCACTAAATGGTCTCCTCTTGCTGCCAATACCTCCCGCTGTGTCATTCACCCACTATATGGTCTCCTCATGCTGCCAACACCTCCACGCTGTGCCATTCAGCCACTATATGGTGTCCACATGCTGCCAACACCTCCACGCTGTGCCATTCAGCCACTATATGGTGTCCTCATGCTGCCAACACCTCCACGCTGTGCCATTCAGCCACTATATGGTGTCCCCATGCTGCCAATACCTCCCGCTGTGTCATTCACCCACTATATGGTCTCCTCATGCTGCCAACACCTCCACGCTATGCCATTCAGCCACTATATGGTGTCCACATGCTGCCAACACCTCCACGCTGTGCCATTCATCCACTATATGGTGTCCTCATGCTGCCAACACCTCCACGCTGTGCCATTCATCCACTATATGGTGTCCTCATGCTGCCAACACCTCCACGCTATGTCATTCAGTCACTATATGGTCTCCTGACACTGATGCCACCACCAGGCTCTGTCATTGTGCTGCAGTGCGGCAGTGATTCTAAGAGCGATGCCGGTAATCTGCATGCTATTCTGAATAACAGTATTATTTCACTACCCCAGCACACTCCATATGCATTTTAGGACACAGCAAAGTGTTCTATACCCCTATAGAGGCTGTATGTAGGCTAGAAATAGCCTTTTTTAATATCGATTCGCCGCAAACAAATTCGGATCGAAACAAACTTTTCGGGAAAATTCGTTGAATCGGCCGAATCGCATTTTTGAATAGTTCGCTCATCTCTACCGACAACCTTTCGGAGAAACCAAAAAAAAAAGGGGGGAGTCATACTGCGGAAAGGAAAGAGTGACTGAGAGATACGTACGAACAGCCCTCACCACAACCAGATTTGGAACAAACGCTTCCAGGATGAGAAGGGGTCGGACAAAGGGACGGTAGGATGATGTCCTCATTGAGATTAAAGTGAGTGTCCTTATTGGATGGAAAACAACTTGTCCTGGTATACAACCAGGACGGGAGAATGGCATGAGAGAGCTACCAGCTCTGACACTCTCCTAACAGAGGTAAGAGCAATAAGGAACGCCACCTTCTGTGAAGGAGGCAAAGAGAAATGTCCCTGAAAGGTTCAAAAGGGGTGCCTTGCAGGGCACCTAAGACCAAGTGTAAGTCCCAAGGGAAAGGGACTGATAAGGAGGGGCAGCTTGTGCCACTCCCTGAACCAGGTTCGGACATGATAATTGAACGCCAGAGGACGTTGAAAACAGAATGGAAAGAGCCAAACCTTGACCCTTAAGGCAGCTGAAAACCAAACCTTGGGCCACCCCCGACTGGAAAGGGGTCGGGAATGGAAAACCACGACCGGAGAAAAAGGCTGAGTTTCACACCAACAAAAATAAGACCGCCAGGTATGGTGGTAAATCTTGCAGAGGAAGGCTAGTGAGCCCTCATCATGGTGTGAACCACTTGGGAGAAAAACCGCGGGTCCTCAGAACCTGTGTCTCAACCGCCACGCCGTCAAAAGCAGAGACGATAAATAGGGGTGGCACAGGAGACCTGAGATAAGAGGTCTGGACGATAGGGAAGGCTCAGCGTTAAGTTGTTCAGGAGCCTGACCACGACGAAATACCACGACCGCCGGAACCAGGCTCGGCCACGAGAATGGCGGAAATGCCCCACTGTGAGTTTCCTCGGGACCCCGAAAAGAGATGAAGGGGAGGAAACAGATAAGGTAGGGCAAAGCCCGACCACTAAACAGATAAGGTAGGGCAAAGCCCGACCAAGAGAGAGGAAAGCTTCGGTTGCAAGCAGAGGCCCACGCCTGGAGCGCCCCAGGGGTTGCGTATCACTGCAAACACCCATGGATGTAGGGACCACTGGCCTTGGATGACTGAGGACCGGCCGAGAAGACCACATCATATGGACGGCTGGATTGAAGATAGCTGAGATGGCCGAAAACCTGAGTTCCGCCCAGAAGGGAATTTTCCAAAAAGCAAGCAAAGAAAGAATTGGCCTAGGCCCCAAAATGTTGAAGAGGAAAAGGGCTTCTTAGGGGGCCAAGACCCCAGACCGGCCGGTCCCTGAAAACACCTCTCCAGCCCGACTGACTGGCAGGGAGGGGCAGAAAGTAGCATTCCCGAAAAAAGCAGGGGGGAACTAAGCCACCATAGAAGGGACCGACAAGACTGACGAAAGAGAACGATCTTGCGGTCGAGAGATAATGGAGACCTGTCCCACCGGAAGAGAATCCCCAGATGAAGAGGTCGGTGATGAAATTGGGTAAATGGCACGGCCTCCACGGCCGCCGCCAACCGACCCAGGACATCCATGCAAAAGCGAATGGAAACTGGAGCAGGGTGCCGAAGTCATCGGACTCTTGATAAGAGAGTCAGCCAATCGGTCGGCGGAGTCGAAAGCGGGCAGAGGCCGCGTCGAACTGGAGCCCCATGAGAGCGGATGGACTTGACCCAATTGACTATCCAACCAAAGTGAGACAAGGTCTGGAGGTTGAGACTAAGACTCTCCAGGATCTGGGCCCTGGCTGTGGTTCTGATCAGGAGATTGTCCAAGTAAGGAATCCCGGAAACAACTGTTGTCCGTAAAAGGGGCGATCACAGGCACCAGGATTTTGGTAAAGGTCCCCGGAGAACTGACCAGACCGAAACGGAGAGCCACAATAGAAAATGACCATCTGGAAATGCAAAGCGGAGGTACCGCTGATGACGTGGAAACAATGAGATGTGGAGGCAGGCATCCTTGAAGTCCACCGAGGAACGAAAACTCTCCTTGAACCATGGACGCCAGCACCGAATGGAGAGACTCCATTCGGGATGGGAAAGCAAGACGCTGGCTGAGATACCCGAGAACCAAGACTGGGCGAACAGAAACACCTTTTTTGAGGACCACAAAGAGGTTGGAACAAACCTCGAAAACGTTCCCCTGAAGGAACCGGGACAATTACTCCCTGGATAAAAAAAAGTAGCTGCATGGTCCACGCATCCCGGAGATGAAGAGTCGACCAACCACCAAAGAAAGGTCGGCGGGTGCGGCGACCCTTCAGGCCGAGGAAGGCCTACGTGTGCCTGATGGCACCGCAAAACGGCCGTAACAGATAGCCGACCACCAGGAGGAACGGGATCGGAAGGAGGGAGCCCTCTTCCCGAGAAGGAGCCTGGCTGGACTCTTTGTTGGTACCAAAGGTCCGCAGAACCGGAAGGAGGACTTACAATGGAAAGCGGTTCTGTGAGCCTTATCCAGAGGTAATAAAGAACTATTTTCCGCCCCCCGCCTCACTTCCTGAAGGTGGCGTCCGCATGCCAGGCTTTAAGCCACATGGAGGGACGGTGGCTACCAGGTAGCTTGTGGCAAAGGCAGCACAGTGGCTGCGCATGGAAGTAGAACACAGAAAATCTCCATCTGTGGAGCATCGGAGAGCCAGATTAAAGAAATCCCCCAGAGGGATCTTGAAGACTACCCTGGCAGAGTTGGAAGACCGTACTAAAAGGGCCTTTGACACCCAGGCAGAAGCAAAAGCAGGAAGAACCTGCTGCCTCAAAGGCAGAGATTGCCAAAGTATCCACATTCATGTCTGCTGGATCCTTGAAGGCAGCCGCATCAACCAAAGGCCGGGCACGTGCCTTAGAGAGGCGGGAGACCAGCGGATTCACAGTTGGAAAGGAGGTCCACCGAGCAATGAGGTCCTTGGTGAAGGAATACCGCGCTTGAACCTTCTTCGTTTCGTGAAACTTCTTGTCAGGGTGACTTCAGGCGGATACCAGCAGGGCGTAAAATTCAGCGTGAGAGCTGAAAGTCTTGAGTGCCGGTCGGGCACAAAGAAAGGAGACTTCTGGAGCAACGTCCGAAGTTTCTGGGTCCTTTAGATGGAAGGTGTCTCTATGGCCGCAACTGCTGAGTACACCACATCAGGCACATCCGTGCGGTCCTCTGAGTCAGAGGCCGAATCATAAACCTCATCCACAAGTTCTCCAGATGAGTGGGAACGAGGTGAGGCAGCCCTGGAAGAGGTCGGGCACGATGAAAGGAAACGTCTGGACCACGTCCGAAGTTCCTGGGTCCTTTAGCTGGAAGGTGTCTCTTATGACCACAACCAAAGAGTACATAACATTAGGCACATCTGTGCAGTCCTCTGAGTCGGAGGCCGAATCAGAAACTTCTTCCACAAGTTCTCCAGGTGAATGGGAACGTGTGAGGCGGCCCTGGAAGACAGAGAGACGGACCTGGTACGCGGGTCTGGAGAGCCAGAGCGGCGACCCTGGGAGCATTCCCTAGAGGAGAGACGCTTGCTAGAGGTTGGAGTAAAGGGGTGATGCCTGTGAGGGGAGCGCCTGTGCCTGCCAGAAAACTCGGGAAATGAGTCAGATGACACACCCCTATGATGCTGCCAGAGCGTCAGAATAGGGGGAGAGCGGGACCCTCCGGAGGGCCGGTGTAGGGAAGGCCTCTCCAAGGCAGTCACCACATAACGGGAGACCTGAGCCAAGTCGGATATAGACTTGGAGAGGGAGGGAACCCAGGGAGAGCAGGGAGATAGGGTGACCCGGACCCATGAGGTACAAACCCAGGCACTGACTGTTGGCGAGAGGGGGTGAACAGTGCATATATGCAATGTCTGTGCCCCCTCAATCGCAATGGGGAAACAGTGAGCCGCAGTTCCTGAGTCCCCACCTGAAAACATCTAAATCTAACACATTCCCTAACTAGGAAAATAATAAAACATAAGACCTGGTCTGGAGAGAACTGCAGACCATGTCCTCCTCCTTAGACACTAAGCTTAAACTGATTACCTCAGGTGCCTGTGGGCGTGTATACCCTGCTGGGAGGAGCCGACTTTTCTTGTTGCCATAGTGTCGAACCTCCTAGTGACAGCAGCATACACCCATGGTCTGTGTCCCCCAATGGAGCCGATAGAGAAATGGTATTTATTCATACTACAAGCATTGTATATGAAACAGCAGAAATATTATTTATTCAAAGGTATGAACAAATCTAAACAGGAACAGGGTAAGTGCAGATGAATAAAATATTATGTTATGATTTAGAGTACATGCCCCACATATATTCGGTACATATTTGAAAATTATATAAGTCACGCATCTAAGCATGCTTACTGCATGCAAGTGTTTGAGTATCCCAATTATTTAGAGACCCGAAACAATATCTATTTAGCATACATTGGCAGAAAGTGGGAAAAATAGCAGAATGTAGAACATAAAAAGCTCCACATGTGATCTTGTGTCCAAGGATGCCAATAGTATACAATAATAACTGTGCACAGAATGCATAAATGGGGTAAGTCATAATAACTGTGCTCATAATATGGATTTCAAAATGTAGTGGGCTCTTCTACGAGATTTCCTGAAGAAATTCAATCCTATTGGTGGTATCAAACATTTTTTTGGTAGTAAGTGTATTAACACAAGTGTATTAACAGAATCCAACAAGGATATTAACAGAATCCATGACAGCACAAAAGTAATAACTATGCTCATAGGAACCTCAGTGGGTACTCATGTAATCTGTTCTCTTCTGATCATGTAAACTTCTCTTATTATCCTTTGGAATCTAAAGTATAGTAGGGCCTCCAGTTATATAGCTTAAATATAGTAACACACAACAAGAGATATAGAGGTCGGCACTGACAAGGTTGCAGTATCGTGAAATGTATTAAAATATCCATAAGCAGTACAGAGAAAAGAGTGCTCCCCCCTCTGCTGGAAATGTCAGGTGCATATATACGAATTATCCAGTATTCCATACAAATATTCCAGAAAAAAAGACATGGAAGCACTCACTTTTATCTTTTCTCGTCACGTGCAGGGTTTCTCTTTTATTTCTAGTGGATCTCAACAATCGTCTGCATGACAACAAACCTGTGCCAGGTAGGATTCATAGTAATAGCTATTACACACCGCTCCCGGCACTTCTTCAAGCCACACCCCCTAGACACGGCAGTGCAGGTAAATACCTTAATACCTCTGATGTCTCAAGGTAGGGGGGTTTACATATCTAATAATAGACAAATAAAAACATCAAATATGACATCCTATTTGAAAATGTCTTCACAGAGAAAGCAAAGTCATTAAATAGCTAAAGGGAAAATAGAGTTTAAAGGGAAAGAACTGAAAAATTTTCGTATGGTGGATCACACAAACACACTCATGTCTAAACGGTCATTCAGACCCAAACCACCTTGTAACTCATGTAACTGCAGCGGCTTCTGCACCAATTCAATGCATAAACTGGGTAATTCATAACAATAATTGTGCTCATAATATGGATTTCAAAATGTAATGGGGCCCTTCTAAGAGATATTATGAAGAAATGTAATCCTAGTGGTGGTTTCAAAAATGTTGTTGGTAGTATAAAACCCGAAAATGTGCAAAATCACATGATAACCCCAGGTTTACAATGATTTGCTGCTTTATGTGTCCATCAGTTCCTAGGCCAACAGGAGACAGCAAAGGGAGTAGGGACTTTTACATAGTTTTAAAGGCAAGGCGTGCTCAGACTGCCATTCTGATACTAAATAATCAATTCCAAAAGCCTTAAAAAGTACCTGTAACCAAATAAACTTTTCTAAACTAACTAAGGCTATGTTCCCTAACTACTCCCTCCCTTAAAAAAAATTTCAGAGCTTTAAAATGCTCTGCATCATACCTTTATTCTTGCTCACATGCAATCTCCCAGAAGTGATGTCATGCTTGCTTGTCCCAGCAGGCATTACATAAATGAAGCCTACTGAGGGACCACTTCCGCCCTCACATGGTTGCAGTGCTGTAATGAATAGAAGACCTCAAGCTCTGTGCATGTTTCAGTGAGGCTTTATGCATGTTTCAGTGAGGCTCTATGCATGTTTCAGTGAGGATCATTTCAGCTTTCAATGAGGCTCTGTGCATCTTTCAGTGAGGCTCTTTGCAGCTGTCATTCAAACTAAGTGCAGAGGCCAGAAGGAGACCAAACTCACTGTATTCATTGTGGCAGGGAACAGAACAGAGCCACCTAGTGGCCATTTTTTCTATTACATTTTGAACATATTTATTTTGATACTTTTAAAAGCAAGTGAATGGGAAAGTGTCTGCTAATTACAAGGAACACTATATTAACCCCTTAAGGACTCAGCGTTTTTCGGTTTTTGCATTTTCGTTTTTTCCTCCTTACATTTAAATAATCAGAACTCTTTCAATTTTGCACCTAAAAATCCATATGCTGGCTTATTTTTTGTGCCACCAATTCTACTTTGTAATTACATCAGTAATTTTACCCAAAAATCTATGGCAAAACGGGAAAAAAAATTCATTGTGAGACAAAATTGAAAAAAAAAAACAAAACGCCATTTTGTAACTTTTGGGGGCTTCCGTTTCTACACAGTACATTTTTCGGTAAAAATGACACCTTATCTTTATTCTGTAGGTCCATACGATTAAAATGATACCCTACTTATGTAGGTTTGATTTTGTCGTACTTCTGGAAAAAATCATAACTACATGCAGGAAAATGTATACGTTTAAAATTGTCCTCTTCTGACCTCTATAACTTTTTTTATTTTTCTGCGTATGGGGCAGTATGAGGGCTAATTTTTTGCGCCGTGATCTGAAGTTTTTAGCGGTACCATTTTTGCATTGATAGGACTTATTGATCGGCAGTATTTTGGACTTTGGAATTTTTTTCCGCACACGCCATTGACCGTGCGGTTTAATTAACAATATATATTTATAATTAGGACATTTCTGTACGCAGCGATACCACATATGTTTACTTTTATTTACACTGTTTTTTTTTTTATGGGAAAAGGGGGGTGATTCAAACTTTTAATAGGGAAGGGGTTAAATGATCTTTATTCACTTTTTTTTCCCACTTTCTTTTTACAGTGTTAAAGCTCCCATAGGGACCTATAACACTGCACACACTGATCTTTCACATTGATCACCGGTTTTTCATAGGAAACCAGTGATCGATGATTCTGCCGCTTGACTGCTCATGCCTGGATCTCAGGCACTGAGCAGTCATTCGGCGATCGGACAGCGAGGAGGCAGGTAGGGACCCTCCTGCTGTCCTGTAAGCTGTTCGGGATGCTGCAATTTCACTGCGGCTATCCCGAGCAGCTCCTTGAGCTAACGGCATGCTTTCCCTTTCACTTTAGATGCGGCGTTCAACTTTGAACGCTGCGTCTAAAGGGTTAATAGCGCACGGCAGCACGATCAATGCCACGCGCTATTAGCCACGGGTCCCGGCCATTGTTAAAGGCCGGGCCCGCCTCGCTATGACTTCCTGCTACGTTTCCTGACCACGCATCTGAGCTGCTAGCCCAGACCCTCTGCTATTCCTGATTACGAGTTGTCTTATTCCTCCTGTGCTACCTGATACCTCGGCTGCCTGTGGGGAAGAGTCGTATCAGGGGTAGCGACCTGGGTGCCGCCTGCCACAGCAAGACCATCCTGCTTTGCGGCGGACTCTGGTGATAATCAGCGGCACCTTAGACTCCGCTTTATGGCACGGCCCACGCCATCTTTCTCCCTGGTCAGTGGATCCACCTATTACAGTCGCAACAGCGCACATATAGTATATCTACCGGTTGTAAGCAAACACCACTATAGACCGCCTTCACATATAACATGCATTAGCCCTGTAAAGCGCTAGTACTTCCGTATTCATTTTTTATTCAAACACACGTTGTATTTTCCTGCATGTAAGTTAACACAGCTAAAGTATAAAAATACCTTCATGTAACGTGCATTAGCCCTGTAAAGTGCTAGAACTTCCGTATTCTTGATTTAATGAAATATACCTTTTAAGCTAACACTGCTATAAAAGCACCTCCATATAACTCACATTAGCCCTGTAAGAACCAGTAGTTCTGAATAATTTCTTTAATTAAACACACCTTGTATTAAAGGGGTATTCCAGGCCAAAACTTTTTTTTATATATCAACTGGCTCCAGAAAGTTAAACAGATTTGTAAATTACTTCTATTAAAAAATCTTAATCCTTCCAATAGTTATTAGCTTCTGATTTGAGTTGTTATTTTCTGTCTAACTGCTCTCTGATGACTCACATCCCTGGAGCTGTGCAGTTCCTATGGGGATATTCTCCCATCATGCAAAGCTCCCGGGACGTGACATCATCATTGAGCAGTTAGACAGAAAACTTCAGAAGCTAATAACTATTGGAAGGATTAAGATTTTTTAATAGAAGTAATTTACAAATCTGTTTAACTTTCCGGAGCCAGTTGATATATATAAAAAAAAGGTTTTGCCTGGAATATCCCTTTAAGCTGCTTGTAAGCTAACATTGCTGCGAAAATGCCTCCGTACAACATGCATTTACCCTGTAAAATGCTAGTACTTAAATATTCTTGCTTCAGATGTTTCTTCATGTATTTCTTTGCCCTCCCACTTAAGGATGGGAATGCCAGCAGGAGCAGGAATGTAGGTCTGAGCAGCTCAGAAGCAGGTGACGGTGATGCTGCAGCTGCATTTGCAGGCCTGGAAAAAAAAAACTTCTAGAACAGGGGCACAGTCAAGTGGTGGTTTACCTAGCTCTGTACGGTATTCTGCAGTGTGGAAATTCTTTTACTATCACACCAGATGCAGGAAACCAGGCACAGTGCAGTATCTGCAGAGAGAAAAAAAGGCGCATCCCGGGTCCGACTTTAGGAATTAGGCCTCTACGTAAGCATATGGAGATGCATAACAAGGCCACTAATGACTGTTGTATGGTAGCTACAGCTAATGCTACTTCACAACTGTCTGCTGGCTAAAGTTACCACTAATCCCCGCTGTGCACAATTGTGTGGCGCAGAGGGTGGGCTACTCCATACAGTTGTTAGAGCACATGCAGTGCAAAATCATAAATTAATACACCTCCTGCTGTCCCTCTAGTCTACCATTGCCCTTGCTGCTGCTACTTCCAGTTAGGCCTGGCTAAATTTTTAACCCCTTAAGGACCAGGGTTTTTTCCGTTTTCACACTTTCATTTTTTCCTTCTTATCTTTAAAAAATCATAACTCTATAAATTTTGCACCTAAAAATCCATATGATGGCTTATTTTTTGTGCCATCAATTCTACTTTGTAATGACATCAGTCATTTTAAACCAAAAATCAACAACGAAACGGGAAAAAAAATCATTGTGTGACAAAATTGAAGAAAAAACACAATTTTTGTAACTTATGGGGGCTTCCGTTTCTACGCAGTACATGTTTCGGTAAAAATGACACCTTATCTTTATTCTATAGGTCCATAAGATTAAATTGATACCCTACTTATATAGGTTTGATTTTGTCGTACTTTGTCAGACTTTTTGATTGCTTTTTGTAAATTTTTTTCATGATTTAAAATGTGACCAAAAATACACTATTTTGGACTTTGGAATCTTTTTGCGCGTACAACATTGACCGTGCAGTTTAATTACCAATATATTTTTATAATTCTGACATTTCCCCATGCGGCAACACCACATATGTTTATTTTTATTTACACATTTTTTTTTTTAAAGGGGGGGGGGATTCAAACTTTTATTAGGGAAGGGGTTAAATGATCTTATTCACTTTTTTTTCACTTTTTTTTGCAATGTTATAGCCATGATCTTTTACATTGATCAATGGTTTCTCATAGGAAACCATTGATCGATGATTCTGCTGCTTGACTGCTCATGCCTGGATCTCAGGCACTGAGCAGTCATTCGGCGATTGGACAACAGGAGGCAGGTAAGGGGACCCTCCTCCTGTCCTACAGCTGTTCTGCGGTGATCCCGAACAGCTCCCTGAGCTAACCGGCATTGGTTTACTTTCACTTTAGACTTTGTGTGTTCAACTTTGAACGCCGCAAAGGGTTAATGGCGTGTGGCACGGTGATCAGTGCCGTGCACTATTAGCCACGGGTCCCGGCCGTTGTTAGAGGCTGTGGCCCCGCATTATAGTAAGGTAAAGGACCCAGGACTTACCAGTACATCCTTGGTCCTTAAGGGGTTAAACCTACTGCTGTAAGCTGGCAACTGCAACTCTTTCCTGTACTCTTCCTTCTGCTGTATGCTGACCTGTAGCTTAACGACCTGTGACTAAAAGGGCCCCAATGAACCAGTATTTTGAATGACAGATGGTAGATATGTGGCCCTATTACAGATTTTGCATTGGGGTATCACAACTTTTTAGTTACGCCTCTAATGCTGGCTACTACGTCTACTACTAAGTCTTCTACTAAGTCTTTCTAGTCTGCCAGGGCAAACCAGGCAATAGCCTAGGGCCCCCAGGGGGCCCCCTGCCGGCTGCTCAGTAGTGGATCTGCAGCCCGTCCATGGCCACTTTAAAACAGTAACCAGTGGCGGGCCCGGACATTTCTGCTTTTTCTATTTTTCATATTTCCTTACTTGGCTGCGTTCGGCAGGCTTAGGTAATGCGACGGGTCTTGTGGGCTGTGTGGATAGTATGACGAGTGATGTCCTCTGCCGGCTCCTCTGCGTGGCGTCAGGGATGTCACTCATCATTTCTTGCTGCGCCGGCTACTTAATTTTAGCAGGAAATCACCTACGGGTACCCCGAAACGCGTTTGGGATTGCTACAAGTTTACACTTAGTCTGCGGTTCTCCTGCGGTTTTATCCTGCGTTCATTTTATTTTATTTTATTTTACTCTTCAAATATTTTATATCCTGCTTCCAACATCGCTAAAGAAGATCAGATACTGGCCACATTCAGATCCAAAGGACTGCCTATATATATTGGATTAAGGACTACAACTGCCAGCAGACCTTTACAATTCATTGAATCCAGAACGTGAATCATAAGATCACGACCGGACCCTGCACCATCCTGAATCTCCCGCTAAGTGGATTTAATACCTCCGAGGCATATTGGGATTCTACACAGCCGAGGTCAGCTGACCTGCAATCAGCTGACCGATTGCATCACACGCCGCCTATACTACTTGACATTTCTATTGGGCGCCATTTACCAGTATATCGGAGTGAACATCCACGACGTCTACTGCAATTACCGGCGAGCAGTGTTTTTAGGCTGCAAGAAGGGGCTAGACCCTGACATCAGGTGTCGCCACCTCCCGCCAGACGGTTACCATCCCGGAAAATCATCAATTCCACTAAAGGGCGGTGAGTGGCACAGTGTGCCGAAACTTCTCCTTTAACAGGACTCTTACCAACATAGATATACTACACAGGTTCTTCTTGTCTTGAATCATATTGCAAAAATTGTATCACTTGATCAAGTATATTGCAACAATTTGATTGACAGATACAACGGCACTGTTTGAAGAGATTTATACTCTTACAGGATCTATAAATCAAATTGAATTTATTTACAGGATATATTTTGGACTAGCATATATTTTCATTGGACTTACTAATATTCTATTTCTTTTTAAAAGATCTGGACTTTGTTTTGCAGGATATTTCTACAAAAAAAATGTTATAGGTTATTTTTTGTGATATATATTTTTTGCTACATTATCCTTTGTTACAGGACAATTTCTATTACAGCGTATATCATTATTTTTTCTGCTGCTGGATCATCACAGGATTATTTCATATACATTGTAATTAATGTGACTATAGAGGTGAACCACATTACTATATGATCTTAATCTTTACTGTTTATTTTATTCATTCTCTGAAGCGAGCCTACATACCGCAAGGGCCCTGCGGCAGGCAGACTTCTAGAGATATTTTTAGAACTGTGCAATAAATATTATTATATAATTTTGAATACTAACTGGCTTTATAAGAATTAATTATCACCAGATATCCATTACACACTCATTTGTGAGTGGAACACCGAGGACTGATCTTTTTACAGATAGTGTTAGGATAGGGTCCTGCTCAAAAGCGTAAACCTTGAGCTTTCAAGGTGTTTTTTTCTTTAATGTGCCAGGGGAAGATTGCTAGGGCAGATTAGAAAAGGTAGAATAGTTAGTGTTAATGTAGGGTCCTGCTCAAAAGAGTCTACCTTGTCGTGGTGGCCGGCTTCATATTCTATGGTGAAAAAATAATTCCTTACTGAAATTACTGATGAGGGTCTGACTCACTTTTTTGCTGTCTTTGTAGTACTAAAAAGAAATGAAATAAAATTGGGGGTGAGTGGGGCTAAAAAGGAGGTCTAGGGGTGGAGTCATGTGCCTATGGGCGGAGTCTGGCAAGCAGGCCTTCAGCTTTGTATAGCTTTTTATGATGGCAGCCCTGGATTCACAAATTGAATGGTTTAGTTTGAGTTAAACTGCAAAAAAATAGCTGCATGTGCCTGTAAAGTACAGTAAATAAGAATTATAGTAAATAAGAAATTACCTTCAACTGTGTATTTTTATGCAGGCTATATTTTAAGTTAATTTGATATTATATAAGTTAATACAGTGAAAAGTACAAAATGACAATGCTTGTTAGCTCATATTTGAGTAAGGATTATAAAGTTGGCCTTTCATAATCAGCTATGAGACTGCAGTGTCTTAAGAGAGCAAATACAGCTTTGCCTTCTGAAATGTATTATCAAGAGATTTGGGGGGGGGGAAATTATCTTGAGCAATTTAGCTATATAAGATATATATGTAAATGGTACTTCTCGCTTGCAATTAAAATATTATCAGTATTACTATAACATGGCAACATCATTTTTCTTATGTCAAGATCAATTTTAAAGAACCATAAAATCTGTACAATATGCAATTTTTATTTTGTATGTATGTCATAGAGCATGCATTGATATGGAATGTGTATTTTATGATGCTGCATGTCTTATTTTTCGAGGAAGCTATACAAATATTATGTTTTTCCAACAACTAGCAATATATGAAGGTTTTTTTTAACTAATGCAACCCCCTATTTCCTAACTTTTTGGATGACAATAGAGCATGACCATGACCATTTATGACTTATGTGACAGGGAATAAGGAAGTTTATAGAATATAGTTTAATTGTCCCACCTTTCTTCAAATAAATGTAATGGTGTTATATATATTACATTATATTACATAACACTTCATAATGATATTTCATTTTAAATTTCATTTCATTTTCTTATTTTCCTTAAAAAAATATATATAATATTTTGTTCATTCTTTAAACCCCTTGTGTGATTTTAGTAATATTATTTTTATTTTTTGTCTTCTTTAAATTGGATACATTTTCTCCCCTTAAATTAAATAAAGAGTTGAAGTATTTACAAAGATTCTAAGAAAGTACCTAACTTAAACCTTTCATTGCCAAAATGGAAAACTACACAACTGTGAAAGAGTTTGTGTTTATTGCTTTCCCTCCAATTTACCCTTTAGAAATTGCTCTATTTATTGTGTTTCTAATACTTTACATTGTTATAATTTTAGGCAATCTTATAATCATTTTCTTAACATTCTTTGATGTTCATCTTCACCTACCAATGTATTTCTTTCTTGCAAATATTTCATTTCTTGAAATGAATATTTCCACGGTGGTAATACCGAAGGCCCTTGAGGTATTATTGTCATGTGATAAGAGCATCTCATTTGTAGGTTGCTTTGTTCAATGTTACTTATATTTTGCATTAGGCACATCAGATTTTATATTACTAGCAGAAATGTCCTATGATCGGTACATTGCTATATGTAAGCCATTGCAATATGTAGTAATCATGAACTGGAAAACATGTTTTTCTCTATCTATAGTATCTTGGATTGGAGGATTTCTAATTGTCATAGTTCCGGCTGTGATTAAAGCAACATTGCCTTACTGTAAAGAAAATACCATTAACCACTTTTTCTGTGACTCTGCACCTATCATGAAGCTTGCTTGTACAGACCCAGCACTTCTACACTTATTTGATTCCTTCATGTTCACCTTTGTAATCTTGGGCTCTTTGGCTATAACTGTTTGGACTTATATCATCATTAGCATCACAATCTACAGAATTCCATCTGTGACAGGGCGCTACAAAGCTTTTTCCACTTGTATTTCTCATCTCTTTCTTGTAGTGCTTGGCTACGGTGGAACAATGGCTATTTATGTTCTTCCAAAGGGAAACAACTATTTGAAAATAAATAAATGCATAAGTTTTTTAACAATATTTATCACACCCGTTCTTAGTCCATTTATATTTAGCTTAAGGAACAAGAGTATGCAAATATCAATGGGGAATATGTTTAATAAAATAAAAATGGTTGACTGGATGGTACTAGGACACTTTCTGGGCTTTTCAGGGAATTTTTGAAAAGGAGACATCTAGAATATAATATTTCTCTGATGCAGTCTGCAAAGTGCACTATATATACTGTAATGCCCAGATTAGTTTTTTTGTGAACCGTTTTATGCCTAAATGGGAAGCATTAAGATAATCAACCTTAACACATGTCTACATGACCAAAAACATACTTAATTCCTATTCATTTTGATGTGAAATAAACAAATATGATGTTTAAAATGTTTCATTAGCTCTCATTCTTTTGAAATACATGATTTCATTTTATGAATTTTTATGATAGAGGGAAATATTATAAAGATGGTCATTTTTAATTTTGTTACACATACAGGTTGGCAACACTGAGTAAACTACATTTTGTTCCTAGAGAAGCCATTTTGTTTACTTAAATGTTGCTTGTTGTGCTTAGGAAAACCTATCTGCTCTTACTTCTCAGTGAATTGCTGTATTTGAAGTTCTTATGAACTCCTGAGGACATACCAACTGATGGGAGCGCTCTCCCTATTTGTCACTCAAAGCGCCACTCTCCTTGTTTGTCACTCAATTACTTGGGCAGAATTCAAAATTAGAGTGCAGAAAGGGGATATTTAGCATCATATAGCCCTTGGCCCTAACTTATTTAAAGGATATGCCCATGCAAATACAGTGAAAGAGGTTAAAGAGGTACTCCGGTGGAAAACATTTTTTTTTTTAATCAATTGGTGCCAGAAAGTTAAACAGATTTGTAAATTACTTCTATTTAAAAATCTTAATCCTTCCAGTACTTATCAGCTGCTGTATGTTCTACAGGAATTACTTTTCTCATTGAATTTCGGATGTCTGCCATTAACCCCTCAGATGGGGTGATATGTACAGATCACGGCATCTGCAGCGCTGCGGTCACTAAAATGGATGATTGGATCACTGCCACGGCAATCCGATCATCCAGAACGGCAGATGGTGGTCCCCTCATCTGCCTCCGCTGCCTTTCACGGGATGACCGATAACACTGATTAGTGCTATGCCCTATGCATAGCACTGAACCTTATTAGCAATCAAATGATTGCTATTAATAGTCCACTATTGGGACTATTAAAGTGTAAAATAAAAAGTTAAAAAAAAAAAGTTTTAAAAAATTGAAAAATCCCCCCCGCCGATAAAAATTTAAGTTGTCCCATTTTCCACATTTCACCCCCATAAAGTGTAAAAAAAAAAAAAAATTATAAACATATTTGGTATCACTCCGTGTGTAAATATCTGAACTATTAAAACATACCGTATATACTCGAGTATAAGCCGACCCGAATATAAGCCGAGGCCCCTAATTTTACCCCAAAAACTCAGGAAAAGTTATTTAGTCGACTATACGACTAGGGTGGGAAATTCATCATCCCCCCCATGTAATCATCCAGACCCCTATCATCATCCCCCCCTTCATCATCACTGACTGTCAATCCCTTCATCAGTGGTCTTCAAACTGCAGACCTCCAGATGTTGCAAACCTACAACTCCCAGCATGCCCGGACTGTCCGGGCATGCTGGGTGTTGTAGTTTTGAAACCTCTGGAGGTCTGCAGGTTGAAGACCACTGCTGCCTTCGTCATCATCCAGCCCCCCCCCCCCCTTTGGTTTTGTACTCACCTCCCCTTTGCGGGAAGTTAGGGTGAGCTGGTCCGGGCCATCTATGATGCAGGGACCATCCGGTGGGGAGGATTAGTCGTTGTGGGCTGTTCATTTTCACTGGGGGTCCTCTTCTCCGCACTTCGGGCCCTGCCCCGGACTAGTGATGTTGCCTTGACGACGACGCACAGGGACGTTGCGAATGAACGTCCCTGTGGGGCGTCATCAAGGCAACGTCACTAGTCCGGGGCCGGGCTCGAAGCACGGAGAAGAGGCCCCCTCGGTGAAAATGGACAGCCCACAACAACTAATCCTCCTCAACGGACGGTCCCTGCAGCATAGTTGGCCCGGACCAGCTCACCCTAACAGCCGATGACTGTCCGGGCATGCTGGGAGTTGTAGTTTTGCAACATTTGGAGGTAAGGTCCGCAGGTTGAAGACCACTTATAAAGGGATTGACAGGCGGAGAGTTCACTATATATTCTCCTTATGCTGCCAAAACCTCCCCACTGTGTCATTCAGCCACTATAGGGTCTCCTCATGCTGCCAACACCTCCACACTGTCATTCAGCCACTATATGGTCTCCTCATGCTGCCAACACCTCCACGCTGTATCATTCAGCCACAATATGGTCTTCTCATACTGCCAACACCTCCACGCTGTGTCATACAGCACCTATATGGTCTCCACATTCTTAAGCCTCATCCAAGCTGTGCCATCCAGCCACTATATGGTCTCCTCATGCTGCCAACACCTCAAAGCTGTGTCATTCAGACACTATATGGTCTCCTCATGCTGCCAACACCTCCACACTGTGTCATTCAGACACAATATGGTCTCCTCATGCTTCAGCCTCATCCAAGCTTTGTCATTCAGCCACTATATGGTCTCCTCATGCTGCCAACACCTCCACACTGTCATTCAGCCACTATATGGTCTTCTCATGCTGCCCACACCTCCACGTTGTGTCATACAGCACCTATATGGTCTCCACATTCTTAAGCCTCATCCAAGCTGTGCCATCCAGCCACTATATGGTCTCCTCATGCTGCCAACACCTCAAAGCTGTGTCATTCAGCCACTTAATGGTCTCCTCTTGCTTCAGCCTCATCCAAGCTGTGTCATTCAGCCACTATATGGTCTCCTCAAGCTGCCAACACCTCCACGCTGTCATTCAGCCACTATATGGTCTTCACATGCTGCCAAAACCTCCACGCTGTGTCATTTAGCCACTATATGGTCTCCTCATGGTGCCAACACCTCCATGCTGTGTCATTAAGCCACTATCATGTCTCCTCATGCTGCCAACACCTCCACACTGTGTCATTCAGTCACTATATGGTCTCCTCATGCTGCCAAAACCTTCATGCTGTGTCATTCAGCCACTATATGGTCTCCTCATACTGATGCCACCTCCAGGCTCTGTCATTGTGCCGCTCATATAGATTCACCATGAATAAATTCAAATCGAAAAAAAAAATTGAAAGTTCGCTCATCTCTAGTCATGAGAGATTCCACAGAAATACACTAAAAGCAAAAAAAAATGTAGACATGTATACAAGATACCAGCAGCACACGAAAAATAGATCTTCGGTTTTTTTGCACTATTATTCGTGAGCTGTCTTACAACAGCTTCCTTTTCAGACTTTCAAGAACTTTATGCATGTTCTGCAGTCAGACATTCTGACGGAAAAAAAGAATGAAGAAAAAAATATTTGTTTTGCTCTTTAACCCTATTATTGACCACCGCTATGATTTTTTAAGGTCATTACAAAGAGTACAAATTCCAGTCTGCCAGGACATTTCACTTTCAGTGTTCAAAACTCGGACAACTGTAGTCAGAAGCAGATGGAAAGACAGTAATGAAATGAAAGACACACATATATATATATATATATATATATATATATATATTCAGACAATAAGCCCTTGAAGGTCTCCAAACTTGTTACGTGTGTCTGTGTGCCTATCCCTGCTATGAAGCATGGCTGGGTACATTGCCAGTCAGCGTTTTGCTGACATGCAGAATACACTGCACTGATATACCAGTACCATATATTATACCAGCAATGCCAAACTGGCATTACTGTTAATAGATATTCAAGGCAAAATTGATAATTTCACGTCATTAGAATTCCACAGTATCTTGAGCATGGTCGTGGGGGCACTGGTCATCTCTTTAATGTCTTTATTGAATGTGGCCTGTAAATATGAACATGTCATTGTCTAGGACATGAACTTTCCTTTTCCCACAAATGGACTCAATGGTTGTTTTTGTCAGGTTTTATCCATTAAGTACATGTACAAATGTACTGATGTGACCACATTTAGACATTTTTCATCTGTTAGCTTGCACTAGGATCTTTCATCATGGTTATAATTATATGCTACCTAACCAAAGCAAGTACATATTTTCCTTCTCTATGTTTGGATGTTTTTTGATTATACAAATTTAATTTTGAGAATGTTAGTGTTCTTGTTTTGTTCTACCCTGTTTTGTTGAAAAAAAAATTCTTCTTTACTACACTGCTACAACACTGCTGGTGGGTGTTAGCTTTAGGCACAGCTGGCACCCGTGTATAAAGTAAGCACACTAGGGTTACTGTTCAGTTTACTATAAATCTGGGTAAATTACTTCTAAAAAATGTCTTAATCCTTCTAGTACTTATCAGCTGCTGTATGATCTACAGGAAGTTCTTTTCTTTTTGAATTTCCTTTATGTCTGACCACAGTGCTCAGTGCTGACATCTCTGTCCATGTCAGGAACTGTCCAGAGCTGGAGAGGTTTGCTATGGGAATTTGCTTGTGCTCTGGACAGTTCCTGACATCGACAGACATGGGTCAGCAGAGAGCACTGTGGTGAAACAGAAAGGACATTCAAAAAGAGAATAACTTCCTGTGGATCATACAGCAGCTGATAAGTACTGGAAGGATTAATATTTTTTAATAGAAGTAATTCACAAATCTGTTTAACTTTCTGGCACCAGTTGATAAAAAAAAATTGTTTTCCAGTGGAGTATCCCTTTAAAAAAAATCCTCTCTTTATTCCCTGGGAGTCCTCCAGTCAAGAGGGCATTGGCGGCAAGCATGAAGCTTCCCTTCCGGCCTCACAGCCTACAGACTCAAATGGTGGTGGCTCACCCTCCTTAGCCTTACATAAACAAACCTCCTCGTACCCTGCCTTGCACCGCCTGCAAGCACTCTCTGACTTTGCCTCAGATCTCCCATAGTGTGGACGACTTCCCCATGGCTGAATATAGCTGCTCTTCCCCAGGCGCATCCAGCAGGTCAGAAAGTCCGGTGAAACAATGCCATGGCTTACATCTGACGCCACCGCTGCCATGATAGGCAACTGGGACACTCTGCTACCGGAGCAATCCCCTGGGTGAACCCCCTGAAAGACATACCCGTCTCTAATCAGTCCCTAACGGACACCACGATGAGAGATATGCTGATGGTCTTGCTCAAGATATTCTTAATGGACATGCACACCATGGTTAACCCTCAAGGTGAAAGCTCTCGATGACAGACTAACTCATGTGGAAACTAAATTTGGCGAATTTGCTGTTTCTCAGAACCAGTTTGTCGATTCTCACAATGATGTGTAGGAAGATATATTGGCTTTGACGGCGAAGGATGCTGACTTGGAGGACAGAAGCCACCACAATAACATCAAACTGCGCAGCATCCCTGAGTCTGTGGCCCTGGCAAAAATTCCAGCCTATCTTCTTACTGAAAGTTGCTCTACCAACGTGCACACCCCAAGAGCTAGAAATTGATCAGGCTCACCAGATCCCATGACCGCGACATCGTCGTCCGGCACTGTTCCACTAGATCGCGATTAATGCAGACTTATCTGCAGCTACCCTGCAAGTCTGCAGAGCTCTGCTATCCGTGACCTCTGCCCTTCAATTTGCTAAGGTGGCTTTCCACTGGGGGGGGGGGGGTCCCGCGGGTACGCCTGCTTATCAAGTGTGATGACTTGCTCCATGTTGTTCACACACTAGAAGAGGACCTTACACTGCTGCAGTCCTGGAACATTTCTATTCCTTCTACAGATTCACAGGGAACCTCTTCTCGCACCAACACGAGAAGCGTCAACAACCTGACTGGTCAATGACCTGACTTCAAATGTTGTGACTTTTTTCATTTTTTTTTCACATAACGGGCAACACTGTTGTGTGCTATGCCCTTGGCTTCAGAGTGGACTCTAACCCCCACTTTCAAACAGATGGCCCTGCTCTCAGTAATGCTGTTCCTTGGCTTGCAAGGTATCCCACACACCCAAAGGGATCTCTTCTGTATTATTTGTATTTTAGCTAAGATAGCAATAGTGGGCAACTGGAAGTCGGCATTTATACCTTCTATTGACTCCCTTATAAGTAAAATAAACACAACGTTTTCATATGAGAAAATTGTAGCTATGGGCGCTGGTACTTACCCTAGCTTCTCCAAGAGGTGGCACTGCTGGTTGCTCTCTCCTAAATGCAAGAACATTTAATTCCTAATAGACAGTTTCTGACCTAATGCCAACTCCCAGTTCTCCATTAATTACAGTCATTCCATTCACCTAAGAGTTTTGTATTGTACTTACCTTATTGTATGGTCGTGATTTTTCCATGGCCTGTAGACATGGTACCTGAATCCTTATACTTTTATGCTGTTTGATTGGAGACCTTAAATATATGTGAATCTGGTATCCTTTACTTAACCCTGTGTCTCTTTTACTATAGCACCACCATTGAGGTTTTTTGTTGTTTTTGTTACTTGTTGTGTGGGTTATTTCCCATCCTTCAAATATGGATTTTATTTTATGTCTCCCACACTTTTTGTACTAAAATTATTTAATAAAAACTTATTGAAGAATAAAAAAATCCTTTCAACAAAGTAGCATAAAAATGTTAGACATTCTTCTTTTTACTATGCTATAAATGTAAATACTACATGCATAAATACTGCATGCATAAAGATGGGCACCACTACATAAATAAAAGATGGGGTGCTATCAGAGGCTACAACAAGAACTGTAAACCAAGAAAGAGAAAAGATAGCCACTATGTCAAGATGCACACCACAATTGTACTGTAAAAAATAGATAAATCTTTATTAAATCACACAACAAAAGTAGAGACATTTAAAACCACTTGAAAACTTCAGAAAACATGGTGGAGGATTATAAGTAACCCACATAACCACTCTGGAATAAGAGCCAGAGTGAGAGGATCCACCTGCATCAAACAAGTTGGAAGCAAATATCAATTATTGCCATGACCCAAGCACAGATGACAAAATGGATATCCCAATCAGGTAGTGCTAAGCTATAGCTGACTATTCAATAATGTGCATGTGTGCCAGGGGCTACCTCACCAACCAAGGGGGGACACAGCAGCTCCATGCGTTCCGCTGTCCTGGAAGACAGCTTCCTTAGGTGTGAGGAGTGCTATGTTGTGTGGGAATAAATATGCTAACATCAGTAACACCTGTGTGTAGACCATGTTAGTCAATTGAAATTATGATGTAAGAACTTTATCTCACCTGTGTGTGCTGTATGCCGTGTTTGACTCGCCGCCATTACCTCCAATGCGGCCAGAAAGTCCACACCATGTGTCACATGACGAAGAACCGGAAATTGCGTTATTCACATGGTGCGCATAATAATTTGCATAATGTGTTTACTGTGCATGCTAAATTTGCATAATTCGCATAATGCGCGTACTGCGCATGTGAAAAATCGGGCAGCTTAGATCTCACAATCGAGACCTATGTGCAGAACTTTATTTGTATCATAAGCATAACAGTGTGTTGTCTGCCTGGCGCACGAGTTCGGCACATCACGGATCGGGTTGACAGGTTGCTGGGCGGGGCTGGAGAGGACCCAGCAGTCATGGTACATATTGGCACCAATGACAAAGTAAGAGGTAGGTGGAGTGTCCTTCAAAATGATTTCAGGGACTTAGGCCGCAAGCTTAAGGAAAGGACCTCCAAGGTAGTATTTTCTGAAATACTACCAGTACCACGAACCACACCAGAGAGGCAGCGGGAGATCAGGGAGGTAAACAAGTGGCTCAGAAGCTGGTGTAGGAAGGAAGGGTTTGGGTTCATGGAGAACTGGGCTGACTTCGCTGTCGGTTACCGTCTCTACCGTAGGGACGGGCTGCACCTCAATGGGGAGGGTGCAGCTTTGCTTGGGGAGAAGATGGCTAGAAGGGTGGAGGAGTATTTAAACTAGGGACTTGGGGGGAGGGAACCTACAGCAAAGAGGGGGAAGATAGTGTAGATAGAGAGGTGGGAATTATAAATGTACCTGGGGGTGGAGCGGAGGGAGGGGTTAGAATAGTTAATAGGAATAGGCTTCATAGGAAAATAAAACTTACACCCTTGAATCCCATTAACCCCAATAACATAAAGGATGGAAATGTAAAGTGTATGTTCACAAATGCCAGAAGCCTAGCAAATAAAATGGGGGAGCTTGAGGCATTGATACTGGAGGAACATATTGATATAGTTGGGGTCACTGAGACATGGCTGGACTCCTCGCATGACTGGGCTGTCAATCTGCAGGGGTTTACATTGTTTCGCAAGGATAGAATGAACAGAAAAGGTGGTGGAGTCTGTCTGTATGTAAGAAGTGGTATGAAAGTCAGTGTGAACGATGCCATAGTGTGTGATGATTTTGAGGAGGTGGAATCACTGTGGGTAGAATTACAAAAGGAGGGAAATACTGAAAAAATAATATTTGGGGTAATCTACAGACCCCCTAATATCACTGAAGAGATAGAAGTTCGGCTTCATAAACAAATAGAGAGGGCCGCCCGGGCAGGTACAGTGGTAATAATGGGAGATTTTAACTATCCAGATATAGATTGGGGTCCGGGGTTGGCTAAAACTACAAAGGGGCGACAATTCCTAAATTTATTGCAGGATAATTTTATGGGGCAGTTTGTGGAGGACCCAACAAGAAGTGATGCCTTGTTGGATCTGATCATTTCCAACAACGCAGAGCTGGTTTGTAATGTAACTGTGCGGGAAAACCTTGGTAATAGCGACTACAATATAGTTACTTTTGACTTAAAATGTAGAAAACAAAGACAGGCGGGGAAGGCAAAAACATATAACTTTAAAAAGGCAAACTTCCCTGGACTGAGGGCTGCACTACAGGACATAGACTGGGGGGAGGTGTTGTCAAATACTGATACAGAAGGTAAATGGGACATCTTTAATAGTGTTGAGCGGCATAGGCCATATTCGAATTCGCGAATATTCGCGAATATATGGACGAATATTCGTCATATATTCGCGAATATTCGCATTTTATTTTCGCATATGTAAATATTCGCGTGTGCGAAAATTAACATATATGAAAATTAGCATATGTAAAAACCCGTACAAGCAACAATTCGCATATGCGAAAAATAGCATATGCAAATTTTCGCATATGTGAACATTCGCACACCAGTCTCACACAGTAGTATTAGAGCCTTCTTTACACTACACAAGCTGGAAGCAGAGAGGGATGATCACTGTGATGTGTACTGTGAAAAAAAAAAAACGAATATTCGTAATTACGAATATATAGTGCTATACTCGCGAATATTCGCGAATTCGCGAATATGCGATATTCGCGAATAAAATTCGTATTGCGAATATTCGAGAGCAACACTAATCTTTAAATCAACTCTAAATAACTATACATCTAAATATATACCAAAGGGGAACAAATATAAACGATTAAATCTAAATCCTACATGGCTGACACATGATGTTAAAAGAGCAATAAACAACAAAAAAATAGCCTTCAAAAAATACAAATCTGATGGGTCAGCAATAACATTTAAACAGTACAAAGAGCTTAATAAAATCTGTAAAAATGTAATAAAAACAGCAAAAATTCAAAACGAGAGACAGGTGGCCAAAGAAAGCAAAACTAATCCTAAATATTTTTTTAGATATATAAATGCAAAAAAAACAAGGACAGAGCATGTAGGACCCCTTAATAATGATAATGGGGAGGTTGTCACAGGTGATCAAGAGAAAGCGGAGCTACTGAATGGGTTCTTTAGTTCTGTATACACTATGGAAAAAGGAGCTGACATTGGCCAGGTCAGTGCTGGTAACACATCATGTAATGTACTGAACTGGCTTAATGTAGAGATGGTACAAGGTAAGTTAAGTGATATAAATGTAAGCAAATCCCCAGGGCCAGATGGACTACATCCAAGAGTTCTTAGAGAGGTAAGTTCAGTAATATCTGTACCCCTGTTCATGATATTTAGAGATTCTCTGGTGTCTGGTATTGTGCCAAGGGACTGGTGCAAGGCGAATGTGGTGTCAATCTTCAAAAAGGGCTCTAGGTCTTCCCCAGGAAACTATAGACCGGTAAGTTTAACGTGCATTGTGGGTAAACTGTTTGAAGGACTTATAAGGGATTACATACAGGAATACATAGGGGATAATTGTATTATAAGTGATAGCCAGCATGGGTTTACTAAGGATAGAAGTTGTCAAACCAATCTAATTTGCTTTTATGAAGAGGTGAGTAGAAGCCTTGACAGAGGAATGGCTGTGGATATAGTGTTTCTGGATTTTGCTAAAGCGTTTGATACTGTCCCTCATAGACGTCTGACAGGTAAGTTAAGGTCTTTGGGTTTGGAAATTTTAGTTTGTAACTGGATTGAACACTGGCTCATGGATCGTACCCAGAGAGTGGTGGTCAATGATTCGTACTCTGATTGGTCCCCGGTTATTAGTGGTGTACCCCAAGGTTCAGTACTGGGCCCGCTGTTGTTTAATTTAATTATCAATGATATAGAGGATGGTATTAACAGCTCTGTTTCTATCTTTGCAGATGACACTAAGCTTTGTAGCACGGTACAGTCTATAGAGGATGTGCATAAGTTACAAGATGACTTGGATAGACTAAGTGTCTGGACATCCACTTGGCAAATGAGGTTCAATGTGCATAAATGTAAAGTTATGCATCTGGGTACTAAGAACATGCATGCATCATATGTCTTAGGGGGATTAAACTGGCAGAGTCACTGGTAGAGAAGGATTTGGGTGTACTTGTAGATCACAGACTACAGAATAGCATGCAATGTCAGGCTGCTGCTTCCAAAGCCGGCAGGATATTGTCATGTATCAAAAGAGGCATGGACTCAAGGGACAGGGACATAATAATCCCCCTTTATAAAGCATTGGTACGGCCTCACCTGGAATATGCTGTTCAGTTTTGAGCACCTGTCCATAAAAGGGACACTGCGGAGTTGGAAATGGTGCAGAGACGCGCGACTAAACTAATATGGGGCATGGAACATCTTAGCTATGAGGAGCGATTAAAGGAGTTACAATTGTTTAGTCTTGAGAAGAGACGTTTAAGGGGGGATATGATAAACGTATATAAGTATATTAATGGCCCATACAAAAAATATGGAGAAAAACTGTTCCAGGTTAAACCCCCCCAAAGGACGAGGGGGCACTCCCTCCGTCTGGAGAAGAAAAAGTTTAGTCTCAAGGGGCGACACGCCTTCTTTACCGTGAGGACTGTGAATTTATGGATCGGTCTACCTCAGGAACTGGTCACAGCAGGAACAATTAACAGCTTTAAAACAGGATTAGATACATGTTACGCCGAGCGCTCCGGGTCCCCGCCCCTCCCCGGAGCGCTCGCAGCATCCTCTCATTCGCAGCGCCCCTCTCGTCCCGCTGCCAGTTGTCACCGACCTCACCACGGTGGTCGCCCAGCAGTCGCAACAGATAGCGTAACGAGGCCACCAGCTGTCTCAACTGGCCGTGATGCTACAGCAGCTATTACCACAGCTCCAGCAATCTTCTCCTCCACCAGCTCCTGCACCTCCTCCGCAGCGAGTGGCCGCTTCCAGCCTTCGATTAACCTTGCCGGATAAATTTGATGGGGACTCTAAGTTTTGCCGTGGCTTTCTTTCGCAATGTTCCCTGCACTTGGAGATGATGTCGGACCAGTTTCCTACTGAAAGGTCTAAGGTGGCTTTCGTAGTCAGCCTTCTGTCTGGGAAAGCTCTGTCATGGGCCACACCGCTCTGGGACCGCAATGACCCTGTCACTGCCTCTGTACACTCCTTCTTCACGGAGATTCGAAGTGTCTTTGAGGAACCTGCCCGAGCCTCTTCTGCTGAGACTGCCCTGCTGAACCTGGTCCAGGGAATTCTTCTGTTGGCGAGTACGCCATCCAATTCCGTACTCTTGCCTCCGAATTATCCTGGAATAACGAGGCCCTCTGCGCGACCTTTAAAAAAGGCCTATCCAGTAACATTAAAGATGTGCTGGCCGCACGAGAAATTCCTGCTACCTGCATGAACTTATTGACATGGGTTTTTCCGAAAGGCGTCAGGAGCTCCACCAGGATTTGGACTTTGTTCGCACGAGGCGGTTTCTCTCCCCGGCTCCTCTCTCCTCTGGTCCTCTGCAATCCGTTCCTGTGCCTCCCGCCGTGGAGGCTATGCAAGTTGACCGGTCTCGCTTGACACCTCAAGAGAGCACACGACGCCGCATGGAGAATCTTTGCCTGTACTGTGCCGGTACCGAACATTTCTTGAAGGATTGTCCTATCCATCCTCCCCGCCTGGAAAGACGTACGCTAACTCCGCACAAAGGTGAGACAGCTCTTGATGTGAACTCTGCTTCTCCACGCCTTACTGTGCCTGTGCGGATATCTTCTTCCACCTTCTCCTTCTCTGCTATGGCCTTCTTGGATTCCGGATCTGCAGGAAATTTTATTTTGGCCTCTCTCATCAACAGGTTCAACATCCCGGTGACCAGTCTCGCCAGACCCCTCTACATCAATTCTGTTAACAATGAAAGATTGGACTGTACCGTGCATTACCGCACGGAACCTCTCCTAATGTGCATCGGACCCCATCACGAAAAAATAGAATTTTTGGTCCTCTCCAACTGCACTTCAGAAATTCTTCTTGGATTACCGTGGCTTCAACGCCATTCCCCAACCCTTGATTGGTCCACAGGAGAAATCAAGAACTGGGATACTTCTTGTCACAAGGACTGTCTTAAACCGGTTCCCAGTACTCACAGTCGTGACCCTGTGGTTCCCCCGGTATCTGGTCTTCCTAAGGCTTATCTGGACTAGGCTGATGTTTTTTGCAAAAAGCAATCAGAGACTTTACCTCCTCACAGGCCTTATGACTGTCCTATTGACCTCCTCCCGGGTACTACTCCACCCCGGGGCAGAATTTATCCTCTGTCTGCTCCAGAGACCCAAGCCATGTCGGAGTACATCCAGGAGAATTTAAAAAAGGGGTTTATCAGCAAGTCCTCCTCTCCTGCCAGAGCTGGAATTTTTTTTTGTGTCCAAAAAATATGGCTCCCTACGCCGTTGCATTGATTACCGCGGACTTAATACAATCACGGTAAAAAACCGCTACCCCTTACCTCTTATCTCGGAACTTTTTGATCGCCTACAAGGCGCCCACATCTTTACCAAACTGGACTTAAGAGGTGCTTATAATCTCATCCGCATCAGGGAGGGGGACAAATGGAAGACTGCATTTAACACCAGAGATGGACACTTTGAGTATCTGGTCATGCCCTTTGGCCTGTGCAACGCCCCTGCCGTCTTCCAAGACTTTGTTAATGAAATTTTTCGTGATCTCCTATATACCTGTGTTGTGGTTTACCTGGACGATATTCTGATTTTTTCTGCCAACTTAGAAGAACACCGCCAGCATGTCCGCATGGTTCTTCAGAGACTATCAACTTTATGCCAAAATGGAGAAATGTCTCTTTGAATGTCAATCTCTTCCTTTCCTAGTATACTTGGTCTCTGGCCAGGGACTACAAATGGACCCAGATAAACTACCTGCCGTGTTAGATTGGCCACGCCCCTCCGGATTCCGTGCTATCCAACGTTTTTTGGGGTTCGCCAATTATTACAGACAATTCATTCCACACTTCTCCACTATTGTGGCCCCTATCGTGGCTTTAACCAAGAAAAATGCCAATCCTAAGTCCTGGTCTCCCCAAGCGGAAGACGCATTTAAACATCTCAAGTCTGCCTTTTCTTCTGCTCCCGTGCTCTCCAGACCTGACCCATCTAAACCCTTTCTATTGGAGGTAGATGCCTCCTCTGTGGGAGCTGGAGCTGTCCTTCTACAAAAAAATTCTTCCGGGCATGCTGTTACTTGTGGGTTTTTTTCTAGGACCTTCTCTCCGGCGGAGAAAAACTACTCCATTGGTGATCGAGAACTACTGGCCATTATATTGGCGCTTGAGGAATGGAGGCACCTGCTGGAGGGATCAAAATATCCAGTTATTATATACACTGATCACAAGAATCTCTCCTATCTCCAGTCTGCCCAACGACTGAACCCTCGCCAGGCTAGGTGGTCGTTGTTCTTTGCCCGTTTTAACTTTGAAATCCATTCTCGCCCTGCTGACAAGAACTTTAGGGCCGATGCCCTCTCTCGTTCTTCTGATGCCTCTGAAGTAGAGGTCTCTCCGCAACACATCATTCCTCCGGACTGTCTGATCTCCACTTCTCCAGCTTCCATCAGGCAAACTCCTCCAGGGAAGACCTTCGTTTCTCCACACCAGCGTCTCGGGATTCTCAAATGGGGACACTCCTCCCACCTCGCAGGCCATGCGGGCATCAAAAAATCCTTTCAACTCATCTCTCGATTTTATATGTGGCCGACTCTGGAGACTGATGTTGTTGATTTCGTGCGGGCCTGTACTGTCTGTGCCCGGGATAAGACTCCTCGCCAGAAGCCTGCTGGTCTCCTTCATCCTCTGCCTGTTCCTGAACAGCCTTGGTCACAGATTGGTATGGACTTTATTACGGACTTGCCCTCATCCCGTGGCAACACAGTTGTTTGGGTGGTCGTTGATCGATTTTCCAAGATGGCACATTTTATTCCTCTTCCTGGTCTTCCTTCAGCGCCTCAGTTGGCAAAGCAATTTTTTGTACACATTTTTCGCCTTCACGGTTTGCCCACGCATATCGTCTCGGATAGAGGCGTCCAATTCGTGTCCAAATTCTGGAGGGCCCTCTGTAAACAGCTCAAGATCAAATTAAACTTCTCTTCTTCTTATCATCCCCAATCTAATGGGCAAGTAGAAAGAATTAATCAGGTCCTGGGTGACTATTTACGGCATTTTGTTTCCTCCCGCCAGGATGACTGGGCAGATCTTCTACCATGGGCCGAATTCTCATACAACTTCAGAGTCTCCGAATCTTCTGCTAAATCCCCATTTTTCGTGGTGTACGGCCGTCACCCTCTTCCTCCCCTCCCTACTCCCTTGCCCTCTGGTTTGCCCGCTGTGGATGAAGTGACTCGTGATCTTTCCACCATATGGAAAGAAACCCAAAATTCCCTTTTACAGGCTTCATCCCGGATGAAAAAATTTGCTGATAAAAAAAAGAAGAACTCCCCCCATTTTTGCTCCCGGAGACAAGGTATGGCTCTCCGCTAAGTATGTCCGCTTTCGTGTCCCCAGTTACAAACTGGGACCACGCTATCTTGGTCCTTTCAAAATCTTGTGCCAGATTAACCCTGTCTCTTACAAACTCCTTCTTCCTCCTTCTCTCCGTATTCCCAATGCCTTCCATGTCTCTCTCCTTAAACCACTCATCCTTAATCGCTTCTCTCCCAAAGTTGTTTCTCCAACTCCTGTTTCCGGTTCGTCTGACGTCTTCTCTGTGAAGGGGATTCTGGCCTCCAAGATTGTCAGAGGTAAAAGATTTTTTTTGGTGGATTGGGAAAACTGTGGCCCAGAGGAGAGATCTTGGGAACCTGAGGACAACATCCTAGACAAAAGTCTTATCCTCAGGTTCTCAGGCTCCAAGAAGAGGGGGAGACCCAAGGGGGGGGGGTACTGTTAGGCCGAGCGCTCCGGGTCCCCGCTCCTCCCCGGAGCGCTCCCAGCATCCTCTCATTCGCAGCGCCCCGGTCAGACCTGCTGACCGGGTGCGCTGCAATATCACTCCCAGCCGGGATGCGATTTGCGACGCGGGAGGCGCCCGCTCGCGATGCGCATCCCGGCTCCCGTACCTGACCCGTTCCCCGTCTGTCTTGTCTCGGCGCGCGCGGCCCCGCTCCTTAGGACGCGCGCGTGCCGGGTCTCTGCAATTTAAAGGGCCACTGCGCCACTGATTGGCGCAGCAGGCCTAATCAGTGTGTTCACCTGTGCACTCCCTACTTATACCTCACTTCCCCTGCACTCCCTCGCCGGATCTTGTTGCCATTGTGCCAGTGAAAGCATTCCCTTGTGTGTTCCTAGCCTTTGTTCCAGACCTCCTGCCGTTGCCCCTGACTACGATCCTTGCTGCCTGCCCTGACCTTCTGCTACGTCCGACCTTGTTCTTGTCTACTCCCTTGTACCGCGCTTATCTTCAGCAGTCAGAGAGGTTGAGCCGTTGCTGGTGGATACGACCTGGTTGCTACCGCCGCTGCAAGACCATCCTGCTTTGCGGCGGGCTCTGGTGAATACCAGTAGCAACTTAGTACCGGTCCACCAACACGGTCCACGCCAATCCCTCTCTGGCACAGAGGATCCACCTCCAGCCAGCCGAATCGTGACAATACATTCATGGAACAAAATAACATTAATGCTTATGAAGAAATATAAAATCCCATCCCTTCCCCAATATCGCGCCACACCCCTACCCCTTAATTCCCTGGTTGAACTTGATGGACATATGTCTTTTTTCGACCGTACTAACTATGTAACTATGTAACTATATAAGTGAATTGTGGTCAACATAAATGAAAATGAGGGTCCCGCAGTACAGGCCAGCAGCTGTAAGATGGGATGAGCAGGTGGAAAGGCCTTTGACTTCCCTATGTGTGTCAGTGTCAGGCTAGGTTTCCACTTTTTTTTTTTTTTAATCAAAAACACAAATAAAAAACACCCATTCTGCCGCATGGCGTTTTTTTTTGGGAAAAAACGCTGTGGACAGATGTTAGCTGCAAGTCAAAAAGTTTGGAGTTTTTTTTTTATCCTTTTTGCGTTTTTCTTCTATTTTAGTCTCTTTGGCAGTTTTTAAAAACAAACTTTTGTTGAGACTTTTTTGGGAAAATCTTGGCGTTTTCCTCCCATATAAGTCTATGGGAGTGAAAAAATGCCAATAAAAATGCCATGTGGGTTTTAACTTTGGCATTTTTGCAGACGGTTTTTATTCTTTTTTGGACTTTAGGGATCCAAAAAAGTGATGGAGAGACCTTTTTTTAATTAAAATTTTGTAGGGTACCATTAAAAAAATAATAATAAAAAAGATACAGTAGTGATGGAAAATTTTGTATTTAACAAAATGTATTTTTTTTATCACAGAATTTGAATGCATTTTTGAACAGGGTTCAATTTATGTGGGCGGGTGGGGCACTAAAAATGTAGCCGTCAATAATAAAAATGTAGTGTGCGTGTGTTTTTTACTTTTTATTCTTTATTTTTTAGGTGGTACTACTACTCCCAGCATGGAACACACTGTTCCATGATGGGAGTAGTAGTATCTGTACTAATTGACAGATCGTCCTGGTCCATTTTGATCCTCCTGTATAAGGTATAGATGCAGCCGGCCGCTCTTCTATGGTACCCTGCACTGCCGTATATACACGTATTCATATTTCCCACAGAGAGCTGTGATTGGCCAGATGATTCCAGCCAATCACAACTCTGTGGAAAATATGATTAGGTGTATATATATATACATCAGTGCAGGGGACCATAGGAGAGCGGCTGGCCGCATATGTACATTAAACAGGAGGATCACAGCAGGTGTCAGGAGTGACACTGGCTGCAATCTGGTCAAATATCTACTGCCCAGCAAGAACTGAGCCTGTATACAGTGTACACATTGCTGGCTCACTTAACCCCTTGCTGAGCTGTGCGCTATGCGCCAGCCCAGCAAGGAAAAGTTAACTTGCACTGCTGGATAGTGTAGGATAACCCTTTGGGCGGTATACACTATAAACAGCTATCTATAGATAGCTGTATATAGTGTATACAGAAGGCAAAGTATGCTTATCTCCCTCCAGTCCCGGTTGGGTTCGTGTAGCTCCGCTCCTAGTGATGATGTCATTAGGGGCAGAGCTTCAGACGGGAGCCAGGCTGGTAAGGGTGTGAGGCTCCGTTCACAAATGTACGTTTTGTAAAATGTGAACAGACCCATATGGCAGTGTCTTCCCAAACAGAGAGACTCCAGCTGTTGCTAAACTACAACTCCTAGCATGCCCAGACAGCTGAAGGCTGTCTGGGCATGCTGGGAGGTGTAGTTTCTCAACAACTGGAGGCTCCCTGTTTTTTGGAAGACATTGCATTATAGGCGCTCTCCCCAGCGGAGGGCACGGACAATGTACTAACCAATTTTTAATATTTTTTTTCTTCTCATTTCATATCTGTGTATGCAGAGGATTACAGTGGATTCAGAGGACTACTGCAGATTAACTGTTTTTTTTCCCCTTTTAATAAAATGGTTAAGGAGGGCTGTGGGGGATTGTTTTTTAAAATAAAATAATTTTTCCAATGTGTCATGTTGTTTTTTTTTTTTTTTATAGAATTTTCAGGCTTAGTTTTGGAAACTGTCTAACCCCTTAATGGCGCAGGACGTAAATGTATGTCCTGGTGATGTGGTACTTAACGCACCAGGACGTACATTTATGTCCTATACATAACCGCAAGCATCGGAGCGATGCTCAAGTCATGCGCGGTTGGTCCCTGCTGCTCATAGCAGCCAGGGACCCACCGGTAATGGCGGACATCCGCGATCGAACAGATGTCCGCCATTAACCCCTCAGATGCAGTGATCAATACAGATCATGGCATCTGCAGCACTGCGGTCACTAAAATGGATGATCTGTACTGCAGTACTGCAGCGGCGGTCCGATCATCCAGAACGGCAAACGGAGGTCCCCTTATCTGCTTCCACTGCCTTTCACGGGTCTTCTGCCCTGGTCTGAGATCGAGCAGACCAGAGGAGGAGATGACCAATAACACTGATTAGTGCTATGCCCCATGCATAACACTGAACAGTATTAGCAATGGAACGATTGCTATAAATAGTCCCCACATATGCGAAAATTCATACGCCAGTCTCACACAGTAGTATTAGAGCCTTCTTTACACCACACAAGCTGGAAGCAGAGAGGGATGATCACTGTGATGTGTACTGTGAAAAAAAAATATTCGTAATTACGAATATACAATGCTATATTCGCGGATATTCGCGAATACTCGCGAGCAACACTACTGTTCAGGACTGGTTCTCCTCCTGGGATCCCAGGCACAGCAGCGGTATCGCTTTTTGTAACCCACTAAGTTGGGTGGATATACAAGTTTTCCATTTGCTCCGTGTGAGCAGCCACTTCCTAGGGGAGTTTTGAGCCTCCCAGCACCTGCCATCCAAGAGGTTAAATGATAATACACAAGGCACCTTGGTGTGGGTCTCCTTTTGTTCTATTTTTTCAGATACTGTGTAGTGTAGGGACTTGTACTGTATGTTATGCCTATGTGCTACAATGTAAGCATATGTTGGTTTATCAGCCTACACTGTGACTCATTACGCCATATGTATGTTTTTTGATGACTGGATAAAGCTTTTTTCAAGAAAGGATGATTTTGTATTTTGTCATATTGAAGACAATAAAGACTGGAAATATCCATAAAAAACCTTTACATACTGTAGTTATCAACATACTGGTACATCAGTTGGAACACTAATAAAATGAATATGGACATATTCACTACATGAAAAGAAGTTTGTACATGGAACTTTAGCGGTACTATTTGTCCAGCTGTACAGACTACAACATGGTGTTGTATTTTACTTTCACTGTATTTTTTGGGGGTTCATAAGACCTTACCAGTACAATCATACAGAAAATTAAATAATAACATATATTCACACAGTTATACACATTTCAGAATATAACTATTAATTTAGTGACCACATAAAATCATGAGATCCTTAGTTAAAATTCAATGTCAATCCCGGTGCCAACAGTGATTTACGTAAGATGCATTCAGAAACTTTTCAGACCCTTTCACTTTTCCAACATTTTATTATGTTGCAGCCTTGTGCTAACATATGAAACAAATCCCATAATTTTGCACTTAGTAACCTACAATGAGAATATTAAAATCGAATTTTAGAAATATTTGCAGATTTATTGAAAAGGAAAAACCAAAAATGTCAGAGATATAAGTATTTAGACCCTTTTCTGCAACACCTGCACTGTAGCTCTCTGAGTTGTTTCTACATTACATTCAGTTGATTGGACATCCCCTGTCTATATCAGGTCCCACAGCTGACAATGAGTATCAGAGCAAAAAGCCATGTGAAGTAAAGAACTGCCTGTAGAGATCAGAGACAAAATTGTATAGAGATACAGATGTAGAGAAAGGTACAAAACATTTCTGCAGCACTAAAAGCTCCCAAGAGCACAATGGCCTCCCTAATTCTTAAATGGAAAACGTTTGAAACAAACAGGAATCTTCTTTGAATTGCCTACTCCACCATACTAAGTAATCAATAGAGAAGGTAAGAGAGACATTCAAGTACTCAATGGTCCCTCTGGCTAAGCTTTAAATTAATTGTGTGTACATAGGAGAAACTTCTAGAAGGTCAACCACTCCTGCTTATCACCTGCCCAAAACCATCTCTACAGTGAAGCATAGTGGTGGCCAGCATTATGCTGTGGGGTTGTTTTTCAGTGGCTGGGACAGAATAAATGGTCAGGATTGAGGGAAAGCTAAATGGAGTAAAGTACAAAGATATTCTTAATAAAAATTTGATTCAGAGTATTCTGAACCTTAAAGGGGTACTCTGGTGAAAAACTTTTTTTTTAAATCAACTGGTGCCAGAAAGTTAAACAGATTTGTAAATTACTTCTATTAAAAAATCTTAATCCTTCCTGTACTTATTAGCTGCTGAATACTACAGCGGAATTTTTTTTCTTTTTGAAACACAGAGCTGTCTGCTGACATCATGAGCACAGTGCTCTCTGCTGACATCTCTGTCCATTTTAGGAACTGTCCAGAACAGCATATGTTTGCTATGGGGATTTCCTTTTACTCTGGGCAGTTCCTAAAATGGCCAGAGATGTCAGCAGAGAGCACTGTGCTCATGATGTCAGTAGACAGCTCTGTGTTTCAAACGGAAAAGAATTTCCACTGTATTATTCAGCAGTTAATAAGTACAGGAATAATTAAGATTTTTTAATAGAAGTAATTTACAAATCTGTTTAACTATCTGGCACCAGTTGATTTAAAAAAAAAGTTTTTCACCGGAGTACCCCTTTAAAGGGGTATTCCGGGCAAAAACATCTTATCCCCTATCGAAAGAATAGGGGATAAGATGTCTGATCGCAGGGGGCCTGCCGCTGGGTCCCCCACGATCTCACTACAGCAGCCCGTATTCTATGCGTAGCTGTGTCTGAAATCTCGGAGACCTCCCGGCTTTCGAGTCGGGGATGTGATGTCATGCCACGCCCCCTCCATTCATGTCTATGGGAGGGGGCGTAATGGCCGCAACGCCCCCTCCCATAGACATGAATGGAGGGGGCGTGGTGTGATGTCACATCTCCGTCTCGGAAGGTTTCCGAAACTTCAGATGCAGCTACACATAGAATGCAGGCTGCTGCAGGGAGATCTTGGGGGGTCCCAGCGGCGGGCTCGCCGCGATCAGACATCTTATCCCCTATCCTTTCGATAAGGGATAAGATGTTTTTGCCCGGAATACCCCTTTAAACTCGGTTAAGGATTTCACCTTCTAACAAGATAATGACTCCAAGCACACCTCCTTAGGAACAATTCTGGGAATGTCCGTGAGTGGCCCAGCCAAAGAATTGATATGAACACAATCGAACATCTCTGTAGAGAATTGAAAATGGTAGTCCACAGTGCTCATCCAACCTGACAGCTTGAGAGGAAAAGAAAAATTGCAAAAATCCCCAGAATCAAGGTGGGAACACTGATGGCTGCTATCGCTGCCACTAGGGATGAGCAAATTTTAGAAAAATTTGATTTGGCCGATTCTTCTGCCGAATTTTCCCAAAAAATTTGGATCGTTCTGAATTTATTGGCAGCGAATCGCTATTTCTGGCATCAATAGGGCTGTAGAACACTTTGCCTTGCTGTAACACGCATAGGATGTGTGCTGGGTTAGTGAAATAATACTGTTATTCAGTATGACATTCAGATCAGAGGCGTCGCTATTAGAATCACTGTCGCAGAGCTGCACAATGACAGAGCCTGGAGGTGGCATCAATATGAGGAGACCATATAGTGGCTGAATGACACAGCGTGGAGGTGGCAGCAGCTTGAGGAGACCATATAGTGGCTGAATGAAACAGCGTGGAGGTGGCGGCAGCATGAAGAGAACATACAGTGGCTGAATGCCACAGCCTGGAGGTGGCGGCAGCATGATGAGAACATCTAGTGGCTGAATGACACAGCCTGGAGGTGGTGGAAGCATGAGGAGACCATATAGTTGCTGAATGACACAGCCTGGAGTTGGCGGCTGCATATAGTGGCTGAATGACACAGCCTGGAGTAGGCGGCAACATGAGGAGACCACGTAGTGGCTGAATGACACAGCGTGGAGTTGACGGCAGCATATAGTGGCTGAATGACAAAGTGTGGAGGTGGCGGCAGTATGAGGACAACATATAGTGGCTGAATGACACAGCCTGGAGTTGGCTGCAGCATGAGGAGACAATATAGTAGCTGAATGACACAGCCAAGAGTTGGCAGCAGCATGAGGAGACTATATAGTGGCTGAATGACACAATGTGGAAGTGGCGGCAGCATGAAGAGACCATATAGTGGCTGAATGACACAGTCTGGAGTTGGCTGCAGCATGAAGAGACAATATAGTAGCTGAATGACACAGCCAGGAGTTGGCAGCAGCATGAGGAGACCATATAGTGGCTGAATGACACACTGTGGAGGTGGCGGCAGCATATGGAGAACATATAGTTGCTGAATGACACAGCCTGAAGTTGGCAGCAGCATATAGTGGCTGAATGACACAGCCTGGAGTTTGCGGTAGCATGAGTAGACAATATAGTGGCTGAATGACACAGCCTGGAGTTTGCGGCAGCATGAGGAGACCATATAGTGGCTAAATGACACAGCGTGGAGGTGACGACAGCATGATGAGAACTTATGGTGGCAGTATGAGACAGCTTGGAGCTGGCATCAGCATGAGGAGAACATATGGTGGCAGAATGATACAGCCTGGAGGTGGCAGCAGCAGCATCAGGAGTCCTGAAAGAGACCCAGTGACAGAGTGGTGCGGTGGGTGGCAATACCAGTACCTGGTAACGAAGGTGGGTGAAAAAATTAGAACTTGTCATCAGATGTGTGGCATCAGGCGCGTGGCAGGATCAGAACAGTAGCTGAGACAGGTAGGCAGAATAAAACAGTCGTTTTGAAAAAGTATTAGTGTGCACGAGTAAGTATTGAGGATATACATTAAGCAAAATTTTACTTTTAACCCCTTAAGGACTCAGGGTTTTTCCGTTTTTGCAATTTCATTTTTTCCTCATCACCTTCTAAAAATCATAACGCTTTCAATTTTGCACCTAAAATTCAATATTTTGGCTTATTTTTTTGTGCCACAAATTTTACTTTGCAGTGATATTAGTCATTTTACCAAAATATCTACGGCAAAGCGGAAAGAAAATTCATTATGCGACAAAATTGAAGAAAAAATTCAATTTTGAAACTTTTAGGGGCTTCCGTTTCTACGCAGTGCATTTTTTTGGGAAAAAATTACATATTATCTTTATTCTGTAGGTCCATATGGTTAAAATTGTACCCTAGTTATATGGGTTTGATTTTGTATTACTTCAAAAAAAAAAATCATAACTGCATGAAGGAAAATGTATACGTTTAAAATTGTCATTTTCTGACCCCTATAACTTTTTTATTTTTCTGCGTACTGGACGGTATGAGGGCTAATTTTTTGCACCGTGATCTAGAGTTCTAATTGGTTGCCTTTTTATATTGATTTGACTTTTTGATCGCTTTTTATTCTTTTTTTCATGATATAAAAAGTGACCAAAAACCACTGTGCCATTGACCGTGCGGTTTAATTAACCTGTTGGGGACGAAGGGCGTATGCATACGCCCTTGCGTCCTGGTACTTAAGGATGAAGGGCGTATGGATACGCCCGTGGGAATTCCGGTTCCCGCCATGCGCCAGGAGGGGACCGGGGTGACTGCTGTTATCGATCAGCAGGCACCCCGCGCAAATGCCCAGGGGAGTCATCAGACCCCCCATGTCGGTGCAAATCGCAAATTAATTCACACTTGCGATTTGCGCCGAGTCTGGGTCATACGGGATCTATGGTGACCCGGTAACCCGAAATATAAGGGGGATCGCGGTTGTCCATGACACCTACGATCCCCCTGAAGGGATAGGAGTGAGGTGGCAGGGGTGCCACCCCTCCTATCCCTGCTATTGATCGTTAGAAGCGACGACCAATCGCAGATCGGGGGCGGGGGGTTAACTTTCGTTTTCCCCGTCCTGCCCACCCACAATAGGCGGGGCAGGACGGGGAACCGAAGGGGACCGGGCGCTGAAGATCCACTTACCCATCCGATGGCAGCTGGCGACGGTGATCGGCGGGCGGCGACTTCGTGCTGGAGAAGAGGACGGCTCCCTGGATCCTACGGAAGCCGGTAAGTTGCCTAGCAACATCTGGAGGGCTACAGTCTGAGATCACTATACAGTGGTCTCTAACCTGTAGCCCTCCAGATGTTACAAAATTACATCTCCCAGCATGCCCAGACAGCTGTTTGGGCATGCTGGAATATGCAGTTTTGCAACAGCTGGAGGGCTACAGTTTGAGACCACAATACAGTGGTCTCTAAACTGTATCCCTCCAGATCTTGCAAAATTACAACTCCTGGCATGCCCAACAGCTGTTTGCTGTCTGGGCATGCTGGGATTTGTAGTTTTGCAACATCTGGAGGGCCACGGTCGGAGATCACTGTGCAGTGGTCTATAAACTGTAGCCCTCCAGATGTTGCAAAACTGCAAATCCCAGCATGCCCAAACAGCAAACAGCTGTCTCGGCATGCTGGGAGTTGTAGTTGCGTACCTCCAGCTGTTGCATAACTACATCTGACAGCATGCCCTGCGGCGATCAGTACATGCTGGGAGTTGTAGTTTTGCAACAGCTGGAGGCACACTGGTTGGAAAACACTGAGTCAGGTAACAGAACCTAACTGAAGGTTTTCCAACCAGTGTGCCTCCAGCTGTTGCAAAAGTACAACTCCCAGCATGCATGGTCTGTCAGTACATGCTGGGAGTTGTAGTTTTGAAACAGCTGGAGGTTTGCCCCCCCCCCTGTGAATGTACAGGGTACATTCACACAGGCAGGTTTACAGTAAGTTTCCTGCTTCAAGTTTGGGCTGCGGCAAATTTTTCGCCGCAGCGCAAACTCCTAGCGGGAAACTCACCGTAACACGCCAGTGCGAATGTATCCTAAAAACACTACACTAACACATAATAAAGGGTCAAACACTACATATACACCCCCCTTACACTGTCCCCCCCCAATAAAAATGAAAAACGTATCGTACGGCAGTGTTTCCAAAACGGAGCCTCCAGCTGTTGCAAAACAACAACTCCCAGCATTTCTGGACAGTCACTGACTGTCCAGGCATGATGGGAGTTTAGCAACAGCTGGAGGCACCCTGTTTGGGAATCACTGGCGTAGAATACCCCTATGTCCACCCCTATGAAATCCATAATTTAGTCCTCAAATGCGCATGGCACTCTCTCACTTCGGAGCCCTGTTGTATTTCAAGGAAACAGTTTAGGGCCACATGTGGGGTATTTCCATACTTGGGAGAAATTGCACTACAAGTTTGGGGGGGGGGGGGGGGCTTTTTCTCCTTTTACCCCTTATGAAAAGGAAAAGTTGGGGGCTACACTAGCCTTTTAGTGTAAAAAAGTAAAATTTACACTAACATGCTGGTGTTGCCCCATACTTTTTATTTTCACAAGTAACGCAATTTCACAAGTAATGCAACTTCTCCTGAGTACATAAATACGTAAATATATGTGGGCGTAAAATGCTCTGCGGGCGCACAAGGCTCAGGAGTGAGAGCGCACCATGTACATTTGAGGCCTAAATTGGTGATTTGCACAGGGGTGGCTGATTTTAAAGTGGTTCTGACATAAACGCAAAAACATAAATACCCACATGTGACCTCATTTTGAAAACTACACCCCTTATGGAACGTTGCAAGGGGTATAGTGAGCCTTAACACCCCACAGATGTTTAACAAATTTTCATTAACCCCTTAAGGACCAGGCCATTTTACACCTTAAGGACCAGAGCGTTTTTTTTTGCAATTCTGACCACTGTCACTTTAAACATTAATAACTCTGGGATGCTTTTAGTTATCATTTTGATTCCGAGATTGTTTTTTCGTGACATATTCTACTTTAACTTAGTGGTAAAATTTTATGGTAACTTGCATCCTTTCTTGGTGAAAAATCCCAAAATTTGATGAAAAAAATGAAAATTTTGCATTTTTCTAACTTTGAAGCTCTCTGCTTGTAAGGAAAATGGATATTCAAAATATATTTTTTTGGGTTCACATATACAATATGTCTACTTTATGTTTGCATCATAAAATTTATGAGTTTTTACTTTTGGAAGACACCAGAGGCCTTCAAAGTTCAGCAGCAATTTTGAAATTTTTCACAAAATTTTCAAACTCACTATTTTTCAGGGACCAGTTCAGTTTTGAAGTGGATTTGAAGGGTCTTCGTATTAGAAATACCCCATAAAAGACCCCATTATAAAAACTACACCCCCCAAAGTATTCAAAATGACATTCAGTAAGTGTATTAACCCTTTAGGTGTTTCACAGGAATAGCAGCAAAGTGAAGGAGAAAATTCAAAATCTTCATTTTTTACACTCGCATGTTCTTGTAGACCCAATTTTTAAATTTTTGTAAGGGGTAAAAAGGAGAAAATTTTTACTTGTATTTGAAACCCAATTTCTCTCGAGTAAGCACATACCTCATATGTCTATGTTAATTGTTCAGCGGGCGCAGTAGAGGGCTCAGAAGGGAAGGAGCGACAAATGGTTTTTGGGGGGCATGCCGCATTTAGGAAGCCCCTATGGCATACCATTTTGGAAACTAGACCCCTCAGGGAACGTAACAAGGGGTAAAGTGAACCTTAATACCCCACAGGTGATTCACGACTTTTGCATATGTAAAAAAAATATATATTTTTTTTACCTAAAATGCTTGGTTTCCCAAAAATTTTACATTTTTAAAAAGGGTAATAGCAGAAAATACCCCCCAAAATTTGAAGCCCAATTTCTCCCGATACAGAAAACACCTCGCATGGGGGTGAAAAGTGCTCTGCTGGTGCACTACAGGTCTCAGAAGAGAAGGAGTCACATTTGGCTTTTTGAAAGCAAATTTTGCTCTGGGGGCATGCCACATTTAGGAAGCCCCTATGGTGCCAGAACAGCAAAAAAAAACACATGGCATACCATTTTGGAAACTAGACCCCTCGGGGAACGTCACAAGGGGTAATGTGAACCTTAATACCCTACAGGTGTTTCACGACTTTTGCATATGTAAAAAAATATATATTTTTTTTACCTTAAATGCTTGGTTTCCCAAAATTTTTACAATTTTAAAAAGGGTAATAGCAGAAAATACCCCCCAAAATTTGAAGCCCAATTTCTCCCGATTCAGAAAACACCCCATATGGGGGTGAAAATTGCTCTGGGGCATGCCGAATTTAGGAAGCCCCTATGGTGCCAGGACAGCAAAAAAAAAACACATGGCATACCATTTTGGAAACTAGACCCCTCGGGGAACATAACAAGGGGTAATTTGAACCTTAATACCCTACAGGTGTTTCACGACTTTTGCATATGTAAAAAAAAAAAATTTTTTTTACCTAAAATGCTTGTTTCCCAAAAATTTTACATTTTTAAAAAGGGTAATAGCAGAAAATACCCCCCAAAATTTGTTAGGCAATTTCTCCCGAGTACGGCGATACCCCATATGTGACCCTAAACTGTTGCCTTGAAATACGGCAGGGCTCCAAAGTGAGAGCACCATGCGCATTTGAGGCCTAAATTAGGGACTTGCATAGGGGTTGACATAGGGGTATTCTACGCCAGTGATTCCCAAACAGGGTGCCTCCAGCTGTTTTAAAACTCCCAGCATGCTTGGACAGTCAACGGCTATCTGGCAATACTGGGAGTAGTTGTTTTGCAACAGCTGGAGGCTCCGTTTTGAAAACAGTGGCGTACCAGACGTTTTTCATTTTTATTTGGGAGGGGAGGGGGATTGTATAGGGGTATATGTATATGTAGTGTTTTTTACATTTTATTTTATTTTGTGTTAGTGTAGTATAGTGTTTTTAGGGTACAGTCACACGGGCGGGGGGTTCACAGTAGTTTCTCGCTGGCAGTTTGAGCTGCGGCAGAAAATTTGACGCAGCTCAAACTTGCAGCCGGATACTTACTGTAATCCTCCGCCCATGTGAGTGTACCCTGTACGTTCACATTGGGGGGGGGGGACATCCAGCTGTTGCAAAACTACAACTCCCAGCATGTACGGTCTGTCAGTGCATGCTGGGAGTTGTAGTTTTGCAACCGCTGGAGGCTCCGTTTTGGAAACAGTGGCGTACCAGATGTTTTTCATTTTTATTGGGGAGGGGGGCTGTGTAGGGGTATGTGTATATGTAGTGTTTTTTACTTTTTATTTTGTGTGTTAGTGTAGTGTAGTGTTTTTAGGGTACAGTCGCACGGGCAGGGGTTCACAGTAGTTTCTCGCTGGCAGTTTGAGCTGCGGCAGAAATTTTGCCGCACCTCAAACTTGCAGCCGGATACTTACTGTAATCCTCCGCCCATGTGAGTGTACCCTGTACATTCACATTGGGGGGGGGTTGAACATCCAGCTGTTGCAAAACTACAACTCCCAGCATGTACGGTCTATCAGTGCATGCTGGGAGTTGTAGTTTTGCAACAGCTGGAGGCACACTGGTTGTGAAACACCGAGTTTGGTAACAAACTCAGTGTTTTGCAACCAGTGTGCCTTCAGCTGTTGCAAAAGCTACAACCCCCAGCATGTACGGACAGTGGAAGGGCATGCTGGGTCTTGTAGTTATGCAACAGCTGGAGGCATACTACTTTGGCTGGCGATGCTGGGGATTGTAGTTATGCAAAAGCTGGAGACACACTGGTTTGCTACTTAACTCAGTGTGCATTCAGCTGTTGCAAAACTACAACTCCCAGCAGTCACCGACAGCCAACGGGCATGCTGGGAGTTGTAGTTATGCAACCACCCGATGCACCACTACAACTCCCAGCATGCACTTTAGCTGATTGTGCAAGCTGGGAGTTGTAGTTACACAACAGCTGAAGGTACACTTTTCCATAGAAAGAATGTGCCTCCAGCTGTTGCAAAACTACAAGTCCCAGCATGCCCATAAGGGAATGCTGGGAGTTGTGGTGGTCTGCCTCCTGCTGTTGCATAACTACAGCTCCCAGCATGCCCTTTTTGCATGCTGGGAGCTGTTGCTAAGCAACAGCAGGAGGAAGTCACTCACCTCCAACGATCCAGCCGCATCAGGTCAGTCCCTCGTCGTCGGCGCCACCGTCGCTGCTCCTGGGGCCCCGATCCCAACAGGGACGCCGGGGATCGGGGTCCCCAGCACCCGGGGTGCACGTCCCGCACCCGCTCACGTCCTCCGGAAGAGGGGCGGAGCGGGTTGCGGGAGTGACACCCGCAGCAGGCGCCCTGATTGGTCGGCCGGTAATTCGGCCGACGAATCAGGGCGATCGTGAGGTGGCACTAGTGCCACCTCACCCCTGCTGGCTATGGCTGTTCGGGGCCGTCTCTGACAGCCCCGATCAGCCAATAATTCCGGGTCACTGTAGACCCGATTGACCCTGAATTGTCCAGCGATCTGCGGCCATCGCCGACATGGGGGGTCATCATGACCCCCCTGGGCAATATGCCCCGATGCCTGCTGAACGATTTCAGCAGGCATGGGGCACCGGCTCCGCTCCAGATGGTTGCGGGGGGCCGGTAAAACACATGACGTTCTCATACGTCATGTGTCCTTAAGGACTCGGAAATGGAGACGTATGAGAACGTCATGTGTCCTTAAGGGGTTAAAGAGGTATTCCAGGCAAAACCTTTTTTTATATATATCAACTGGCTCCGGAAAGTTAAACAGATTTGTAAATTACTTCTATTAAAAAATCTTAATCCTTCCAATAGTTATTAGCTTCGGAAATTTTCTGTCTAACTGCTCAATGATGATGTCACGTCCCGGGAGCTGTGCATGATGGGAGAATATCCACATAGGAACTGCACAGCTCCCGTGACGTGAGTTATTAGAGAGCAGTTAGACAGAAAACAACAACTCAACTTCAGAAGCTAATAACTATTGGAAGTATTAAGATTTTTTAAAAGAAGTAATTTACAAATCTGTTTAACTTTCCGGAGCCAGTTGATATATCAAAAAAAGTTTTGGCCTGGAATACCCCTTTAAATTTGGATGGGAAAAAGAAAAATAAGCTTTTCACTAAAATGCTGGTGTTACCCTAAATTTTTCATTTTCACAAGGGAAAATAGGAAAAAAGCCCCACAAAATTTGTAACCCCTTTTCTTCTGAGTAAGAACATACCCTATATTTGGATGTAAAGTGCTCTGCGGGCGAACTACAATGCTCAGAAGAGGAGTGCCATTGGGATTTTGAAGAGAAAATTTGTCCAGAATTGAAGGCCACGTTTGTTTACAAAGCCCCCATAGTGCCAGAGCAATGGACCCCCCACATGTAACCCCATTTTGGAAACTACACCCCTCAAGTAATGTAATAAGGGGTACAGTGAGCATTTACACCCCACAGGTGTCTGACAGATTTTTAGAACAGTGGTCCGTGAAAATTAAAAATTACATTTTTCATTTGCACAGCCCACTGTTCCAAAGATCTGTCAAACGCCAGTGGTTTGTAAATACTCACGGTACTTACTAAATTTTTTGAGGGGTGTAGTTTCCAAAATGGGGTCACATGTTGGGGGTCCACTGTTCTAGCACCACGGGGGGCTTTGTAAATGCTCATGGCCCATGACTACCATTCCAAATGAATTCTCTTTCCAAAAGCTCAATGGCGCTCCTCCTCTTCTGAGCATTGTAGCTCGCCAGCAGAGCATTTTACGTCCTAACATGGGGTATTTCCATACTCAGAAGAAATTGGGTTACAAATTTCGGGGGGGTCATTTTCTTCTATTACCCCTTGCAAAAATTAAAAATTTAGAGAAAAACTGCATTTTAGTAAAAAAAAAAAAATTTCATTTACACATCCAACTTTAACAAAAAGTCGTCAAACACCTGTGGTGTACCCCTTGTTACGTTCACTGTACCCCTTGTTACGTTCCTTAAGGGGTGTAGTTTTCAAAATAGTATGCCATATGGGTATTTTTTGCTGTTCTGGCACCACAGAGGCTTCCTAAATGCGACATGCCCCCCAAAAATCATTTCAGCAAAATTCACTCTCCAAAATCCCATTGTTGCTCCTTCCCTTCGGAAACGGAAGCCCCCAAAAGTTACAAAATTATTTTTTCTTCAATTTTGTCACACAATGATTTTTTTTTTCCATTTCGTCGTGCATTTTTTGGTAAAATGACTAATGTCACTGAAAATAGAATTGGTGGTGCAAAAAATAAGCCATCATATGGAATTTTTTGTGGAAATTGAAAGCGTTATGATTTTTAGAAGGTGATGAGGAAAAAAAGAAAATGCAAAAATGGAAATACGCTGAGTCCTTAAGGGGTTAAAAGGTTAAAAATTTGCATAGGATAAAATATATTGCCCCAATTTTTTTTTTTTATCAAACAAAAGGAAAGATGTGCAAAACACACCATATGCCACCTACACCACCAAGTATTGATGTGAGGCAAAGACCTATAAAAGATGAAAGGGAACAACGTATGGTCCATTGTAATGGGAGGGGGTAAAAACTTCACCTGTAAGGCCCTACTCTCGCATTATTAATTCCCTTCTTGGCAAATGTTACTTGCCCTAAAAAGGAGCGGCCCCACACAGGAACATCTCCCTATTTCCACCTACAAACACTGCCATTTCCACAGGTTTTTAGGTGGAAATAGGGATTGGTTCCTGAGTGTGGCCCCCCTTTTTAAGACAAGTAACACTTTCCTCGAAAAGGTGGAAGGGAACAAAGTATTGTCCATTGTAGCAGGTGGGGGTAAAAACTTTCCCAGTATGGCCCTACTCTCGTCCTATTAATTCCCTTCTTGGCAAGTGTTACTCATCCTAAAAAGGGCGGCCCCACACAGGAAACTCTCTCTATTTCCACCTAAAAACCCTTGGAAATGGCAGTGTTTGTAGGTGGAAATAGGTTGGGATGACTTCTGGCTCTCCACTTTATTGGACCCTCGCTACCAGCAAAAAATAGTGGCCTTTTTTACACTCACTGAGAGGGAGGACAAACTGACCTACTACAGAGACATTCTACATAGTCAGTTGGCCGATGCCTATCTTTGCCTTCGTCCATCCTCTCGCAGGTCTGACTCAGGGGGCCCTCTGCGCTCACCTTCCACTGCTATGGTTGCTGGGGACTGGTGGGGTGGCAGGAGCAGTAAAATTTGGCGGTCACTACGCAAGCAAGGGAGCATGTATCGTGCCATTTGTTCAAGTGACTCGGAGGGACTCCCTGCCTACATCTCCACTGCATACTGCCACGGTGTGTCTGGGTCCTGTGTCTCGCCTACCTCATAACCCTCTAGCTCCTCTAGCAGCTCCTCTAGCTGACCTGAAGTGGGAGGAGCAGGAGCATTTAGAGCTACAGAAGATGAGTGTGACACACAGCTGAGGTGGTGGACCCTTGGCTGGCTGAAACATGGAGCGGCGTGACACTGAGTGATGCAGCAGGCTGGACCACCAAATTGGAGCCACGGTTCTCCCAGGCCGCTTTATGGTGATTCTGCATATGTTGATGCAGTGCCGTGGTGCCAACATTGAGACTCTGGCCACACTTCACCTTCTGCTGACACATCCTGCATGTTGACTGGTTAACCTCCTCCGGATACTTGATGAAAAACTGCCACACCACCAAGTAGCTGATTTTCCCACCAACAGTCCGCACTTATTGACTGCTTCTGCCGTTGACTTCAGGAACCCCTGTTTCACTACTTCCCAGTAGGTAGGCTGCCAAAAAGCAGGTGCTCTACCCCGGGCATGTTTGGCTCCAGACTTTCCACTTCTGCCGCCAACTGACTGCCAACTCACCTTGCTGCAACCTGCAACCCTCTTCTCCTGATCATGATGAAGTACCTTTTGCACCCGACTCCCAAGTGCACGTTGTGTGCACGTCACTGATGTCCTTCTTAGGTTCCTCAACAGTGTCTGCTTCAGGAGCCATAATGCTTGCAACACCACATCCCACGCCACTCTCCCCCTCACTACGTGCACACCTAGCGCAGGAAGCGGCGGATGTCTCCTTCAATTCTTGGATGGGCAGCAGCTCTTGACTGTCCTCTAGATCATCCTCACTTAATAGTGGAGCTGAACCCACAGCATAATATACTTCTGTGGAGGAGGGAACAGCATAGGACAGAGGCAATGGGAGGATAGTGACTGCTAGCAGGCCATGCCAACTGAGGATTGTGTCTGAGGAAGCCACTGGCTGTTGACTTGGGGTGTCAGATGTCACTTGTGATGAAGTGGATGACCATTTTAACCAATCGATGACGGCAGAGGGGTTGCTTGTCGAGACACGACTGCTAGCTGATACCGGGAGCTCAGGCCTCTCGCTGCAACTCCTGCTGCCACTCGCCCCTAGTCTGCAGCAACCTCTGCCTGATGAATTTAGGCCTCTGCCAGTCCTCTGTGCACATCCTGGCACTTCTCTGCCTGACATACTTTGTGCGTATATGAGGGGAGTACAATATGCTCCACTACGCTTAACCCCTTAAGGACGCAGGACGTAAATGTACGTCCTGGTGAGGTGGTACTTAACGCACCAGGATGTACATTTACGTCCTGTGCATAACCGAGGGCATCGGAGCGATGCCCGTGTCATGCACGGCTGATCCTGGCTGCTGATCGCAGCCAGGGACCCGCCGGCAATGGCCGACACCCGCGATCTCGCGGGTGTCCGCCATTAACCCCTCAGGTGTAGGGATCAATACAGTTCCCGGCATCTGCGGCACTGCGCGATTTGAATGAATGATCGGATCGCTCGCAGCGCTGCTGCGGGGATCCGATAATTCATAACGCCGCACGGAGGTCCCCTCTCCTTCCTCCGTCCGGCTCCCGACGTCTCCTGCTCTGGTCTGTGATCGAGCAGACCAGAACAGAAGATAGCCGATAACACTGATCTGTTCTATGTCCTATACATAGAACAGATCAGTATTAGCAATCATGGTATTGCTATGAATAGTCCCCTATGGGGACTATTCAAGTGTAAAAAAAAATGTAAGAAAATGTAAAAGTAAAAGTAAAAAAAAAGTGAAAAATCCCCTCCCCCAATAAAAAAGTAAAACGTCCGTTTTTTCCTATTTTACCCCCAAAAAGCGTAATTTTTTTTTTATAGACATATTTGTTATCGCCACGTGCGTAAATGTTCCAACTATTAAAATAAAATGTTAATGATCCCGTACGGTTAACGGCGTGAACGAAAAAAACATTTCAAAATTCCTACTTTTTTAATACATTTTATAAAAAAAATTATAAAAAATGTATTAAAAGTTTTTTATATGCAAATGTGGTATCAAAAAAAAGTACAGATCATGGCGCCAAAAATGAGCCCCCATACCGCCGCTTATACGGAAAAATAAAAAAGTTAGAGGTCATCAAAATAAAGGGATTATAAACGTACTAATTTGGTTAAAAAGTTTGTGATTTTTTTTAAGCGCAACAATAATATAAAAGTATGTAATAATGGGTATCATTTTAATCGTATTGACCCTCAGAATAAAGAACACACATCATTTTTACCATAAATTGTACGGCGTGAAAACAAAACCTTCCAAAATTAGCAAAATTGCGTTTTTCGTTTTAATTTCCCCACAAAAATAGTGTTTTTTGGTTGCGCCATACAATTTATGATATAATGAGTGATGTCATTACAAAGGACAACTGGTCGCGCAAAAAACAAGCCCTCATAATAGTTTGTGGATGAAAATATAAAAGAGTTATGATTTTTAGAAGGCGAGGAGGCCTTAAGGCCAAAATGGGCTGAGCCCTTAAGGGGTTAAGAAAGTATTTGTATACCACACCAGCTGGTGAGTACTTTTGCCTGGCCTTCCACAGTATCTAGGCCTTTGAGACATTAGCAGGTACAAAATAGTACACCACCTAGGTGTACGTATATGGTATGCACTTATGAGGGGAGAAAAATGCACTACAGTACACTTAAAAAAGTATTTGTGTACAACACTAGCCGGTGAGTACTTTTTACTGGCCACTCACAGTATATAGGCCCTTGAGACTTTAACAGGTACAAAATAGTACACCACTTAGATGTATGTATGTGGCTTGCGCTTATGAGGGGAGAAAAATGCGCTACAGTATGCTTAAAAAAGTATTTGTGTACAACACAAGCCATTGAGTACTTTTGCCTGGCCTTTCACAGTATCTAGGCCCTTGAGACATTAACAGGAACAAAATAATACACCACTTAGTTTTATGTATGTGGTATGCACTTATGAGGGGAGAAAAATTTGCTACAGTACGCTTAAAAAAGTATTTGTGCACATCACCAGCAGTACACACCAGTGCTGCAGCACACAGTCGCTGTGTCTACACCCAAAATTGCACCCTCCTTCCCCCTCAATCTCACTCCCTTCCCTATCAGTGCTTCTAGGCAAGATTTGTGCTTGAGCTGAATCGCTGCTGTTCTGTGCAACACACTGCTCTCTGTCCCTCTCTGTAATAGAATGCTGTAGTGACTGGGAGGGGAATCACTGCAGTAGGAAAGCTTTTCTGTGAAACACACACTGCCCTCTCTCCCTCTCTGTGCAACAGACGCTGACTTGACTAGGAGGTGAATCGCTGCTGGTAAAAAGCTTTTCTGTGCAACACACTGCGCTGTCTGTCCCTATCTATCTCTCTGCAGTGAAAGGCTGAAGTGACTGGCAGCAATATAGGGCTGAATATATAGGGCTGTGATATCACAGGGATGACTGGCTGCTGATAGGCTGCATGCTGCATGTGATTCAGGGTCATCCGCCAACCCTTGTTCCCACCTTCACAGGATTCCTTGCCCGATGTCCTAACATGTGGATCCACCATTTTAGATGCCCTGGAGCCTGGACCGCACTAAATTAAGTTTAATGAAGAAATTAGCGCGAAAGAATCACAGCGATATTCGTATTCATTTCTAATCAAATTTGTCCTGAAATTCGTAACAAATTCGGATTCATCAGATTTGATTCGCTCATCCCTAGCTGCCACATATACTTCAACTATGTAGGAGAAAATGGTCTGAATGCTTATGTCAGTGTAATATTTTAGTCTTCCCATTTCTAAATATTAGCAAGTATTTCTAAAATTCTGTTTTCTCTTTGTCATTATGGGTTGTAAATATGGGGTATTTTTTTCTTTCTTTCCAAATGCATTGTATGCTTAATTTTATTACAAACATTTTCCTAGTATTCACGTTCTAACAAAATAGAGGTAAAACTTACATAAGGATAAATTTGGATCAATTACAGGTAAGAATTAATTATTTTTATTCCAAATGCTGTTGAATAAAGATTCACTAGCAATATGGGAAGAGAATTGAAATGTTCAAATATTGGCAAATTGAACTGTATTTTTATTCCTAAAGTACAGTAATGACATATTTCTGAACTCAGAGCAGATAAAATTGTGAGAAAGTTTTTTTTTTTTTTTTTTTTATCAAGACATAATAGAAAAAAAACTGATTTTCAGAAGGTCTTAAAAGTGTAGTCCAGGGAACTGAACTTTTGTCAGTTATCTAATCCCGAATTTATGGATAGGGGATAATAGTCTGATCATGGGGGGGGGGGGGGGGGTCTGACCACTGGGACACCCCCCCACAATCTCCTGTATTGGGCCAATCCTACTTACCTGTCCTAAGAGCAGAGCAGCCCCCACCTTCCTGGGCCAATGCAAGTGCAGCCCGCTCAGCAAATCACAGGCAGAGGCACGACATTGCTGTAGTTGGTGATTGACTGATCAGCCGCCACTTGCGTTCAACCAGGAAGGTGGGGGTTGCTATTTTCCAATGACGCGTAAGTAGGGTAGGCCCCATACAGGAGACCACAGAAATTAGCCTCTTGCTATCAGACACTTATCTGTATCTGTGGTTAGGGGATAAGTATCTAAAATGTTCAGTTCTCTGGACTACCCCTTCAAACACACAAACTTGTTGTCAGAATAATGTGTAAAAAAAATAGGTAAGCTATTACTGCTTACAAAGGAATTAAAAAGGTTGCAGACCATTAATCTGGGAATGGTTATATGGCTGTTTCCAAACAATGTGAATTCCATCATTTTACAGTAGGAACTATTGCAACATTTTTTAGATATTGCTGCGGTAATTCAAATACATAATTTATCAGATGTAACCTGCATGCTTTGTTTTCAGATTGCATGTATTCTAAAACTAAGGTCTCTGAAAAACATTAATATACAGTATACAAACCAATCCAAATACTGTGTCACCATTATAAGTGAACATTATATTAGGATAAAATACCATTACAAAGCCATACCAATGTAAACAAACTAAATCTCACAAAGTGCATATTACAGAGCTTGTCTTTCAGTAAGACATGTAGACCATTTTCCAAGTAGATTCTCACATGATAAACTTTGCTGCAGAAATTTTGTCCCGCTTATCTGAATGGAACTTGCTGAAATCCATATCCGAAAAAAAAAAAAAAATAAATATGCAGGTGTATGTAATAAAAATTTTTTTTAGCTTAAAGAATGTCTGCAGCAAAATCTACCATGAGAAAACTTATTTGTGATATAAAGGCATAACACATAATTCCTAAATCTAAGGATATTATATTACTGCATTCACACCACCAATTGCTATTTCAGTTGACTGTTAACCATCTGCTGAGTTCTATTGTCTATACATGTAATATAAGAGCACACCATGGCCAACCTTGGCAGTATGGGACGGAGGTGAAACAAGCTGGATCCTCATAAAAGCTGGCACGAATGGTGAGCTGTATGCTTTCTTGCTTGCACAGTGAGCATATTGAGCTCTTAACCCCTTAAGGACCAAGGACATACTGGTACGTCCTTGGTCCTGCTCCCGTGATATAACGCGGGGTTACACGGTAACCCTGCATCATATTACGGCGGGCCCAGCGTCATAGTGAAGCCGGGACCCGCCGCTAATAGCATGCAGCGCCGATCGCGGCGCCGTGCGCTATTAACCCTTTAGCCACGCACTCAGAGCTGAGCCGTGCGGCTAAAAGGGAAAGTGAAAGCTGCCGGCTAACTCAGTGGGCTGTTCGGGATAGCCGAGGCGAAATCGCGGCATCTCGAACAGCTTACAGGACAGCAGGAGAAACCAGTGATCAATGATAAAGATCAGTGTGTGCAGTGTTATAGGTCCCTATGGGAGCTATAACACTGCAAAAAAAAAAAGTGAAAAAAAAAAGTGAATGAATATAATTTAACCCCTCCCCTATTAAAAGGGACCTATAACACTGCACACACTGATCTTTTACATTGATCATTGGTTTCTCATAGGAAACCAGTGATCGATGATTCTTCCGCTTTTCTGCTCATGCCTGGATCTCACACAGGTGCAGTATAACTCCCCACATTAGGTGCAGTATAGCTCTCCACATTAGGTGCAGTATAGTGTTCCACATTAGGTGCAGTATAGTTCCCGCCCGTTAGGTGCAGTATAGTTCCCCCACATTAGGTGCAGTATAGTTCCCCCACATTAGGAGCAGTATAGTCCCCCACATTAGGTACAGCATAGCTCCACACATTAGGTGCAGTATAGCTCCCCACATTAGGTGCAGTATAGCTCCCCCACATTAGGTGCAGTATAGCTCCCCACAGTAGGTGCAGTATAGCTCCCCACAGTAGGTGCAGTATAGTTCCCCCACATTAGGTGCAGTATAGTTCCCCACATTAGGTGCAGTATAGTTCCCCACAGAAGGTGCAGTATAGCTCCCCACATTAGGTGCAGTATAGCTCCCCACATTAGGTGCAGTATAGCTCCCCACAGTAGGTGCAGTATAGCTCCCCACAGTAGGTGCAGTATAGTTCCCCCACATTAGGTGCAGCATAGTTCCCCACATTTGGTGCAGTATAGTTCCCCCACATTAGGTGCAGTATAGTTCCCCGCATTAGGTGCAGTATAGCTCCCCACATTAGGTGCAATATAGCTCCCCACATTAGGTGCAGTATGTTCCCCAACAGACATACAGCCTCCAGCCATATACAGTGTATGGCTGGAGGCTGCATGCTTCAGTGTTCCGACCACCCCTCCTCTGGTCTGGGGTAACAATCTACTGCCATGGCCTACAGGCCATAGCAGTAGGTTCCGGGATTGGAGGAGTGGTGGTCAGAACACTGAAGATGACATACAACATGCAGGTAACTTACCATGCGCGCGTGCGTCCTCCTCCTCGCTGCTCCGCTGTTGCATGCACGCGACGTCAGTGAAGTCCCTGCGTACGCTACCTCTCAGCGGCAACTGCGTTTTTAAAGTTAACGCGGGGGCCTTGACAGAGAGGTAACTGCCGGGACATCCTTGTGTCCCGAAAAGATCTTTCGGGACACAGGGATGTCCAAAATATGATGGGGGCCCCCTGCAGTGGTCAGGGCCAGAGCGAGGCTCCAACCAGAGCGAGGGAGTTGCGAGAGTAGAGAGGATTTAAACACTGTTTTCTCGCGGTCTTGCAGTGCGGGCGGCTCCGCTCCTCGGCGGCCGTTTTGGCAGCCGGCTGGGCCTATTTTACTGTAGGGGCCTGGAGCTGCAGCTCCATCAGCCCCTACATTAATCCGGCCCTGCTTGGATAACTCATGTAAATACACTTTGAATATCTGATGTGAAACGCAAAATTTATGATGTGAAGAGTTTTAACCACTTAAGGACCTAGGGCGTATGGATACGCCTTGACATCCTGGTACTTAAGGACCCAGGGCGTATCCATACGCCCGTGGGAATTTCGGTCCCCGCCACGCACCGGGCGGGGATCGGACCGGGATACCTGCTGATATCAATCAGCAGGCACCCCGCGCAAATGCCCAGGGGGGTCATCAGACCCCCACCCCCGTCGGCGATCGGCGCAAATCGCAAGTGAATTCACACTTGCGATTTGCGCCGATTCCGGGTCATACGGGTCTATGGTGACCGGTGACCCGGAATATAAGGGGGATCGCGGTTGTCTAAGACACCCACGATCCCCCTGTAGGCATAGGAGTGAGGTGGCAGGGGTGCCACCCCTCCTATCCCTGCTATTGGTCTGCTATTGATCGTCAGAGGCGACGACCAATAGCAGACCGGGCGGGGGGGTTAACTTTTGTTTTCCCCGTCCTGCCCACCCACAATAGGCGGGGCAGAACGGGGAAATGACGGGGACAGGGTGCCAACGTCCACTTAACGATCCGGAGGCTGCTGCGATAGTGATCGGTGGGCGGCGTGACGTGCGTCAGAAGAGGACAGCTCCCTGGATCCTACGGAAGCCGGTAAGTTGATCTGGAGGGCTACAGTTTGAGACTGTGGTCTTAACACTTTAGCCCTCCAGATGTTGCAAAACTACAACTCCCAGCATGCCCAGACAGCTGTTTGGGCATGCTGGGAGTTGTAGTTTTGCAACAGCTGGAGGGCTGCAGTTTGAGACGACTATACAGTGGTCTCTAAACTATGTCCCTCCAGATCTTGCAAAACTACAACTCCTAGCATGCCCACATGACTGCTTGTTGCCTGGGCATGCTGGGAGTTGTAGTTTTGCAACATCTGGAGGTCCACAGTTTGGAGATCACTGTGCACTGGTCTAAAAACTGTAGCCCTCCAGATGTTGCAAAACTGCAAATCCCAGCATGCCCAGACAGCAAACAGCTGTCTCGGCATGCTGGGAGTTGTAGTTGGGTACCTCCAGCTGTTGCATAACTACATCTCCCAGCATGCCCTTCAGTGATTAGTACATGCTGGGAGTTGTAGTTTTGCAACAGCTGGAGGCACACTGGTTGGAAAATACTGAGTACATTCACACGGACAGGTTTACAGTAAATTTCCTGCTTCAAGTATGGGCTGCGGCAAATTTTTCGCCGCAGTGAAAACTCCTAGCGGGAAACTCACCGCAACCCGACAGTGCGAATGTACCCTAAAGACACTTCACTACACTAACATATAATAAAGGGTAAAACACTAAATATACACCCCCTTACACTGCCCCCCCCCCCCAATAAAAATTAAAAAACATCTTGTACGGCAGTGTTTCCAAAACGGAGCCTCCAGCTGTTGCAAAACAACAACTCCCAGCATTTCTGGACAGCCGCTGACTGTCCAGGCATGCTGGGAGTTTAGCAACAGCTGGAGGCACCCTGTTTGGGAATCATTGGTATAGAATACCCCTATGTCCACCCCTATGCAATCCCTAATTTAGTCCTCAAATGCTCATGGTGCTCTCTCACTTCGGAGCCCTGTCGTATTTCAAGGAAACAGTTTAGGGCCACATATGGGGTATTTCTGTACTTGGGAGTAATTGCACTACAAATTTTGGTGGCTTTTTTTCCTTTTACTGCTTGTGAAAAGGAAAAGTTGGGGGCTACACCAGCCTGTTAGTGTAAAAAGGAAAATGTACACTAATATGTTGGTGTTGCCCCATACTATTTATTTTCACTAGCAGTAAAAGGAAAAAAAGACCACCAAAATTTGTAACGCATTTTCTCCTGAGTATGGAAATACCCCATATGTTGGCGTAAAATGCTCTTCGGACGCACAACAAGGCTTTTGAGGCTTTTGAGGCCTAAATTGGTGATTTGCACAGGGGTGGCTGATTTTACAGCGGTTCTGACAAACGCAAAAAAAATAAAATACCCACATGTGACCCCATTTTGGAAACTACACCCCTCACGGAACGTGACAAGGGATATAGTGAGCCTTAACACCCCACAGGTGTTTGACGAATTTTCATTTAAGTTGGATGGGAAAATGCTGGTGTTACCCTAAATTTTTCATTTTTACAAGGGAAAATAGGAAAAAAGTCCCCCCCCCAAATTTGTAACACCATGTCTTCTGAGTAAGAACATACCCCATATGTGAATTTAAAGTGCTCTGCGGGCAAACTACAATGCTCAGAAGAGAAGGAGCGCCATTGGGATTTTGAAGAGGAATTGAAGGCAACATGTGTTTACAAAGCCCCCATAGTGCCAGAACAATGGACCCCCGACACATGTGACCCCATTTTGGAAACTACACCCCTCACGTAATGTAATAAGGGGTACAGTGAGAATTTACGCACCACAGGTGTCTGACAGATTTTTGGAACAGTGGTCCATAAAAATGAAAAATGTAATTTTTCATTTGCACAGCCCAATGTTCCAAAGATCTGTCAAACGCAGTGGGGTGTAAATACTCACTGCACCCCTTATTTAATTCTGTGAGGGGTGTAGTTTCCAAAATGGGGTCACATGTGGGGGGGGTCCACTGTTCTGGCACCACGGGGGGCTTTGTAAACGCACATGGCCCCTGACTACCATTCCAAACAAATTCTTTCCAAAAGCTCAATGGCGCTCCTCCTCTTCTGAGCATTGTAGTTCGCCAGCAGAGCACTTGACATCCACACATGGAGTATTTCCATACTCAGAAGAAATGGGGTTACAAATATTGGGGGTAATTTTCTTCTATTACCCCTTGAAAAAATAAAAAATTGGGGAAAAACTGCATTTTAGTAAAAAAAAAAAAAAAAAACACCGTCGTCAAACACCTGTGGGGTGTTAAGGCTCAGCGGACCCCATGTTACGTTCCTTGAGGGGTGTAGTTTCCAAAATAGTATGCCATGTGGGTATTTTTTGCTGTTCTGGCACCACAGGGGCTTCCTAAATGCGACATGCCCCCAAAAAACATTTCAGCTAAAGTTGCTTTCAAAAAGCCAAATGTGACTCCTTCTCTTCTGAGCATTGTAGTTCGCCCACAAAGCATTTTACGTCCTAACATGGGGTATTTCCATACTCAGAAGAGATGGGGTTAAAAATTTGGGGGGGCATTTTCTCCCATTACCCTTTGTAAAAATGGTAAATTTGGGGGAAAAACTGTACTTTAGTGTGAATATTTTTTTTCCCATTTACACATCCGATTTTAACAAAAAGTTGTCAAACACCTGTGGGGTGTTAAGGCTAACTGGACCCCTTGTTACGTGCCTTGAGGGGTGTAGTTTCCAAAATGGTATGCCATGTGGGGTTTTCTGCTGTTCTGGCACCTTAGGGGCTTTCTAGATGTGACATGCCCCCCAAAAACCATTTCAGAAAAATTCACTCTCCAAAATCCCATTGTCGCTCCTTCCCTTCTGAGCCCTCTACTGCGCCCGCCGAACACTTGACATACACATATGAGGTATTCCCTTACTCAAGAGAAATTGGGTTACAAATTTTGGGGGCTTTTTCTCCTATTACCACTTGTAAAAATTCAAAAACTGGGTCTACAAGAACATGCGAGTGTAAAAAATGAAGATTTTGAATTTTCCCCTTCACTTTGCTACTATTCCTATGAAACACCTAAAGGGTTAACAAACTTACTGAATGTCATTTTGAATACTTTGAGGGGTGCAGTTTTTATAATTGGGTAATTTGTGTGGTATTTCTAATATGATGGCCCTTCAAATCCACTTCAAAACTGAACTGGTCCCTGCAAAATTCCGATTTTGAAAATTTTGTGAAATATTTGAAAATTGCTGCTGAACTTTGAAGTCCTCTGATGTCTTCCAAAAGTAAAAACATGTAAACTTTATGATGCAGTCATAAAGTAGACATATTGTCTATGTGAATCAATGTATAATTTATTTGGAATATCCATTTCCCTTATAAGCAGAGAGCTTCAAAGTAAAAAAAAAAATGCTAAATTTTCAATTTTTTCATCACATTTTGGAAATTTTCACCAAGAAATGATACAAGTATCAACAAAATGTTACCACTAGCATAAAATACAATATGTCATGAAAAAACATTCTCGGAATCAGAATGAAAGGTAAAAGCATCCCAGAGTTATTAATGCTTGAAGTGACAGTGGTCAGATGTTCAAAAAATGGCCGGGTCCTTAAGGTATATTTGGGCTGGGTCCTTAAGGGGTTAAATACAGACTCTTTAAAAGTTTTAGAAAAATTCTAAATTTTCCAAGTTTTCATGAAATTTTGGAATTTTTCCACAAATAAATGATGCAAGTATCAATGAAAATGTACCACTACTATCCCAGAGTCAGTATGATAGATAAAAGCATCTCAGAGTTATTAATGCATAAAGTGACACAGGTCAGATTTGCAAAAAATGGCAATGGCATTCTGTAAGGCCAAAATGGTCCGCGTCCTAAAGGGGTTAACAAAGGTTAATTATATTGTTATTACTTACTGTATCCCCAGCAGACTCATTACCTGGAATTATAAAAAAAAAAAAAGATATCCTGTGTGAATTCTGTTACGTATATAAAAAACTTCCAGAGCAGTTTCGTTAAATAACTGCTTTTTTGTTTCTTATTTGTTTAAGGCAAAACATTTCCTGCTAGAAGACAACGCTCACATATTGAATATTTTTTAAAATAATTTTTTTATTGTTTGGAATTTTTTTGGGTTTCTTACGAGTATGTTCACACAGTGTAAAAAGAAGCTCCAAAAGAAGCCTAAAAAAAACACGGTTTACAATTGACTTCAATGAGGATAATTGCAACACAAAATTTTCTCCAAAAGAAGCGCTGTCTACTACACTGAAAAAGAAAATGACATGTCCCTATTGAAA